>NC_140595.1:108273816-108707931 GCF_964204655.1 Triturus cristatus
CCACCCACTTTGAGAACAAGCAGACAATAACTAAGATGTTCTTCAAACTAGGGCCAGCTCTAGGGCAGGGTGATCGATGCCACCGTACCAGGAGCTGACTTGGGATGGGGGCGTCATTTTTGCAAGTATATTATCATCTACAAAGTACCTGTTGCCGCCTTCCTGGCCTCCAACAATTTTCAGGCATCAATTAAAATGTCAAGATGGCTGCTTTGATTAATCGTCTTCCTGGAAACAGACGGAGGTTTGTCTAGTGGAAGTTTTGACTCTTTCTAAGGTAGCGCAAAGGGTTAAAAGGCCTGCTGCTAAGAACGTGTAACATGCAGTTAACGAAGTGCATGGAATGTAAATAGGTCAGTGGGTTACAGCTTCTGTAAAAGAGATCCTTTTGTTACTTGTGCTATGTAAGTCAAAATCCTAATTTTTACCCAGTCCTTCATTATCCTAATCTTACCAAAAGGGTTCATATGGGTAGAAAAAACTCTTGCTATTAAAGAGAACCCCTAACAATGGTGTTACATTTTAAATTCTAAATGTGTTTTTTTACAGAATAAGATCTCTTAAACTATATTGCCTACTAGTATCGATGACCTCTTACTCCTACACTACACCTTGTAGTCCTGTGTGATGTAACATTTACACCTATGATTGTCTTTGTGCAATGTGTGTGTGATGTAAAGTGCTCTGACACCTTACACTGGTATGAGTGGTGCAAGAACACTAATGGATCCGAGAGACAGTGGTTCTGGAGACTTGAGGGGCACTTTCCTTCATTTTACGTCTTGCTTTGGTCATATGTTTCCTTAAGTATAGCAGCAAGTTTGCACTCATTCCATCGTATCCTCCCTCCAGCATTTTTCTCTTAGATACATTTCTTTACAACTGTTTAAATGAGCCCTTCACCTATTTTGAGATTTTCTTTCTCATGCCAGGCAGCAACTTCATTTATTAGAGCAACAGTCTGAACTTGATTCCCCATCTTTCATAGACACCTACAGTGTTCACCACAGTTTGCTATTCTCTCAGCGATAGGTGACCTGCCCTTTTCGATAAATGCCACGTGATCAGCTGCCTACTGTTCAAAACAATGGGCATACACAAACATCAGCATGCCCACCCAAATTAAATCAGGCTTCAAAGGGGCATTCTCTTAGCTGCGGTACACCAAAACAAATCTTTCTTAGACGTGTCAAGATTTTAATTGCAGTTACAGTAATCAGTGCCAAGATTGATTAGTCCTGATGCCTCCATTGTAAAGTACCTCAATACCTTATGGAGCAACTCCGAAAACCACAATCTGGAAACAAACCAAAGACACTCCCATGGCCCATGTACTGAGAGATTCCATAGGTTCCCTCACAGAGAACGCAAGCAGTTTAAAAAACTTTTTATCATGTACAGGTACGTTTCTAGTGAAATTGCCAAGCCTGTGGTTCAATAGTTGCATAGGTGTAAAAGGTAACCAAGCTACTACACATCGCACAAAATGACATGATATAGATGAACCAGTAAACAGATGGCTTTCAGTGTGAGCCTACAAAAGTTTGAACAGTCTCTAACTGGGACCCCACCTGAGCCACCTATCTTTCAAGCAAGGACCGAATCCCCTGAAAAGATCCCCATGCATGCAACAGTTAGTCATTTTATAGGCCGCTATGAATTATATATTAATGCAAAGGTATTACCATGTCAAGAGCTTGTGACATGTATTCTACAAAGAACATAAATAAATAAATTTGCTTCATATAATCTTCAAGGCTAGGTAACAGTCAGGCTCTGCAAGGTTCAGTGGCTACAGTGATTGAAACTATGTAATTCGCTGACTACATAACAATGAACATAGTGAAAATGACAGGACCAGAAGTCCTTTGCTGAACACCTGAAAGAGAAGATTATGATCTGTAATGCCTTGGGCGCAGGGAATCTTTAAGTGCAATACACTACAAAATTGGCTTTGGAGAGGGTGTTGCTACTGGAGCTAAACATTAGCCAAGCAAACACAAATGTCTGGATTTTATTCTTCTCAGGAAGCATCACACAGCGCTCAACTGTGGTGTCATGAAAGATCAGCACAGCCGCAGTATTCCTGTTACTATGATTCAAAATACCAATAGGGCTCAAATTGACAGCATTTTGCTACAAAACCTGTTAAAACTAAAAACAATGTGTATCTGCAGCTTGATCACACAAGATGAATACATAAAGATATGTCCTTTAAATACATTTGACTATTGGTAGACTTGTCTAGTTGGACTCAAGACACATATTGAACCCTTACAAAAGCCCAATCTTGAAAACCTATTATATTAATAATAGACATGGATAACATCATTGGTTTTCTGCAGTGTATCCAATGCAAACAAGCTCCTGAGATGGCCATTGTAGTTCCAGAAACAACACAAGCTTGTATGTTGGAAGATAACGCTGTTACCCAACAAACAACAGACAACAAAGTAATTCATCACTCTTGAGGTGAATTCCATAAACTCAGCCTTCAGACAATGGGCTTACCCTTGGTTTTGTAACAAAATAAATATGAGATTTAAACCAGACCGTTCCATATATCACACACGTTAAGTCTTATCATTGAACTACAAGCACACTGAAAAATTAGAGAGACGCTATACACCCTCTCGTTGTTTATTAGGTGACAATCCCCTAGTACAATTGTTGTCTGTGATAAACCACAGTTTTCAGGAAATAAGGTTCCACATTCACTAGAATCTCATCACAATGGTTTGGAATAAAACGTATCCATTTCGGGATTATGTACTGGACATGTAATGCCAACTGATAAAAACCTACTTTAAGCCAATAGTAAACACAATACCTGATCTAAAGAAAAAGAAGACTTTAGCCAATTTGGAACATCAGATGCATTGGCACATTTAAGAGAGAGATCCGAAAGACCTTAACAGCTTACTTTTTTAATGCTACCTGTGACTTGCTATCAACTAACTGCTTGGAGCAAAATCAAAACAACGATTTTTCTGAGCAGTCATTTTGCATTCTGATTCTGAAATTTAGAACACATGAAAGACACAACTGCATAGCTGGCATCCTCAAGGAATAGCTTGTGCTGACACTAAATAGTCATAGGATGTACAGATCACTTTCTTTTCTAACAGTTTGTTTTATTGAATACATCACATGCACAGTAACAAATACATTTGCTTTTTATAAAAGCAACCCTTTTGCATATAGATACTTCTTTTTTTAATTTATTGACCTAATTTGCATATGCCTGAGCTATCCGAGTGAGTCACAATTGTCGATGTTAAATGATCAATATAAGTAAAAGCTCTTTCACTGGTCAGGGTAATATATCAGAAATAACAACACGGCTGGTGAGAACAATTCTTCATGCTTACAGCTACTCAGTTCAATGTTTCAGATGCATGCCACAACATGGGAAGACCCATTGAGCATCACTTAACCATATGAAAAACATGACATCTTGTGTGGACATGCACCAGGTTGGTCCCTCCAACCTGACAAGACCACATCATAATCATCACATTTATATACCACACACTGTCCCAGGGACTCTTGCCGATGGTCTTAGTTATTCCCTGTTGTTTACTGCAAGTGTGTCTCAAGTGCTTTCCTAAAAGCAAGAAAACTGGACGAGTGCCACTAGTGCCCTTATAGGGAGGTCCATAATGCTAAGCCATGAGCTAAGATCACCCTCCGCTTTAGATTAAGAAATTCTATCACCACCAACATTTTAGCAAAAGGCATGTCACTGCAGTACAATATGGCGGCCATTAGAAGAGGATAGCATTTAACAAAATAATATCTAGCTTTTGCTATAGAGAAGTAGCAAAGAAATATCTTACTTACACTTGAATGTATACCAAAGGGAGGGGAATTGAGAAGACTTAAATATTATTTTTCTTACCTGTTTCATTGGAAGAAGAAGCCGGGTGGTGATAGTGATTTGAGGCCCCAGGATCAGGAGAGGCATATCCCAAACTTAGACCACTTAAGCTAGAAAAATAGAGGAGACAACAATATGAAGACTTTTGATGATTTATTTTATGGTCATAACAACACATGACAATCTAAGGAATGAAACAAATTTGAGGCATATGTTGAAAACATCTCGGTGTGTGAAAAGGGAAAAACCAGTGGACAACTATCAGCATAGAACCATACCTGCTTATTATTCCCTGTACACAAAGGTACTACCTAGTAAGATTTTGTCTGAATGTGGTGCACCTATTGGTTGCTTTTCCATCCTATTCCCACTATGATAAAGATGTGATAGTTTAGCCTAGTGACCCAAAAACAGCAATCAGATTTTTTCTTTTTTTGTGACTTCTATAAGGCCCCAAGGTAAATAACCTTCGTCCCCTTGCTTAGAATTCTCATTTAGATGATGTAGGCCAGCCTTACTACATCTCCAGCTTCTTCAAACTGAACTGGTAATACATGCAGTATGTAGGTTTATCTTAGCCTCTGTCAGGCTGTGCAAAATTGTGGGAAAATATTAAGCAGGGTGACGTGTGCAAACACGCCCTGTGGCGTGTTTTAAGTTGGGGAATTAATTCCTCTTCAATCCTGCGGTCCCCTGGGGGCCAACTAGCCCACCAGGTACCTCCAGTATGCGTCAGGGAGCTGCGTTGTCACTGTTTTCCTGTAAAATAATTGACTGTAATTGTGAAAAAGTGTTGGATAACTATTACAGTGAAGGCATGAATAACTGAAATGTTCCCTTCCAATATAACTGTAACTGTTCTTACCTCAAGTACCCTTTTTGAAATTTGATGATAAACTTTATTATTTTTATATACACCCGTATTTTCTCCTTTCTTTGTCTATGTTGCTTCGGATTAATTTGTTCCTATCTTTTGATGGATATATACTCATTTGAGATATATTTTCATATGATTGACGCGTAATTGGATAGAATTATATTGTCTAAAGTATAAATTGTGAAAATAATTGAGTTTGTAAGCAAATCATAAAACCTTACATATAATTGAGATTCAGAACTACACAACTAAGGGGCATATTATCAAGCCAGGCGATAAAATTATCGCTGCTTTAGCGGCAGAAAACTGCCGCTAAAACGGCGATAATGGGCTTGATAATATGCTCTATGGAATTCTAATTGAAGCCCATGTTAAATGTGAAGGACATCTAACCTGGGCTTCAATTGGAATTCCATAGAGCATATTATCAAGCTCATTATTGCCGTTTTAGCGGCAGTTGTCTGCCGCTAAAGCGGCGATAATTTTATCGCCTGGCTTGATAATATGCCCCCATGTATTTGAATAAATCCCTTGAAGGCACCTCTTACCTCTTCATGTATTGATGAGTGACTGCATGTATTAGTGACTGTATGGGTGAGTGGATGTGTGTGTAGACCTAGGAATCATTGAGTGGATATGTAGTAACTGGTATTGGTGTGTCTATGGTTTCGAGAATGGTAGTCTGTATTTTAGAGTGGGTGTATGAAAGGTTGTATTAGGGTGTGAGTAGGTGCATCAGAGATTAAGTGGATGATTTCATCAGTGATGTCATTTGAGATGTCATCAGTGATGTAATCAGTGATGTCACTGTCCATGTTAGGAGTGATGTATGATGTGGCGTCATCAGCAGTGCATTGCGGGGGCGTGAGTCATAGTTAGCTCAGCTAATTATAACGGCTGAATTTCTCTGAGTTTCTCTGAGTGAAATGTCAGACTAATTATAACGTCCCTGAAACCTGTGTTTTCTCATTGAAAAAAAAATATATTTATATATATTTTTCTTTTCTTATTTAGAGTTTTATATAGCACGCACTTGAGACGAAGATATCAGGTATCAGAGCACATTACATGAGCACCAGTTTTGTTACATATGGACACATTCATCATTTTGTTAGTCACGGGGAGATAAAGTGATTTGCCCAGAATTACAGGATGTTGAGCATCCCTGCGGAGACTCTAATCTGGTTACCCAGCTTTGCGGTCGACCACTCTGCCGTAAGGCTACATCCTCTCCCATATGAAGCCTTGCGTGTGGTACTAGGGGAATTGAGGGGGCCATCATGGCCATCATTTTCTCCACTGTCCTCATCGTCAAATGTTTTCTCTTGAACTAGAGGAGACTGTGCTCCACAACTGCTTTGGCTCTTTTGTCAACTGACATATAATTGTGGTCTGTGAGTTCAGGATAGCTCCCAAGAATGTTTTCTTCATGTCTGGGATCTGTGATGATTTTTCATAATTGATGGAGAAACCTAGTGTGTGTGTATGGCCTGTATGAACTAGTTGATATTCTTCCAGCACTGGGTACTCTTCTTCGCTTTCACTAGCTAGTCGTCCAAGTATGGACAGATGTGTGTTTACTTTAGTTTGAGATGTGTTGAGACTAAAGCTAAGCATTTTGTGAAAACTTGTGGAGTTGACTGTATTCTGAATGGTAGGACCTTGAATTGGTGGTGTGTCTTGTTCACTACATCCTGAGGATTTGTTTGTGCTATCTTTTAACTGGTAGTTGTAGGTAGGCGTCCTTGAGATCTATGATTGACGTAGAGTCCTCCTTTTCCTATCAGTAGGATGACTTTTGCAGCGCTTGCATTTTGCACTTTGGTATTTTAATTAACTTATTTAGTGGTCTTACGTACAGTATTATTCGTAATGTACTTGTCTGGTTTTAGTTCTAGGAAGTAGTTTGAGTATATCCTTTTGAGTGTTTATTCTAGGGGTACTATTTCTATAGTTTGCTTGCTTAATAAGTCTTTCACTTCCTATTGTAGTCTCCGTATGTCTTCCTTTATTCTCTTCCTTTTTAGTGGTATTGTTGGGAGTAACTTGGTTAACTCTATGCATTAGCCATATCTATTAATATTTAGTATTCACTTGTCATAGATGAACTGTTGCTATTCCTTCAGGAATCCTCTGACTCTATCTTCTACTGGTGACTTATGCTACAGGGTGTTCAGGAAGAGTCACTTGCTTGCATGGTTACCCCCTTTCAAGGGTTCCCCCTCTTCTACTTCTGCAGCTGCAAAGGGCTGTCTGGCACCTGCACTGTACTGCCATTATGGTGGAGTGGTGACCTTACTCCGTTGGTGACTTAAGGTTGCGTGAGTGGTGTGTGGCTGTACAACTCCTCCCAAGACTGTTCTTTTCCTCTGGATCATGCCTCCTCAGAATATTCCCTTATACCGAAGGGCGCCCATGGCCTTCGGTCTTACATTGTCTTTTTTAATGCTCAGTAGCGCCTTGTCACTGCCTCTCCAAATAGACTTTTCCCAGTGAAAAGCACGTTCATTATAGCTGACTGGACCTCCTGCTTGAATGCAGAGATTATCAGCCAAGTGTTTCTGCTTAAGGAGGTGGCCATGCGGAGCTGCCCACTGACAGTTTCTGCTGCATCTGACATGTATTGGCCATTGTCTTTGCTTCATGTAGCAACGTATTCAGCCGCTTTTTCCACTCCTCTGGCAGGTGTTCCATGAGCTCCTCCATCTCATCCCACCCCTATCTAGCAGGGTATTCTAGTAGGCTATCCACTGCGTTGCTGCTGACCTCTCAATTTTTTTACCCTCCATTTCTACTCTCTTGCTTTCATGAGAAAGGGTAGCCCCCCCAACACAGGGCTATATGCTGTTGCTACAATGAGGGAGTCAGACGGCATGTTCCCCGGATGTAGGTTGCGTCTTTCTAAGAGAAACAAAACTTCTTTTATACCCTTGGTGTTATGGATTTGATGCAGCTGGTCCTTCAAATGCATCTCTGCCCTGGTCCAGCATATTGGGTAGCATTGTGAGGAACTGGTTACTTTTCTGGTCGGATAGTAGTGTTTCAAAGAAGAAGCATGCTCTGACTAATTCTCCTCTAACTGAACCCCATAAGTACCTGCAGGTCTCTTGATGACTGCGTTGTGTGCAGTGATGTCATCTGGCGGTGATGGGTTGAATGGATAGGATTCTACCCCTTAGTCTGGATAGATGTCTTGCCATTCATCGGTTGGCTCTCTCATTTCTGAGAGTTCTTGTTGTTGTTATTCCTCTAACTTAAACCAATCCTCTTCCATTTCTTCCTGGGGTTCTGGAGTGATTGTGTTTTCCAGCTCAAAGTCGGGTGCTTTGTTGCCTATGTGCCCCGGTCTTCGCAGCCAGAATTGAGCAGCTTTTTGCTGTCTCTCTCCCATGTATTGGAGCCTCTATTGAGGTTGAAGCGGGTTTCGAGGGAGTGTCTCCAGTGGTGTCCTTTGCCTTGGCCCTGTGTGGCTCTTCGGGCTGACTTTTACTTATATCAAAGTTTCAGCGCTCCGTACATCATCTCCTTGTGTTTGCTTTGCTTATATCAAGGCCATGCTGTAGGATATAGGCCTGCCATTTCTGTGGGTGACCCCAGACCCCAGACATAGCAAAACTGGTTAAAGAACGACTAAAGCGGGAAGTCCAACAGACTATTTCCTAGACATTAGTCTCATTCCAGCTTATGAATCATTTCTTGAGATGCTTCCTGGCCCCATCCCATTGTAACTTTTTTTAAATGGAGGTATGGAGTTCTGCCATTAAACAGTTTTTGTATAAAAAGGGGTGTACAATATTTTAACTCTAACAAGTGTCCTTCACGTAACTTAGCGAAAAAGACTCCACATAATGTTTCCTTTTTCTGTCCTGCTTTTGATAGAGCATGAAAACTGTGGATTCGGCCAGTCTGTAAACTCATGGGTTTCCATCATCATGCGCACGCACTATGCACTTTACGTTCAGATACCAGAAAGGTAACTGTTGTTAAGATGACAAAATCTTTGTATGCCACTTGATTCACCCATATGTGAAATGCTAAATTATTGGAGCAATGATATTTTATAAGCACATTTTCCTCTCTGTATCCTTGTTGAATGCTGCTATGATATTATCGGAGTTTCTTTTTCTCATGTTTTATGTTTTTTATCGACTGTGATTTTGTGGCTTGTATGTGATTGTGTGTATTTATTGTTTTTCATTATTTTCTTTTTAGCCTTTTAACTGCTGTACTCTGTTTTATGGATCTTTGTATCAGAAATAAACATTTTGATTGGCTGTTACACCTATTTTAAGTGGAGCAAATTAATTTCAGCTGGAGTTTATTATTGAAGTCCAAGCCTTAAGTGAACATTGTTTACAGTCATTCTATGTTGAACAGTCCATTTAAAGGCCTTCACGATGGCAGCATCAATTATGGATCCAGGATTGCTTAATTTCCTTAATCGAAATAGAAGTTAAATGTGGGCCTGTTGCTTTAGCTCCATGTCTATTCAACCAAATCTTGTTTTGGGTCAGATATGCATTTTTGATGTTGAAGTCTGCGGTTTTCCGTTTCTGTCAACCGTTTGTTGAATCAGGCAACAGAAATGCAATAAAGTTGCACTGAACGTGAACCGGATGCATTTTATTATATAATTGATAACCGTCTCATTTTGTTGGGGTCGCGACACAAACTTTTTTTTCTGCTATTGTCTGAACAAGGCATACCAATACCACTATTAACAGCTATCTGATACATAAGGCATGTTGCTAGAAGTCCTGTAGATTAGCCAGATTTCCCACTCCTGAAGAAATCCCCTCTAGTCCTCTATGTCCGCAGCAACTGCTGGAGCAGCCCTCATCTACCCTTCCTCAGCAAGATGATCAAGAAAGCAGCGTGCACATCCTCAAGAGAACATCAACAGCAATAATCTATGCCGCTATCTTTCATGCTCCATATATCCTACCAGAGCACTGACCCTGCCAGCCAACAAGTAATGATCAACAACCTCTTGACCACAGAGAAGGTTTAATTCTACTTCACAACACTTCCATCCTATCCTCATTAACATCCTAACATAACAAATGAGATTTGCCAGTAATGTCCTCCACTGGCTCTCCTACTACTTATCTACCTGACTTCAGCGCATCGAGATAGGGACCGCGTGATCCCAAAAGCATGACTCACCTGAGGAGTACCCCATGACTCACCTGAGGAGTACCCCATGACTCCATCCTGCCACTAGGCATCTTCCAGCTACATGGAGCCCCTTGGAAACTTACTCATCGGTCATATCAAAATTCACCAACAACGATGACCCACAACTCTATATGAAAGTGTTCTGTGCTCTCCACATTCAGAAACTCAAGCATTGCCCCACCTCATTCAGACCCTGATGTAGACAGAGCACCTACATGAAATTCAGACCGACAAATACTGAGTTCCTCAATAAGGAGAACAAAAATGAGTCCAAAACTGGAACAAGAACAGGAATTGGAATGGCCTCAACACTAAACTATCAGACACAGCCAAGTCACTCAGGTTCATCATTGACACCAACCTCTCTGTCTAAGAACAAGTCACCAAGAGGACCTAGACGGAATGGTACCCGCATTCCCACTTGGAAAAAAAGTGTTTGTTTGGAAACCGATTTCAGCCCTCATACTTGTGTGTCTGGATTGAAGCAAAGTCTTGCTCCGTAGCCTCCAGATAGTACATGGACCCTCAAAAGGCTTGATACCAGCCATGACAGGTCTTAACAGAGGCCTCAAGAAATGCAGTCAAATCACTGCAACCCTGATGGAACTCCTGAGTCTCCCCTAGCATGCCCATCTCACTTTCAAGACCTGCTGCATTACGTACATGCAAAAACAACAATTGATGGACAGAATGCAGAACAATGTCATACATTCACCCCAGTACAGAGATCTGGGCCTAAATCCATCGTTTTTTTGCTCACCATGCCATTCCAGTTTGAACCCAGCCATATGCAAATCAGTCTTGACCCTGTGCCCCATGGGAACAGTCCAGCCCGAACTGCCAAGCCAGGTCCTCCCTGGACTGGAAACAAGCATCCTAGGACCGGTTTCGGGCTTTCAGCCCTCGTCAGCCAGGATAGCTTGATTACAGTGGCATGGAGAGCAAGGGACTCACGTCTGAGCATACCCTTCCCACTCGGGGTGACAAATGCAAAAACAACAATTGATGGACAGAATGCAGAACAATGTCATACATTCACCCCAGTACAGAGATCTGGGCCTAAATCCATCGTTTTTTTGCTCACCATGCCATTCCAGTTTGAACCCAGCCATATGCAAATCAGTCTTGACCCTGTGCCCCATGGGAACAGTCCAGCCCGAACTGCCAAGCCAGGTCCTCCCTGGACTGGAAACAAGCATCCTAGGACCGGTTTCGGGCTTTCAGCCCTCGTCAGCCAGGATAGCTTGATTACAGTGGCATGGAGAGCAAGGGACTCACGTCTGAGCATACCCTTCCCACTCGGGGTAACAAATGCAAAAACAACAATTGATGGACAGAATGCAGAACAATGTCATACATTCACCCCAGTACAGAGATCTGGGCCTAAATCCATCGTTTTTTTGCTCACCATGCCATTCCAGTTTGAACCCAGCCATATGCAAATCAGTCTTGACCCTGTGCCCCATGGGAACAGTCCAGCCCGAACTGCCAAGCCAGGTCCTCCCTGGACTGGAAACAAGCATCCTAGGACCGGTTTCGGGCTTTCAGCCCTCGTCAGCCAGGATAGCTTGATTACAGTGGCATGGAGAGCAAGGGACTCACGTCTGAGCATACCCTTCCCACTCGGGGTGACAAATGCAAAAACAACAATTGATGGACAGAATGCAGAACAATGTCATACATTCACCCCAGTACAGAGATCTGGGCCTAAATCCATCGTTTTTTTTGCTCACCATGCCATTCCAGTTTGAACCCAGCCATATGCAAATCAGTCTTGACCCTGTGCCCCATGGGAACAGTCCAGCCCGAACTGCCAAGCCAGGTCCTCCCTGGACTGGAAACAAGCATCCTAGGACCGGTTTCGGGCTTTCAGCCCTCGTCAGCCAGACGTGGGACCCGTGCTCACTACGCCACTGGAGTCAAGCTATCCTGGCTGATGACGGCTGATAGCCAGAAACCGGTCCTAGGATGCTTGATTCCGGTCCAGGGAAGACATGGCTTGGCAGTTCGGGCTGGACTGTTCCCATGAGGCACAGGGTCAAGACTGATTTGCATATGGCCATGTCTGAACTGGGGTGGTGTAGTGGGCAAAAGAACGATGGTTTTAACCCAGATCTCTTGACTGGGGGAGAATGTATGCATTGTCAGCATTCCGTCCATCATTTGTTTGTTGTAACGCTTTTCGCCCTAAGTGGGATGGGTATTCCCAGACGTGGGACCCGTGCTCACTACGCCACTGGAGTCAAGCTATCCTGGCTGATGACGGCTGATAGCCAGAAACCGGTCCTAGGATGCTTGATTCCGGTCCAGGGAAGACATGGCTTGGCAGTTCGGGCTGGACTGTTCCCATGAGGCACAGGGTCAAGACTGATTTGCATATGGCCATGTCTGAACTGGGGTGGTGTAGTGGGCAAAAGAACGATGGATTTAACCCAGATCTCTTGACTGGGGGAGAATGTATGCATTGTCAGCATTCCGTCCATCATTTGTTTGTTGTAACGCATTACGTACATGGCAACAACGAACAGCTCCCTCCCTACCCTGCTGACAAATGAAACATTACTGCCGGATCTTGACATACCCACATCTAGATCTTCAGACTGGGGATGATAAACTGTAAGAAGGAGAACAACAGCAGGTGAGACTGTTCCATGAACGCAATAAGGATCTGGATCTTTAGAAATGTTCTACCCGCTGTAAATGTCTTTGGATCATAATACCGGCTGCAGGCTCTAGACAAGCTCTGAACAGCTCTCCGCTGTTCTAGGCTAGGTTTGCACTATACTAGCACCCATATAGACATGAATACATTCTAAGTTACAAAATCTCCTTGAGACCTTATGTCTGACACAATTAACAAAAGTAATTTCCCATTATACTCTGAAACAAACAACAAGCGAATATTAAGAGGCTGAAACCAGATTGGGCTAAAATAACAAACACTTTCTCTAAATGTAGTCTCAGGGTACTATTACATACCTGAAGGTTCAGAAAGGAACAAACTTGGGTAGAGTCTATTTTTGAGGTAATTGTATTTCCCAGCAAATCAACCTAATATTGTAAAGTGATCTTTTCTTGCTGCAGAGGAAATTAAGTTAAAGCACAGACTTGATCATGGCAAATGATGATGCCATTAAATTTAATTTTTAAATAAAAGCAAATCAAAGTGGAGCACTAAGAACCAACAAAGCATTTCTGCAAAGCTCAAAATACATTTTGCTGGATAAACATAATGAAGTATATTATATTAGCTACTATTGTGTTTAACTAGTTTATAATCCAAAGCTCTAAAAGGAAACATTATTTGCAAAACTGTGTCGGCTGTGAAACTGATGGCTTTTTGCAAAACTCTCAGAGCCATCTAATTAATTTGCAAAACTCAAACTTATCACCGACTGTAGAACTGAAAGTATAGCTATAACTGCAGCACAAACATGAAGCTAGGGGTAAATTGAAATATTAAATCCTGGAAATAAACATGAATCAGTATGTATCTGGCAATGAGGAAGGCGTAAGGGATGCAAAAATTTATTCCAGTGACATTATTACCCCTACTTGGTGGAAAAAACATTTTATATAACTTTTGTAATAATACTTTATTTTGTCAAGTGATCACTTGTTTTATCCCTTTACAAAACCCCGCTTAGTACGCCTGTTCTTGTCTGATAACATGGATTTTCGTGTATGAACAAGTTACTTACTGTCAGTTTCTCATCGATATTCTGTCTAACTGCTGGTTCCTCACCTTTTGAATATACCCCATGAGTCAGAATGGATCCCAAAGATCTTTAGCAGTACTCCTGAGAACTAATGGATGGCATTCTGACCCACGTCATACCACGCTATCCAAAGTGTCGTTGCTTGCGTTGTCTTTAGCCCAGGAAGACCTTACTTTGGGCATGCTATAGCGGTTCTTAATCTTTTGAATTTTATGGGCTGCCACTAAATCACTCCTGGAATCAGCAGACCCAGCTTTAGCAGTTTCTAAGATTTGATCAAGTATAAATCTAACAGATTTATAAATTATTACATACCTTATTTAATTCGCAAACAAAAGAAGGCAAATAAATCAAAATCTTAATTTTAATGTGAATGTTGGAGCTTTTCAAAATGTAGTTTTAGTTCTAAAAGGCAAAGCTATATGTTAGACTCATGCAGTTCGCATTGTTTTTTTTACTCCCAGTGCCCGCTCTCTGTTTGTAGGCGCATACCAGTGCTGCATCATTGGGGCCATCCATCGTTCGTACTAGAATCAGTTTTCTGTACTTGTGCTGCTCCCATGAATCAAAATCAGGGTCTGATGTGGGCATAGAATAATGTGTGCGACAATTGTCTTTTGGCCTTAGCTCTGAAGTTATTCAACGAAGATTGGTAAGTTTAAGGGGAAGTGGCAACCCTATTTGTAAACGCTGGGAAGTAACAAATCTGATTATATGCTCATGTTCGCCACCTGTCCAAAGTTAAAAGAGTTCTGGCTTACCGTGGGTGAGACGATCTCCCTCTCATTGGGTATTACTATGGAGGTAAGAACGATCTTAATCATGTTGGGATAAGGCAACAGGATGCAGGGGGCCTATGTTTAATCACAAAGCACAGAATCTAATGTTCTATTTAATTTTAATTGCGAGAAGAGAAATCTGCAAATTATAGACTCCAGCCTCTCCACCCTCTTGGCATGCGTGGAGAAACTCTGTGGTCTTTTTGAGAAGATAGATAGATGAGAGAAAGGAGGGTGGTGACTTTTGGGATTTGCTGAGGTTCTGATCAAATGTATTCGTCCAATGATTACATCTTCTTAAAGCAGTCAGGAAATGGAGTCAGATAGATTCAGGGAAGCCCAGTTAATATGCGTAAAGAGGAAAGTCCAATATTTGGAGCACGTGGACCCCAGATACCATAATGGTGCTCATTTCAATAATTTGAGATGATATGAGGACATAAAAAAATGAAACTAATTGGTAAATTTGGATGTATGAGAGGTGACTCATTCCAGCAACTGAGAACAGTAGTTCAGTTTTACATCCACTATGTTTCAGGAAGTACCCACTAATTTGAGATTCACGACCCCAAAATGCAAGTTTCTCGGACTCCGTGTTGGTTTTGCTTTTTAGTAATAAATAGAAAAGCATCATTGAAACAGGCATTGCGGGGTGGATCTTGATCCCTTAAAACCCTAAGGTGGGAAAAAGTTTAGGTTGGTGCCAAAGAAAGATGGTGGACATGTATAGCATTGCCAGCAAAGGTCACTTTGTGGGACAACACACCAGCCAAACAAGTGGTGGACAGAAAGGTGGGCCACTTTAAGTGATAGAAATCGAAGTTAAGGGTATGAAACCACAGGAAAGGAAAACGTTTAGGACTCCTGTTACCATGTTTCCTTTGTGAGGTAACAAAGTAGATCTCTTAGTCTGCAGAGTTAAAGCGCAGGTTTTGGTCGAAAAGCAGTAGTAACAATTTCTCGCCTTTGCCTGCAGCTTGAAAGCTATAGTCCCCAATTCGCAGAAAGGCTATTTCATTTGATTGACCTGATGTGCATCTGCATTCCAGGTGAGTCTTTAGATGTGAAATAACTTTCTCCAAGGATGCTTAGTGCAGTGAGGTGATGTTTAAATCAAGCAGGAGTTTGACGATGGCTTATACAAGGAGTGGATGAGATATAATTGTTTTAATTACTGGTGGATGAATAGCAGAGGGGTGATCATGATCTACACTTTAAAGGATAGTACAGATGATGGAACATGATGAGGCCGATTACAATGTCGTTCGGAAAGCCTCCGTCCGCAGGTCTGAGGCTTTCCGACCGACATCCTTGGTTTAAACTTCGACCGACTTATTACAAAGAAGACGGTTGGATTTAAACCAGCCGGTAATTCCGGCTGGGTTCCAACGGGCACAAGGAGCCCGTCGTCCAGTCGGAGGCTGCTCATAATCCCTTTAGGATGGTATTTACTGTGCAGGGGTTATAATGTCGGTTTCAGACATGTATTTCATTTTTTTGTTTGAATCTGTTTTTATTGACTTTTAGTTTACATTTACATCTATGTGGCTCTCTCCTGTACTGAACCATGCATTAGAGCACGTATTACTGATGGAAATACATATCAGGTGCAAGGAGGTAGAGCGTTGTAGCAGTCCCTGGGGTGCTTGTCGCACCAGAATGTTCGTGAGTCCCATGACCAGCTCATACCATGAACATAGCAGGTTACAGTACAATGAAAACACAGTTACATCAATACAACGCATGAGGTCTCTCAAACGAATCGGTACGGACTTCTGAACAGGCATCGATTAAGTGAAACAGTTAAAAACCCAACAACCTCAACATAGACCGGTGCCAGTATGAATGTGCCATCCCCACTGCCCCCCCTGTTCCCCCTCCCCCATTCTGCTGTACAGCAGCTTAGCTGTTGCTCCCAACCATATTTCTATTTGCGCTCTCCCATGGTGCCTGTATAGGTATTGGTCATACGTGGAACACTACGATCTCGCTCGAGCAGAGCTCCCATTGCCTATCCCGGATGTGTATACCTCCCTTCAGTCAGGTATTTCATTTCGGGCTTTCCGACATGGAAAGCCTGTCATGGAAAACCTGTCAGAAAGTGACTTAGGGGGCCCCTAGCAGGGCACCCATCTCTCAGTGACCACTGGTTGTGGGCCTGGATAGCACATATAGTCACTCTGTAAATGCCTGCACCATGTGGCAGGGATAATCAGAAACTCCTATTTCTCATTGGGAGCCTGTGCTGAGGCTGGTTTCAAACTGCAGCACATGCACCCATAGAGAAATAGGACTTTTCGATGCACCATGTGCAGTCGCATCGTAATAGGGTGCGGGACCGCCGACCTATGTTCGTTCGGTTTTCACACCAAGACGGTCACCCCACATCGCACTAGGTCCCTTTATGTCTTATTTAACTTTGCTGTAAGTCAGCACTGAGATTTTCTTGGGTAATGAGACTTGCGAAAGTGGATCAGAAGTAGTTTCCAAATAAATTTCAACCCCATTATCTCCTCTACGAGACTGGTCAAGACACTCACACGAAAATTGTTCTCATCCATCAAAACCTATTCCTTTCAAGATGATAAAAGGCTTCACCTTTAAAGCATTATGTCTGATCAACTCTGCCCACTGGTAAAACCCTTTTGGTTTTATATCACCACTACAGAAAAAGTGCAGTCTTGAATCTGGAAAACGACAGAACATTAGACAGCCACCAAAATTAGATTTCATGTAAAATCGTAAAAGTTTGACTTCAAAACTAAATAGCAAAGACTAATGCAGCTTCCAATTAGGAATCCAACTGCAATGCAGCAGCACACATGCCACCTTTCAGCTATGGGATGATTCAGTGCATTTTCTAGGCAACATTAATGCTCATGTCCTAATTAAATCTAGTTTTCTAGCAGCTTTCATCACTGTTCATCATTAAACCCTTCTCCCAATTCTCACCAATCAAGTGGGATAGAGGGGGACATTTCTGAAATAGAATTCTTCATTAATAATAGGAATAACTTCCTGTATTTATTTGGAATCGATTCCCTCAATCATTTTCTTGTTTAAATGTCAAGTCCCAATTGGATCATGACTCTCAAAAGAAATTAACGATGACCTCAACACAATCATCATCATCAACAACTTGATTTGAGTTTAAATAAAAAAAAATAACATGCATGTTATAACATACATATAAAACATGATAAAATTTAGATATTTCATTTCAATGGACAAAGTTAAAAATGCTACTACCAATAAGCAAAAACATTAAAAGGTACTCAAAGCCTAGCCCTAATATCTAACAAGAGATCTTTGTCAATTGCTAGAGGTCGCTTCCTGGCACCCTATTGACCCGGTTGAGCTTGAAGTGCATGGTGCATCAAAATATTATTTCCTCCCAACTGATCCTAATCTAAAATGGCATATAGAGATTAAGCGATTGGCTACTGAGTAAACAAGACAACTTCTAGGGTCTGCCCTGCATACTCTCAAGGCATTACACCTTTCATCGAGCGAAAGGAGGTGACAAAGAGGGATAATCCAGTTAACACGCTGTTTGGTAGAAGCCCTGTAGGCGCTCCTCATCCTCCACTGCCTGGCATCTCACGGGGTAAAGTTTGGAAGAGTTGACATTACTCTTCCAGGTGGAGGTAAAAGAAGCAGTTGGTAAAATCCCCAATCTAAATGTAATTTAAAGAGACCTAGACATTGGCATATTCACATAATCCTTAAAATCTTCAAAATAAGAGCCACATTTAAAAGACAGATACAGATCCGTAAGACTGCCCGAAGGAACGGCAGAGATTTTGGAGCCAAAGACAACATTCCAGTAGTGATCTTTAATAAGACCACGAGAGCTGCTGGTCATTGATGTCAGTTGATATAAAAAATGTGGACAATTGCAACTTAACCAGTCATGTTTTCGTATAGGATATCCAAGGGATCCTTGGGGCCAGTTAGCGTGCTAAAATTTCAGTAAGGCGCTCTCCTTCTGGAGCACGTGGCTTGGTTGTCCATACCTGGAACAGTATAAAACAGGCATAGGACAGGGACAAAGAGCTTCCTATCTGTGCAAACCAACCAGGGGAATCTGACAATCTCATCCCTAGTTAATCGCATTCTAGCACCCTTTCTAATTTGGCTCCATCTAAATCCACATTCCCTTTAATATTCTTTCTATGTGTAAATATCATATATTTTGTTTTAGATTTGTTTATTTCAGGGCCGTGGTCATTGCAAAATAGATTGGACTTCCCAAGAGAACATTGAGTCCCAAGGCAGTTTCAGATAAAAGGAGGGAATCATCTGCAAATAGCCAACTTGGTACTTTAGAGCCAGCAAATTTGG
This sequence comes from Triturus cristatus, assembly GCF_964204655.1. NCBI lineage: Eukaryota > Metazoa > Chordata > Amphibia > Caudata > Salamandridae > Triturus > Triturus cristatus. The sequence goes on from NC_140595.1 coordinate 108,292,594, forward strand.
GTGCATCATTCACACAATTCATTAGGTAGGGAATAGATCATTGACAAATAATGAAAATAGTGTAGAGGAAGGACGCACCCTTGCCGAACACCACGCCCTATTGAAAAGTTCTCTGTATTTTCCCCCGGGTCCCATTTGACTATGGGAAGATTATCGGTGTACAAAATTTCAAATCAGCATCAGTAGCCCTAAAGAAACCCCAATCTCATAATAACCTCCCAAATTTTGCCCTTGGGACAAGGTCAAATGGCTCTCAAAGATTCACAAAGGTGACAAAAAGCACCCTCAATCAATGTCGACGGCTTTCATTTTAGGGTAAAAAATGTAAAGATCCGATCCACATTACTTGTATTGGCAATAAAGCCTGCTTGAAGGTGTGCGAGAGCCAGTGGAGGGACTGAGTGAGGTAAAGAATAAGTCAGGCGCCTCACCACTGTACGTTCCACTGCTGTACCCATAGCACTTCACTTACATCACTTCACCTATGATGGGGACGCACAGCTGTGCAAGGGACGGGCTCATTACGCAGTGAGGGTTCAGCAATTGTTACAGGGGCATCTGGGCAGGTAGTCCAGGCTGAAAAGGAACAGTTGGCAAGGGAGTGGCGCATCGCGCAGTGAGGGTGCAGCAATTGTTACAGGGGCATCTGGGCAAGTAGTCCAGGCTGAAAAGGAACAGTTGGCAAGGGAGTGGCACATCGCGCAGTGAGGGTGCAGCAATTGGTACAGGGGTCTCTGGACAGGCAGTCCAGGTTGAAAAGGAACAGTTGGCAAGGGAGGGGCGCTTCGCGCAGTGAGGGTGCAGCAATTGTTACAGGGGCATCTGGGCAGGTAGTCCAGGTTGAAAAGGAACAGTTGGCAAGGGAGTGGTGCATCGCGCAGTGAGGGTGCAGCAATTGGTACAGGGGTCTCTGGACAGGCAGTCCAGGTTGAAAAGGAAGGCCAGTACAGCACAAATCCATCCAATCAATGCCTACACTCTGCTCTGCTGCTACCTGAGTTCTATCATTGGTTCTATGACACCTGTCGCTCATTAACTCGAGCAAAGCTTGCATGGTGGGTCCCCATTCTTGTATTATTCACCCTTCACCAGAAGCCATAGAGAAGTTCACACACACACTCTGGAGTCCTCTCCCTGAGTGAATGCAGGACCTCCATGGGGTATATCTGCAAGTTCAAAAATATATGGTAAAACAAAAAAGAACAAAACCACTGTGCATAGGGCTGAGGAAAAAAAGCATTGGTAAAGCAAGTTGGTCTGTCTATCATGTGCAACACATGTCTATACAAGCGTTCACAAATGCTGTTCCATGTGTTGAATGCTCGAATTCTGTTTATCACATTACACACTGTCCTACCTGTTTTGTCAATGATCTGAAAAAAGTATCATAAAATGATTGCTTACTCTATGGACTGCATATAATTGATAAGGAATTGAATGTGACAAAAACGTGATGGATTCAGTGTACTGTTCAGATGTAAAAATGACCCCGTGCATTCCAAGAAAAGCACTTGCCAGCAGGCGGCGTAATACACCAAAGAGGCAATGGAATGAGGTAAGAAAGTACACTCCTCTCGAAGAGCAAATCCCTCTCTAGATATATTTTAAAGAATTGGTAACCCTTAGCTAAAAAAGACATTTGTGTTTTCAAGCAAGACCTAAAAGATAGATCTACATATAAATTGCTTAGATATAGCATAATATCACACATCAAGATGTTTCCTGTTGAGATGTCGGTCACCATACCCACATCAGTATGTGGACTTATTGGAAATTACATGCCCCCTATGACAAGGCATAAACAAGCATTGGGAAAGCCAGGCGGCCTCACCATTATGGCCTATTGGCATTACCAATACTTTTTGGCAACGCTGTGCAAGTTTGCAAACGTTGTATCACATTATAAAAAAAGAAATGTATGATGACACAAGATGCACATTGAGCATATGAGTCATGAGACTAGTGGTGTTGTGTCATTCAGTTGGCATGTTCGTGCATCGCCATGCATGCACACACCTACTGATTGGGGTGGGCGCCATTTTCTTAATGTTTTTAAAAGCAGAGTCGCCCAGGAACAAATGACAGATGCTGGAACCTCAAAATAAAAACATTTTAATGACCAATGGGGTGTGGGAGTAACAAAGAAGAAGGTGGGAGGGAAGCAAGGTGAGTTGGTGGTGGAGCAACAGATGGGGAGCAGTACTTACAAGCCAAAGAGGAAGCAACGGGCAGAGTGGGGGGGAAGGAGCAACACTGAGTGCGTGGGGTCAGACGCGTATGGGGGCCAAATGCTCCTGAGGAAGTAAGACAGAGTGCCCTGGAAGGGGTGCGAGATTTGAAGGGAAGCACACAGAGAGATCGTAAAGAAACATGCCCTCTCAAGGTAAAAGTAGGAATGTTAGCAGTGCAAGGTTATACATTAGACAATCAAAAGGATGGTAAAGAGGCTATGCTCTAGGGGAGGGACAAACACAAGGAGATCAAGCCACCAAGCAAGCCCTCAAACAAGAAGCAAACAAATGAGGGGGACACTAAAGCCTAAAGGATGTAAGCAATAGCTGGACCCTACACCCACTGTTTACTTTTGGTATGGTCCACAAGAGGTTTTGGCTACAAGCAAAAATATTTTTGGATTCAAAAAGTACACTTTGCCAAGCAGTTCTTGGCACTGAAAGGAACTATTTTGTGTGTGAATGTGCTGCTTGTTCAAGGGTACAGTTGTGTATCTCACAGGAAAGTTATCAAATGGCTGAAGTGGGGGAGTCATTGCTCCATGCTTTATAAAAGTCCAATTGATTAGGAGGGCCGGTTGAAAGACCCAATAAGTATATTATATAAATAATTTTAATAAAATGAGAAGGTCCTGGCTAACACCAGATCTAAGAAGGTCAGTCCTCTTTCTACTAGGCTGAATCAAACCTTTGCACCTACTGGCATGCACTTGCCCGAGGTTACCTGTGAGATGGTCTTGGCCTAATGAGGTGTTTATTCCAGACTATTCCCAGACGTACAAGCACCATTATTCATTTATTAGAGTGAGTGGAAATGGCACATGCAGAAATTGAACACCTGGTTTCCTTCTAATGGTGGGGTTTGGGCTTTTAGTTCATTCTATAAAGGTGGCCTTTATTCTCATAACAAGGACTAATATAAAGAAAGGAAGGCTGCTTTCTAGTCGATAAACCTTGACACAACCATTGACTTGAACTGCGTCTGCATGTCAATTCTGTGCCTGAAAATAGATTTCTAATAGTGCTTAAACGCTGCAGTTCATTGTTGCACACAGGTGTAACGGGAGTGGCGAAATGACACTGCTAATGTAATGTAGGATGCCTACATTGCCATGGTTACTATAAAAGGCGAGGTTTGTGCTGCCACTTTAGAGGTGGGGTACATACAGATAGGATTAGGATTAAGAAGCTAATGCAATTGGAAAAAAACATTGTTATTGTGGTAGATTCTCATCGAAATAAAGCTTCAGCGCGACCATAAATTTGAATTAAGTCTGAATTATTCCATGAAGAGACCCACGACTCCTCTGTAGCACTGCACCTTTCAAAGTGCTACTTTCATCCCATTCGCGAACCATATCTTACTACAACACTTCAATAAATACAACATGAAAAAATACAAACGCCGTAAGTAACAATCTCTAAATCTGATTGGAGCAATTCCTAATCTACCAATCCTGATCAAACTACTACTCCCATCAGCGCACCCAGCATTCTCAAGTATTGCATTCACCCTATCTGGATTAACTGCATTATCCACAGCTTTCTGTCCATTTCAAGCATTGTCAGACCGAGTACAGAGATGAGACCGGTCACCTCTGCTCACTTCCGCCCCTTCACCACTTCGAGCACTGTCAGACCGAGTACTAAGATGAGACCGGTCACCTCTGCTCACTTCCGCACCTTCACCACTTCGAGCACTGTCAGACCGAGTGCAGAGATGAGACCGGTCACCTCTGCTCACTTCCGCGCCTTCACCACTTCGAGAGTTGTCAGACCGAGTACCGAGATGAGACCGGTCACCTCTGCTCACTCCCGCACCTTCACCACTTCGAGCGTTGTCAGACCGAGTACCGAGATGAGACCGGTCACCTCTGCTCACTTCCGCACCTTCACTACTTCGAGCACTGTCAGACCGAGTACTGAGATGAGGCCGGTCACCTCTGCTCACGTCCGCACCTTCACCACTTCAAGCATTGCCAGACCGAGTACTGAGGTGAGACCGGTCACCTCTGCTCACTTCCGCACCTTCACTACTTCGAGCACTGTCAGACCGAGTACTGAGATGAGGCCGGTCACCTCTGCTCACTTCCGCACCTTCACCACTTCGAGCGTTGTCAGACCGAGTACAGAGATGAGACCGGTCACCTCTGCTCACTTCCGCACCTTCACCACTTCGAGCATGGCCAGACCGAGTACAGAGATGAGACCGGTCACCTCTGCTCACTTCCGCACCTTCACCACTTCCAGCATTGTCAGACCGAGTACAGAGATGAGACCGGTCACCTCTCCTCACTTCCGCACCTTCACCACTTCGAGCGTTGTCAGACCGAGTACAGAGATGAGACCGGTCACCTCTGCTCACTTCCGCACCTTCGCCACTTCGAGCGTTGTCAGACCGAGTACTGAGATGATACCGGTCACCTCTGCTCACTTCCGCACCTTCACCACTTCGAGCGTTGTCAGACCGAGTACTGAGGTGAGGCCGGTCACCTCTGCTCACTTCCGCACCTTCACCACTTCAAGCGTTGTCAGACCGAGTACTGAGATGAGACTGGTCACCTCTGCTCACTTCCGCACCTTCACCACTTCGACCATCATATTTGTTGTCTTTTATAATGTTTGCCTGCTCGTCATTTAGTTTAAGAAGCGGATTCGCATTCCGCCATCCCTTATTCTCAAGCCAAACTGCCATTTTAGACCCTTCATGACTTTTGTGGGCTTTGAAAACTGACTCTCCTTTCACTGCTCTCATTGTCCTTTTTCACCAATACTTAATCCGCAGGCATCACATTCCTTTCTTTCGCAGGTTTTACATTGTCAAAATACTTCTTACTGGCATTCTGTTTGTTTCTCTCATGTTAAACAATGTCTACTAAATCCGACACAGTATTGAGGAGGCCTACTTTATCACCCAACCGCCATAAAGCACTTTGATGCCTCATCAGGGGTAATAAGCGCTATATAAATACAACTACAGTTACAACCAGGCAAGATTCAAAGCAGATAATGGTTTCCTACCTTTCAAGGAAACGAATGGGGGAACACAGGTTTCCCATCCCATCCTCCAAAAATGTGGCAGATTCTTTTCAAAATAAAGCTTCAGCAATGCCAGAAACTTTCATTAATTGTGAGTTTACTCCATGAAGGACAGCACTGCAACCTTCAAAGTGCCTGCTCACATCTACCCATTCTAGAACCTCATACTTTATGACATGGACATGTTCCAAATAGGATGCACGAGGAAAGAACCTGGAAGCTGCATCCCCAGGTATGCTATGGGTTAAAGAACGGAATGTGTCTAAGGCTGTGACTGCATAATGAGGGTGGGTGGAATACAACCGGCAACATCATGCTGATGGGTCCAGACGTGTGAGGCTTTTTCAATCACATCATACAAGGCCAGGAGATGGTTTTCACCATCAAAGGATAGAAAAACTGGGACCTCGTTTTATAATTGCAGAAAACCGAAATCATTCCCACTGATTGGTCATTATGCAAGAAAATGTTTATTTAAGGATTTAAAAAAAAAACAGGTACGAGTCATAAAAAGAATCATTAAAAAAGGGAAAGACATCTTTCTAGGGGAAGCGGTACGTACATCACTGTGTCATTTGTTTTCACAATCTACTTACTCGACAAGACCTACAAACAGACAACTTTCTCACACTATCAGACACTCGCAGGCAAAACAATACAACACAAGGTCCTAGTGACAGTATGCAGATCTGCTTCCAAAATCTGTGGGCCCAAACAGTGTACAAAAGTATCATTTTGAGAAGGTAAAATCTCAATCTTGAATAGTAAGGACACATGGATTCTACATCAGGAAGGGGCGCTTTAATAAGCAAACATCCCATCAGTTTGGTAGAATTTTAACATTCATACATTTAAGGTGAGAGGAAACATTTAGGTTCTGCCTGGGATGGGCACCCGTGAAAAGTATGAGTACAGCCATAAGCTAAGTTTGAGGTTACTCATGTCAGTTGCATTTAGTTTCCATCCTGGAAGCACACACATTTGCTCACAATACAAGGCAGGAGTAAATGGGTTACAACATGTTTGATTGGGAGTGTATAGACAGCAGGGGTTTCTCCACCAGAATATTTGCATGTTAGAGTTACATGTTGAAATACACGTTTAAACATGAACAATCTCTTGTCTGGACAAAAATCTGGATATGCCAATGTGAGAAAACAGAGTCCGCCCTGAAATGTACACAAATACTTGTAGGATTCTTTGGAACTTCTGAAAAGTCCAAAAATGTGTTCCAAGCAAAAGGAGCAATGCTACAAGAGCAAACCTTAGAGATTTCCAAATGCCCCTTCATGGATCAGACACACAGAGATGCTGCACACCTTTGCAGGGGGAAGCATGGATGAGCAGCCATGTGGAACTAGATCAGTTTAACCACCAAGAAGGGCAAGGCCTTCTCAAGACAAATTGCACATGCCTCTTCTGCATGAAGAAAAGGGATTAATAAAGCATTTCTTTGCTGAGCTATTACGAGATAATGAGCATTCAAGAGGTGAAGACAAGTTGTTGCTCTATAAATATTCTAATTGCGATTTCTTCTCTGTCTCGCTTGTTCTAAACCTGAATATAAGGACTCAGGCATCTGCCATGATTAAGTCACTTGGAGTGGAGAGTCCCAGCTAAATTGCTCAGCGCAATGCAGTGATGCAAAATGTAGTGCCATGCCATTGTGCAACTTTAATTCTAGCTGCACCTACTGTTATGAGCGCTCTCAAGACCACATACTTCGAGCAGTGTTTCTGTTTTTAAAGGACGTTTCTGAGCACTCTACCAAACAAACCAGAACAAAGCTGTTGATTTAAAACATAACCTGAATTTGCATGGTTGTTGGTCACCCATTAACCGGATAACGTGGCACGCGTTTTAAGTTCTCCACAAACATCAGAGTGTGATTTACAGCTGCCAAGTCCAAATCACAGGCAAGGTCGACTGAGCAGGTATCTTTCTGCAGTCAGTAAATGGAGTGCTTTGATTTGCTAATAACAGTCGTGAATACAATCTTCTATTTATACATGGCCACTTTCACTGCTGTATAAATGAATACCTATATTTGTGACCATATTTAGTATGAGGTTTCACCCTAGAATCAAAGCCCTGCAGGGGAACTGTACGTTTTCATTGAGAGAGCCCCTATTTTAGATTTAGTGAATCTACAGAAGAGCTGAGATATAAAATTAATCTAAAAACTGCAGCATTCTAGACGTGGCTCCTATATAAAGACCAATAGCCATTGAAGATGTCTGGAACTACTACCGTTGTAGGAGAATAGTCGCAAAGGTGGGAGGGATGCTCCCAGTTAGGACACCAAAGCAAGTAGTAGATTCCCAGGGCAACTTGTATCAACTAGTGCCAAGTGCATACCAAGGTCTAAATAAAGTAGATGAAATATCAACTAGAGGGGGAAATGCAGTGGCGGCTGCTACCTGGAAGCAGCACTGGGGCGGGTGGTGGGAGGGGCAGAGGGTGAGTTAAAAAGAAATCACATACCTACCGGCCAGCCATCTGGCCAGCCGCCGCCTCTCCTACGTCCTCTTCCTGGCTTCTTGGTGGAGACAGGAAGCAGGAAGAACCAGGGCTCCAAGGCTCCCAGCTGCCAATAACAACGCTGAGCGTTGTGTGGCTGGAGCGGTGGGCATGTTCTCCACGCAAGCTGTAATGAAGCCTGCATGGAGAACACAGTATGTGCGCATGACTGTTTTGGGAGTCCCGAGAGGGTCGGCCAAGAACTCATGCTTACATAGGGAGTGCAAACCACTCCACCCCCTGCTCTGAGAGCAGCCCCACCCCACAAAGACGCCGCAATGGGGAAAACTAAAATGCTAATAACCTTGAGTTATTATTTTATTTTTCCTTTTCTTTACACTGCAAAAAGCAGTGGAGATGCTCCTCCACCTTAGTGGAGGAGCCACCACTGGGGGAATGTGGTAGGAAAGGTAAAATATGAACACGCCACAGACACACAGTGTATGTATAAAAATGTGCTTATTTATTACAAAACACTCACTGACACATTGGTGTATCTCCTACCTATTGATATCAACACAAATACACAACAATACTTCAATTGCAAAAGGTAAGTAACCAAAATAAACAGTGGTCTCCAGGGGGAGACCAAACTATATACTAAGAAAGAGGAATACGGACTGCGACTGAAATTGGGACTTTGACCAGGAGACTCAGAAGAGCTGGGGACATAAGGAACCACCCAAGGTAAGTACCCAGGAACCCCATCATGGCTGTGTGCCGAGTGGAAACACAGCTACGTACTCGATTGAAGTCAACAGGGAAGTCATAGTTGCAGTTTTGAAGGACTCTTCCCAGTGGACCCTGAAGAAACCCCATTGAAGTCAGAAGGTTGGAGAGTCACCCCACCCAACGATATCCCAGGAATCAGGATATCTACACCACGGAAGCCAGGTACAAAGGTGTGAAGTGACGTCAGAAACCGCCAAAGACCACAATGGAGGACTTCAGTAAAGATGCAGCTGGCGAAGAAGGTGCAAGAGTGCAGTGTAATCTAAGAGTGGATTCTTGAAGAGAAGAACCTGTAAGCAGAGGGGACAGAGTCTACACCACTCATAGTGACCAGGAGGCACTAAAGTGCAATGCCCACCAATGTCAGAAGATGCAGGAGCAATGACGGTGACCTTCTCGCTGCAACTATGAGGACCAGGCGGCGCTGAGGAAGACCAAAAGCTGTGAATGAGCTTTCCCACATCAGAAGTCGTGAACCAGGGGGTCGGTGTCTGGCAGGAGCACCAACAAGCCTTGGCAGCAGCAATAGGCGTGGAAAAAGATGAAAGAGCAACGTTGGGACTAGCAAGGTCCAAGGGACTCACCTAGTGCAGGAGAGTCAAAGAAGGCCCAGAGAAAGCAGGGCAGCTCACTGAAGCAGTAGAAGACCCTCAAGAGGACCCACATGCCAAAGGCACAGGAGACACAAGAGGACCTTGAGCAGCTCACTAAAGAGGAAGGCCAACTGTGCAGAGGATGTAGTGAGCAAGCTTTGGGCAGAAAGTGATGCTGGAGGCTAGAGCTTCTTGTAGTCCAAAGATCTCTGAAGTGCAGAGGCAACAAGCCTTGGCAACGGCAAGTCAATGCGGTGCACAGGGGTTTGGTCCCAGCAGTTCCGACGAGGGATACTGGCCTCAAAATTCCACAGAGGACAGGTCATGCCTAGATCGAGCTGCAGAACCACCACCTGTGTGGCTGAGCCTTTTGAAGTCCATGGGACTTCAGGAGCAGCAGACTGGTCAGCTTCATTCCGAGAGAGATTACATTGGGTGTCCTTGATGCCCACAGGTCTGTTGAAGATCCTGGAAGATGAACAGACACAGAATTGCAGAACAGCAAGACCAGGAGCAGCAGGAGTCATAATATTGACCATAATAGTGGTGGCGCACCACCCTTGACAACTGTGTGACTACGGGGGTCACCATCTTCCCTTGTGCCAGTTCGGGCGATTCAAAAAGTGAAACTCGATCTTAAATAGGACAGTGTGTTTGGACAATACCAAATTATACAGGTGGAGAAAGAAAATTTTGTATTTTCGACTTTTGGCCCTCAGGATCATGGACTTCAACCCCAAATGTGCCCGTACGGATGGCACCCTGGCCTGTCGTCTATGCAATTACCGCAGAGAATCCTGGCTACACTTGCTGTGCTGCTGCACAAAGCTGGCCAATGATCGCCATCGCTTGCTGCTTCCGATTTTACGGAATACGGACTATAGAACTTGCAGAGAGGCTTCGGACTGCTGCCTCTCAGTCTCCACGACCTGTTCGATAGCCAGAGTTGCGAAATTTATACACCAGGTAAAAATGGCACTCGACTCCCACTTAAAGGCATTGTCTGTAAAGTAACTGGAAGCCTTCCGCCCCAGTTATCTAACCTGGGCTGGTTTAAAGACCCACGAAGAATCCATCTTTCGTCAACAGCCCTTGGTACATGAATTGACTCTACCGAACTTTCATGTTGGGAAATACTGGTCCAACCTATACATCACTCCTTTTAAAAGAACTCTGCTTTGGACAGCTAATCAGGACTAATATGTTAATATTTAACCCAAAGTGACTTTCACTTTTATGTGTGGATGGGACTTGTGAGGGGGTGAGTCGGGACGTTCATAAAGCTTCTTTTTTTCTTTTATTTTATCTTATACTGTAAAGATTTTAAGTAATCATGCAGTTTATTATTAAAATTATTATTATTATCAGTACAGGTGGAGTAACCTTAAGCATATGGATACACTAGGGTTTGATTTCCAGAAAGGAAATCTAGCATAGGGATCCGTCAGTCCTGATGAAAGTCAGTAGAGACACGGATTCTAGCTGAAACAGATCGACCATTATGCAGAACGAAGGGGTGAAGGGTGCATAATACACTCATTTCACCACCATCTCAGAGTATCAATTACCTTTTTAATTCTGACAAGGGAATCCAAGAATAGAAATATTATTGGGATATCCCTTAGTTTATTTTAGACTTACTATCTGCACCTTTTCTTGGATCCTTCTTTTCCTTTTCTATTTGTTTGTATTGTCTCCCCCACCCTATTGCTCCGCCTGAAGCGTTGGTCTGCGCTGAGGCGTCGCAGCAGCCCTATGATGAAGCATGCCACAATTTGTTGTGGGTGAGGGCAGTTTTACAAAGTGATGTGCTTTGCTACTTCTTTACTGTAGATTGTGACTATAAAAATATTGCGACTATAGGAACCTTACTTCTTTCCTGTGTGTTGCTGCTTACCTAGAGGAGGTCGAAGTAAGCTGCTATTCTCCTCCCCTTCCTTGTGTGTTGTGCCAAGGGACACAACCTGGCTCTGCCCTTTCTGGCACTTTGTGGCATTGACAGTGAGGCCTGCCTTTTGCAGGGCCTCTAGAACATTCCTGAGGTGGGTGAGGGGATCCTCCCAGGTGGGGCTAAAGACGGCAATATCATCTGGATATGCTGCACTAAAGGTTTTCAGACCTGTGAGAACTTTGTTCACCAACCTCTGAAATGTGGCAGGTGCATTCTTCAAACCAAAATGCATTACAATAATTTGATAATGCCCACTAGGGATTGAATATGCTGTCTTTGGCTGGACATTCTCAGAGAGTCTATTTGCCAGTGTCTTGCTTTCCCCTTTCAGATAATACAGCTCCCACACGATGGCTCAACACTCGGCGAAGCAAAAGACATAACACAAAACAACACCTTTAGAAAAGGGTTTTATTTTACAAAATGCAAGGTCTCTCTCTTTTAGAATAAGGCTTGGGATTTTATTTTACATAATGTTCTCTAACAGAAAGGCTTTCCCAGATGCCAAATGAAAAACACTCAAATATATGTAGAGATATATATGTTCATATGCAAGCAATAATATAACAGCTAAATGCATGAATAATACTGATGAATAAACAAGCAGCAAATAATATGAGATAAGACTCAAGCAAATATACTGGACGTCCTGCAAGAGATCAGAAAGATATATATATATATATATATATACATCAAATGATTACTTTGGATGTGCACCTCAACTCACTCACACATCACAAAGAAAACACCTCAAATGATCAAAGCCACTGGCCAAACATCACAATGGCAATAATCAAAGCTCAACACTTCAAATGACCACAGCCACTGGAACCACGCATCACAATGGCACTAGTCAAAACTCAAGGCTTCACCTGGTGCAAACACTGCTTCTCAGCCCACTACTGACTGGGGAAGGTAAACAGCCGTGGCTGAAAGCCTCAGCAACCAGGGTTCCATGCTCCGAAGTAGACGCGTCCGTCCCCGTTCGGATTCCAAACTCCCGGTTTCTAAGTCAACAACCCTCAGCTTTATAATCTCAAAACACACTAGAAGGTTCGGGAGAGACCTCCCCCCGCCCCAGAGGAATCTTACCCGAACTGGCCAGCTTCCAAGCAAGCACTCCCATGGCAGGAAGTGTGGTACTTTAAAATTTGGGACCGCGTAGGAGGCAGGACCCTACCCCTGCCTATTCCGGTATTAGCAAACCGCGAATGGCCAATGCAGTATATACAAGTGCCTTGCATAACGTTTTATCGATAAATGCACTGTGTATACGATATTATACATTGACTTCGTGGGTTCCATCTTGGAGCGGTGGCCATCTTATGGTTGCCCTCACATAGGCTACACATTACGAACAAGCACAGGCCTTCAGATTACATGTGCTTTCTATTTGACTTCTCTGTGACCTGTGCAGCTTGGCTCCGCTGCCCCAGGTCAGTCCGGTCCCACGAGCTCCCCGTCCTACGGCCACCTGTGATTAGCATCAGGGTTTGACACACCATAAAGCCTTTTCATCCCACACAAGCCTCCGGCTAATCTCTTTCACACCTGACTCTTCCTGCTTTATGGCTTGTTTTACCAACAGGAGATGCCCGTGTTTATTGGGGGCTGCTGATATCTGATGTGGGATCTGAGCCTCGCTGGGTAAATAATTGTGGGCTGGCTTAACTGGAATGTGGGATGGTCATCATGACTCTGCCTTTTTGTTTGTAATGAATACATGAATGACCATATCGTAAAACAAGGAATGTGTGCCTGAAGCATGATATTTTGTATATAAGGAGAAGGCCGTTTCTGTAAGTTTAAGCAGTCTCCTGAGAACATATGTTAGAAAAGGTAGACGGACCGGGAGGGTCGGCCGGGGTCAGGAGGAGAGGTCTCCGGGGAGAGCCGTCTCCAGCGATCGTACAGATAAGTAACTTCCCCCCCACAGACAGATGCCACACAAGGATAAGGTTCAGTGTTCTTTATAAGCACTTATTTAAGGTACGGTGGAATGGTACAAGGAGGTCTGGACTCAGGGGTCCCCTCGATTATAGTCTCGCAAGGTAGGGAAGGGGGTAGCGGGACAGTCTATTTACCAATCAGGTAGTTCGGATGAGATGATGATGAGCTCACAATCCTCGAGCTTGGTGGTACGGGCCGCGGCAGCGCCAGCAGGTCCCGGTGTGGATGATCGATACAACGGGCCGCGGCAGCGCCAGCAGGTCCCCGGAAGATATGCGGTCCGCGGCAGCGCCAGCAGGTCCCGGTGAGGATGGTCGTTACAACGGGCCGCGGCAGCGCCAGCAGGTCCCCGGAAGATATACGGTCCGCGGCAGCGCCAGCAGGTCCCGGTGAGGGTGGTCGTTACGACGGGCCGCGGCAGCGCCAGCAGGTCCCAGGAAGATGAATGTTGCAGAAGGCCGCGGCAGCGCCAGCAGGCAGGACGATGGTTCACAAGAGCGGGCTATGGCAGCGCCAGTAGACCGTCCAGGTTGAGTTCACTCGGTGTCTCTCGACTCCAGGATACAACTCCCTTCCTGCTCCGGAGCTGCCTCAGTTATAGGGCTGGTGCCCTTTGATGTCCGGACCCTCGCACTTGGAGGTCGGAGGGTCCGGGATGAAAGTGTCCAGACACCCAGCAGGGGGTGGAGCCAGTGCCTGGGGGAGCTGGGGGCGATCGGCACCTGGCGGGGGAGCCCTTGACACTTCGTTCTCCCATTGACCTGCCAAGTGGTCCGCTCACCTCCTGGGTGGATGGTGGTGCCGGGATGTCGGGGCCGGCCAGGCCCGGGGTTAGGGTCGAGGGGAGGCCAGGCGGCCGCGTGGTGCAGGGCCCAAGATGGCGGCTTGACCCGGCCGGGGAAGCCGGTGGGGCTGGACCCCGTGATGAGTAAGGGTCCGAGGGCAAAGGGTCCGTCGGGAGACGGAGTACAGGTGCTTGTCGCGGGGTTATGCCAGGTGGGCCGGAGTCCGGGCCCTGTCGAGCGGGGAGGGAGCAAGTCGTCTGTGAGGCCTGTCCAACATGCGTCCCCCCCAGCTGAAGGCGGGGAGAGTCACCCATCTCCTTGGGGACTCTCTTCGCCGAGGCGGAAAAAGCGGGACAGGCCATCCGCGTTGTCGTGGTCTTGGCCTGGTCGGTGCTCCACGGTGAAGTCCATTCCCTGCAGGGAAATGGACCAGCGCAAGAGTTTTGGGTTCTCCCCCCGCATCTGCATCAGCCATTGCAGGGGTCGATGGTCGGTTTGTACCCGGAAGTGGGCACCGAAGAGATATGGTCGGAGCTTTTTGAGGGCCCACACTACTGCAAATGCCTCCCTCTCGATGGTGCTCCAACGCTGTTCTCGGGCCAGGAGACGTCGACTGATGAAGGCCACCGGCTGGTCATGACCTTCGGGGTTCAACTGAGAGAGGACGGCTCCGATGCCGTGGGCGGAGGCGTCGGTCTGCACCACAAATTCCCGACTGTAATCGGGGGCCTGGAGCACCGGGGCGGTGCACAGGGCGGCCTTCAGCTCCTCGAAGGCCGCTTGACAATCAGGAGTCCAGCTGACCCGCTTCGGTTGATTCTTGGATGTGAGACCCGTGAGGGGCCCCACGATGCTGCCGTAGTCCTTCACGAACCGCCGGTAGTAGCCGGTGAGCCCCAAGAAGGCTCGGACCTCGGTCTGGGTGACGGGGGGCTGCCAGGACTGGATGGCAGCAATCTTAAGTTGTAGTGGGGCCACCAGCCCACTCCCCACTTGGTGCCCAAGGTAGGTCACAGACCCTTGGCCAATCTGGCACTTGCCGGCCTTAATGGTGAGGCCGGCCCGCTGGAGGGCTCGTAGGACCTCTTGGAGGTGACGGAGGTGGTCGGACCAGTGGCGGCTGTATACAGCGATATCGTCCAGGTAGGCAGTGCTGAATTCTTCAAGCCCCGCCAAGACCTGGTTCACAAGGCGTTGGAACGTGGCGGGGGCATTCTTCATGCCAAAGGGCATGACCTTAAATTGATAGTGGCCATCGGGGGTAGAGAAGGCTGACCGTTCCTGAGCCCTGGGTGTGAGGCCGATCTGCCAGTAGCCCGCCGTTAGGTCGAAGATACTAAGGTAGCGGGCGGCCCCCAGCCGGTCGATCAGCTCGTCTGCCCGGGGGATGGGATGAGCGTCGGCCCGGGTGACAGCGTTCAAGCCCCGGTAGTCGACGCAGAATCTCAGTTCAGGTGCGGTGCCGGGGGCAGCGGCTTTGGGAACCAGTACAACCGGACTGGCCCAGGGACTGTCCGAGGGCTCGATGACCCCGATCGTGAGCATCTTGGCCACTTCCTCTTGTATGCAGGCCCGTACCCGATCTGGTACGCGGTAGGCCCGATGCCGGACAGGGGGACTGTCCCCGGTGTCTACGTCGTGCAAACACCAGGGGGTGACCCCGGGGGTGAGGGAGAACAGGGCAGCGAACTGCAGCAGGAGGTCCCGGCAGTCCTGGCGTTGCTCCGAAGTGAGGGCGTCAGAGAGCCGGACCCCGTCCACGGAGCCGTCCTTCTCCTGAGTCTTCAGGAGATCCGGGAGGGGCTCGGAGTCTTCTTCTGTGCCACTGTCTGTAGCCATCAAGAGGCTCAGTTCGGAGCGCACAAAGTGTGGTTTGAGCCGGTTGGTGTGGAGGACCCGAAGGGGGTTCCGGGAGGACCCCATGTCGATGAGGTAAGTGACGGGGCTTTTGCGCTCGACCACTTTGAAGGGCCCCGTCCACTTATCTTGCAGGGCACATGGTTCGGTGGGGGACATCACCCATACTTGCTGCCCAGGCTCGAATTCAACGGAGGAGGCATTGTGATCATACCACCTCTTCATGTCCTCCTGGCTGGCCTCGAGGTTCGCCTTGGCCATCTCCCTGAAGCGCCGGGTCTGGTTTCGTAAGGCCAGGATGTATTTGAAGACGTCTGGAGGGGTCGTTAGGGGGGCCATCTCCCAACCTTCCTTGACTAGGCTGAGGGGCCCCCGCACAGGGTGCCCGTATAGGAGTTCGAAGGGGCTAAAACCGAGGGACTTCTGGGGAACTTCCCGGTAGGCGAAGAGGAGGCACGGGAGCAGTACATCCCACTGGCGACGGAGAGGCTCTTCCAATCCCCCAATCATCCCTTTGAGAGGGCGGTTAAAACGCTCCACTAGTCCGTTCCCTTGGGGGTGATAGGGGGTCGTGAATCTGTAGGTGACCCCGCATTGTTGCCAGAGGGACTTCATGTATTTGGATATGAAATTCGTACCCCGGTCGCTGACGACTTCTCGGGGGAAGCCTACCCGGGAGAAGATCCCCATCAGGGCCCGGCCAACCACCGGAGCGGTCACTGTCCGTAGGGGCACCGCCTCGGGGTAGCGGGTGGCATGGTCCACTAGTACCAAGATGAACCTGTGTCCTTGTGCCGTGCGGGGGTCCAGAGGTCCCACAATGTCTATCCCCACCCTCTCGAACGGGGTGGTGACCACAGGGAAGGGTTGTAGAGGGGCCTTCAGCTTCCGGCCACTCTTCCCGCTGGCTTGGCATGTGGGGCAAGATCGGCAGTGGTTCAGGACGTCATTCCTCATTTTCGGTCAAAAAAAGTGGGTCACCAGGCGACTGTACGTTTTGTCCTGGCCCAGGTGTCCAGCCAGGGGGACATCGTGGGCCAGGTTGAGCAGAAAGTCTCGGAAGCGGAGCGGTACCACCAGAACTCGACCGGCCCCCAGCTCGGCGATTCTTTGCTCGCTGTAGAGCAGGTCGTTATCCCAGTAGACCCAGTGGGTTCCGGTGGTGTCCCCGGCGTTTTGGGTGCTGGCTTGTTGGCGGAGTCCCTCGAGGGAGGGACAGGTCTTTTGTTCCTGGCGGAACTGTTCTTGGGTGGGCCCCCCTTCTTGCCGCCACTGAGCCAGATCCGGAAGGTCCTGGTGTGGCGCGTCTTCTTCGGTAGTCGGGTCCGGTAGGTCGGACTCGCCGTTGTCCCCTACAGGGGCCACCGGGGGCGGAGGTGCTGGCCATTCGGTTTCTTCTGATCGGGGGGCGGCACGGGCGGCCATGGATCGGGTGGTTATGCAGGCCCAGTCCGGGAGGCCCAGCATCCCCAAGTGCTCTCTTCTCTCGACGGTGGCCCACGGGGAACTCTCGAGGTCATTCCCCAGGAGGCAGTCCACGGGGGCATCGTCCCGGACCGTCACCTTCAGTAGGCCGGAGACCCCTCCCCATTCAAACGGGACGCAGGCCATCTTACACATGCTCTCAGAGTTGTCCGCCGAGCGGACGGGGCAGAGAATGTTCGGTAGGATCTGCTCGGGCTTCACCAGGTGACAGCGGACGGCCGTCACGCTGGCGCCGGTGTCACGCAAGGCCTCGGCTCTCTGTCCATTAATGGTCACCCACTGACCGTATTTTCTGGTGTTGGCGGGTAGGGGGGCCCGCGGAACCATGTCTCTTCCCCCTAAGCATGCCAGGACCATGGCGGCCGGTTCCCACCCTTGCTGGGCCGGCTCATACTCTTCGGGTCCCTCCGATGATTGCTCTTCCCCTAGGGCAGCGGCAGCTACCTGGCGGGGCTTGGGTGTTTGGTTTAGCGGGCAGTTCGGATCATTGGCGTAGTGGCCTAGTCGCTGGCACCGGTGGCACGTGACGTTGGCTCGGTACCCAGGCCGCAACGGGGGGTTGCCCCGGCCGGCCGGAGCCGGGGTGCTGGCCACGGGTGTTGCGGGCAAGGCGTCTCTCCCTCGCCCCTGGCCCCCTCCTCCTCCCCGAGGACGGTGCTGGCCTTGGTTGTTTCTGTTCTGTTCGTGTGGCCCCCTCCGGCCCACTCGGGTGCTTTCCCATCGGTCAGCTTCTGCGGCGAGCTGCCGGGGGTCAGTCAGCTTACTGTCGAGTAGGTGCTGCCTGAGCTCGACGAAACAGTTGTTTGACAGGTGCTCCCATACCATAAGGTTGAAGAGTTGTTCGTAGGTGGTGACCTGACTTCCCTTGATCCAACCCTCGAAGGCCCGGCTGAAATAGTTCACGTACTCTACCCAAGTTGTACCTGGGATCCGGGTGCAATCTCTGAACCTCTGGCGGTACATCTCGGGCGTGAGGCCGTAGCGGGTGAGGAGGGCAGCCTTCATGTGGTCGTAGGACGACATTTGGTGATCGGGGAGCTGTAGCAGGGCATCGCGACCCTCGTTGATAAATCTCCCCCAAAGTCCGGCTCCCCAATCACTCCGGTCGATCCGGTGGGAGGTCATTGTGATCTCATAGGCTTTAAACCACTGTTGTATGTCGTCTTCTCGGACATACTCGCGGACCACATCCTTGGGGATGTGAACTTTTTTCTCAATTGGCCCCGGGGTGTGTGGTCGCTCAGGCACCCCCAGTTCCTTATTCTGTTTGCGCAGTTCTATTTCCGCCAGTTGGCGCTCGTGCTCGAGCGTTATTTTTTTCTCTTCCAGCTCTCTCTGTCTCTGCTTTTCCTCTCGTTCCTCTCGAAGCCGCATATGCTCGAGGTTGAGTTTCTGTTCAGCTAACTTGAGTTCCCCATCCATCTTGAGTCGTGCCATCTCTAATTTGTGTAATCTGACTCTGTCTCTTTCTCGTATCTCCTCCTGCGAGAGGCCCGTTCCCCGCTCCTCGGGAGCCGTGGCGTTCCCCTCTGGTGTGATGCTGTTTTGGTCTGGTGCGACGCTGTTTTGGTCGGAGGGTCCTGCGACCCCAGTTTCTGTCCATGACTCAAGAGCGCGCTTTAGATCATCCTTGGTACTCAGGCCGGTGGTAGCAATGCCAAGTTCTATGCAAAATTGTCTCAGTTCGCGGTGGTTGTATTCTTCTAATTTCTCCATTTGGAACTTCTCGGTGGAGCTGCTATCTTTGGTCGACATCGTGCTTTGTCGTGGGGTGAGCTACTCTCTGTACGATTACGCGTTGATTCGGATCGCGCCGCTGGCCACCAATGTTAGAAAAGGTAGACGGACCGGGAGGGTCGGCCGGGGTCAGGAGGAGAGGTCTCCGGGGAGAGCCGTCTCCAGCGATCGTACAGATAAGTAACTTCCCCCCCACAGACAGATGCCACACAAGGATAAGGTTCAGTGTTCTTTATAAGCACTTATTTAAGGTACGGTGGAATGGTACAAGGAGGTCTGGACTCAGGGGTCCCCTCGATTATAGTCTCGCAAGGTAGGGAAGGGGGTAGCGGGACAGTCTATTTACCAATCAGGTAGTTCGGATGAGATGATGATGAGCTCACAATCCTCGAGCTTGGTGGTACGGGCCGCGGCAGCGCCAGCAGGTCCCGGTGTGGATGATCGATACAACGGGCCGCGGCAGCGCCAGCAGGTCCCCGGAAGATATGCGGTCCGCGGCAGCGCCAGCAGGTCCCGGTGAGGATGGTCGTTACAACGGGCCGCGGCAGCGCCAGCAGGTCCCCGGAAGATATACGGTCCGCGGCAGCGCCAGCAGGTCCCGGTGAGGGTGGTCGTTACGACGGGCCGCGGCAGCGCCAGCAGGTCCCAGGAAGATGAATGTTGCAGAAGGCCGCGGCAGCGCCAGCAGGCAGGACGATGGTTCACAAGAGCGGGCTATGGCAGCGCCAGTAGACCGTCCAGGTTGAGTTCACTCGGTGTCTCTCGACTCCAGGATACAACTCCCTTCCTGCTCCGGAGCTGCCTCAGTTATAGGGCTGGTGCCCTTTGATGTCCGGACCCTCGCACTTGGAGGTCGGAGGGTCCGGGATGAAAGTGTCCAGACACCCAGCAGGGGGTGGAGCCAGAGCCTGGGGGAGCTGGGGGCGATCGGCACCTGGCGGGGGAGCCCTTGACACTTCGTTCTCCCATTGACCTGCCAAGTGGTCCGCTCACCTCCTGGGTGGATGGTGGTGCCGGGATGTCGGGGCCGGCCAGGCCCGGGGTTAGGGTCGAGGGGAGGCCAGGCGGCCGCGTGGTGCAGGGCCCAAGATGGCGGCTTGACCCGGCCGGGGAAGCCGGTGGGGCTGGACCCCGTGATGAGTAAGGGTCCGAGGGCAAAGGGTCCGTCGGGAGACGGAGTACAGGTGCTTGTCGCGGGGTTATGCCAGGTGGGCCGGAGTCCGGGCCCTGTCGAGCGGGGAGGGAGCAAGTCGTCTGTGAGGCCTGTCCAACAACATACATTGTGTTGTACTTCTCGGATACCTGTAATTGGTCTGCAGCCAATAAACTGATCTTTGACTTCACCCAGAAGACTCTGTGTTTCTGTAGGTCTGAAACAGGAAGAACCCGAAGTCTTAGGGTGTGTTCCCCTGCACCGCTGGGTTTTTAAAAACCCAGTACTTCAGTTGGCGCCCAACTCGGGGCGATTTCAGCGGTACCAGCCCAAGCCAGAGGTTCGTGAGGAGCTTCGTGTGGAAATTCCGGAGGAAGGCCGCCACTTCATCGACCCCTGCATGTCGACGTGGTCTGAAAGTCTTTTCTGCGAGGTTCTCCGCGTCCCGACTGCTACGAAGGACTGCTGCCCTGATTAATCGCCCTGTTTTGGACCCTTGACGATTTTGTAGAGCTAAACAATCGAGAGAGTCTTCTGGTGACGCCATCGATCATCGATATTCAGTTAAGTATAAGTGGAGCGTCTCCCAGTTTGTTTGGTATCCTTCGGGAATTTGGTATCCTTCGGGATCGCTTTGATTTGGAACTTGCAAGTGCCAAAGCCAGAGGACTCGTGTATTCACGAGACTATCGTATTCGATAATCCTTTGAAGTTTGAAACTAGACTAGTGAGCGAAGATGCCTGGTTCTAGTGTATTTGGAAGATTGTTTTGTTTGGGTTGTAGAAGGGATTCCCAGTTAGAGGATTCATGTCCGGTTCCTCCAA
This sequence comes from Triturus cristatus, assembly GCF_964204655.1. Taxonomy (NCBI): domain Eukaryota; kingdom Metazoa; phylum Chordata; class Amphibia; order Caudata; family Salamandridae; genus Triturus; species Triturus cristatus. Next base: position 108,313,452 of record NC_140595.1, read on the forward strand.
TTGGAACTCCAACTTATGAGCTTTATGTAAAACATGGCGTGGGCCCCATTGCATATAATGAAGTATGGATCCGATACACCAGAAAGGACGGTGTTTTAAAATGGCCCCAAAATGGTAGTTTCGATACAGATATCTTAGATAATTTGGAAGTTAAGTTGTTTAAAAAGAAAGCCCGGCCGGCGATGTTTGATTCTTTCCGCCTATGGCGAAAGGAAGCCAAACAGAAGGAAATTAAGCTAGCGAAAAGGAATAAGAGAGAAAAAGGTATGTCAATGATGCAAGCAGCTGTGCAATTTAAAGATAATGAGGAGGAACAAATGAATGAGCAGTTACATAGACAGCGCAAACTAGGGATAGATAAATGTTACCCTGTTTTGTCACCCCTACCACAAGATGAGACAAAAGAGAAAGAGAAAGATTCCCTAATGTCCCATTTGCTAAGTTCGCCACCCCCGTATGCGCAAAATGCCACAGCGCTTCCACAGCTCGTAAATGTGCAGCCTCCGGTTAATGTGCCGCAAGCCTTCCCACAACCGCCAACTCCTCCTCAGCTGGCTCCTATCCCTGCAGTACAGCCCTCTCAAGGGCCGCCAGTTTTGTTACCTGTTGCCCCTGCGCTTCCTGCGACTTTGCCTAGTACGTCAGCTGCCTCCCCTGGCGCTTTTCCTTACACTACCCAGGTACCTGTATCTGAATCCGCTTTTCTTCCCTCTGTCTTGCCCCCCGTTTTTGCCTCAACTTCTCCTTCAGCACGACAACGACTAGCTAATGTAGTTACTAGCTTAATGTCGCCTCTCTTTGGGTCATCTAGTATGACCCCTGGTTTACACCGTAAGCAGTTGCGTAGTCAGCTGCCTAATCCTGAAGAGAAAGAGGTATTAGATCATATGGCGCGTAGGTGGATTGTTTTCCCTTCACTCTATGAGGTGGAATCAGTTGTTAATGTTTTTCACCAATGGGACGCCCCAAAACACAGGTATGTGTTTGACAAAATGTGTGAATTCCTCTGTGAGGAATTGGAGGATCATGGTTCAAACACAATCCCGCAGGAATTGTGTCGCGTGCGATTTGATTTTGGAACAGGTACAATTGTGGGTCCCGATGTAGATAAAGCAGTTGCGACTTTACTGTCCTTCAGGAATGGCGATTGTCAACAATCATTGTTCGAACAGGAATTCCCTGTGGGGAAAAAGGTAAAAGCGCGCCAATATCCGATGCGTGAGGTTCCTCCAGTTTGGAGACCTGCTGATCCAAATGCTAATCCAGCTGTTCCAGCTCATTTTCAGCGTGTTTGGGTACATGTCCCATGGAAGCGTTCTGAGGTGTTAGCGCTTAAACAGACATTGCCTGACCCCCGTAAAAACCCTACAGGATATTATAAGGAGTTATCACAAACTGCAGAATCGTGTGTCATGAATCTGGCTGATATAGATATGTTGTTTGGGAATGTTGTTCCACAGCCTTTATGGGGATCCATTTGTAATACGGATCATGCTGCAGAACTAGGGGGCACATGGGCTAATATCGTTGCCGCAGACACTAGACAAGTTGGTGGTGCAAAACCTGAGCCCCTCGTAGCAGACCTCCCTGGTAGAATTATTACCTACATGAAAACTATAATGCCCGCGATGCGCGTAAATTGGGATAAACTATCCGCATGCAAGCAGAAGAAAGATGAGACAGTGTCCGATTTCTTTACAAGGTTTGAAGAAACGTTTATCAACCACAGTGGTCAAGACATGAGTACGGAAGGTGGCCAACGGTTATTTGTGGATAAATTTGTGCAGAATCTACTCCCCGAGTTGTGTAAGAAATTAAAAGATTCAGAGAGTTCTTGGTCCGTTTCCTCTTCAGCGCAAATACTGGCTACTGCACAGTATTACGAAAATAGAGATAAAGACGAGAAGGATAGAACAGACAAGAAAACGAAAGAACAGAAAACGAAGGTCCTTTTACAGCAGGCTTATCCGTCACATGGAGGACAGAATAATTACAGGCAAACCCAAGGTATCTATCAGCAACCCCAACAGTTTCAGAATAACCAGCAAATGAATGGGTATTATCAACCACGTACCCCTGTAGGTCCCAATCAATGTTCATATTGCAGAGAGGAAGGTCATTTTAAGTATAGTTGTCCTAAATTAATGCAGCGTACTAGTAATGTGTATGGCGCAAGAGGTAGAGGTGGTCAGCAAGCTCCTAGAGGTAGAGGGCGTGGAAATGTTCCCCAGAACGCGCGTCCTCTTCCGCCTCAAAATACCATAAATAGCTTTGATCAGCAAGCTAATGCAACTGGTAATACAGCTCAGTACTATAATAATGATTATTATGCAGAAGACGACAATGTGGAAGGTAATGATTACTAGGACAGCCATAGACAGAGAGAGGGAGTTGTTTCAGTACCAGTGGATCAGAGTGGACCATATATTAAAGTGACTACAGCGGGTGTAACAGAGCCCTTTTTGCTGGACACTGGTGCTGCAAAGAGTTCAATTATGCATTCAAAACTCCCTGGCGCGCCTTTGTCTGGCGAAATGAATGTTTCAGTAGGTTTTTCTGGCGCCCCAGTTAGGAACCCGATTTCTAGTCCTATGCCACTTTCTGTTGGACCTTGTGAGCTAAAAGCACCCCTCATCCTAACGACAGGTTGTGGTGAAAATCTGTTAGGGTTGGATTTGTTAAAAAGATTGCATGCAACGCTATATTGTTCTCCCTCAGGAGTACAACTTACATTAGGTAAGGAAGTGATTTCCCCGGTGTATTTGTCAAAGAATGCAATGCCACCTGAATTGTCATCCCTTCCGGATGTCCTTTGGGCTACTGGTCCCAATGATGTGGGTCTATTGGAAATACCGCCATATGTGGTCACTTTAAAAGCCAATGTCAGATTGCCACGCATTCCCCAGTACAAGATCTCCAATGAAGGTCAGAAAGCGTTGTTAGCAATTGTCAGCGATTTGATTAAAAAGGGTGTAATTGAAGAAACAAGAGGCAACGTTTGCAATAGTCCTGTTTTACCTGTCGTAAAACGAACGGACCCTTCACAGCCACCTGTCTACAGATTTGTGATTGATCTTAGAGAGGTTAATAAGATTGTTGTGCCACAGTTTCCAGTGGTCCCTGATATAACTGCCTTGTTAACTATGATTCCAGCCTCCGCTGCATGGTTCTCAGTGATCGATTTAAAGAATGCTTTCTTTAGCATCCCAATTGCAGAGGAGAGCAGGGACATTTTTGGCTTCAGTTTAGGAGGCCGAAGCTTCCGCTTTAAACGCGCTCCACAGGGCTACTGTGAAAGTCCATCAATATACAGTCAAGCTTTAAAAGCGCAGCTTGATGCACTTGTTTTACCGAGTGGCGCTATCCTCATTCAGTACGTTGACGATTTGCTAATCGCCGCGGATACTGAAAGGATTTGCAAAGAAGCTACATTGTCATTGTTGCATCATTTGTCTGCCTTCCATCACAAAGTGTCTCTCTCAAAACTGCAATATTGTCGACAAGAAGTGACCTACTTAGGTCATCTCTTATCGAAGGAGGGAAGGAAACTGACCCCAGAAAGAATTCAAGCCATTGCACAATTGAGCGTGCCAAGAACACAGAGAGAAGTGCGTGCTTTCTTGGGCATTACTTCATACTGTAGGCACTGGATACCGAATTTCTCTTTGCTGGCAAAACCTTTGTTAGCATTAACATGTAAAGACACACCGAATCCTATCCCATGGTCTGAGGAGTGTCAGAAAAGTTTTTGGGAATTGCGTGATGCATTATGTTCAGCTCCTGTGTTGGGTACCCCTGACTACAGCAAGCCTTTTATATTGTATGTTCATGAAAAAGACGGTTGCGCATTATCAGTGTTAACACAGCCTTTTGGCGACAGACCGCGTCCATGCGCATATTTTTCGTCAACCTTGGACCCGGTAGCTAGGGCATTGCCAAGTTGTCTGAGAGCTACAGCTGCAGCAGCTATGTCTATTCGACAGTCTGCTGGACTGGTTATGGATAATACATTGATTGTTATGGTTCCACATGCTGTGGACACATTGTTAAACAGGACCAAGATACAGCACTTAACTAGTGCTCGATTGTCAGGATACGAATCGACACTGTTAGCAAACCATATACACATAAAGAGATGCAACACGTTGAATCCAGCTACATTATTGCCGATTCCAGCAGACCTAGATGAGATTGAGCAACATGATTGTCTGTTCAGAACAGAAGAAGAGACGAAAGGGAGAATATATCTTAAAGATACTCCCCTGACTGAGTGTGATGGTACCTTATGGGTGGATGGTCCGTGCTTCAAGCTTCCGAATGGTGATACGACTGCTGCATATGCTATCACGACTTTGCACACGATTGTTGAAACTGCACGATTGCCACATAATTCGGCTCAAGCAGCAGAGTTAATTGCCCTTACAAGAGCATGCGTGTTGTCTGAAGGAATGAAAGTGAACATATATACTGACAGCCAGTACGCCTTTGGCGTGGCTCATAGTTTTGGGCGATTGTGGAAAGAACGTGGGTTCCTGACTTCGCATGGAGCTAAAATTCAGAATGGCAAGTTGGTGAATGATCTCCTTGAGTCACTGACCCTACCGTTACAAGTTGCGATTATGAAATGCAGTGCGCACAAGAAAGTCACTGATGAGGTTGGTCGTGGTAACGCGTTTGCTGACGAAATCGCGAAAGAAACGGCAAAAGATGTGAAGACTCGAATGTATGTTGCAGGCCCTGCAAGATGGGTTGGTGATGTTGGAATGTGTGAAGACACGATAGAGAGTGTGAAGTCCCTTCAAGCTGAAGCCACAGAGAAAGAGTTGAGCAAGTGGAGAGAAAGTACAGGTAAATTGGATGAGAATGGTTGTTGGGTTGATTTGTCAGAACATCGGCGATGGTTGTTACCTGATGCATATGTGCTTCCAGTGGTTACTATGGCACATGGAATGGCACATATCAGTATGAAAGGAATCTGTAAGTTGTTGGCTCCAGTATGGCAGAATGCTGGAATTCCCAAGTGTGCAGAGAATGTGGTCAAGAATTGTATGGTATGTTTGAAATACAACCCTGGTAGGGGAACCCCAACTCCAGCTGGTCATTTTGCGCCTCCATCATATCCATTTGAGGTTTTGCAGCTAGATTTTATCCACATGGAAACTGGAAAGGTGCAACAACTTGAAATATGTACTGGTTGTTGTTTGCGCTTTTTCAAAATGGATAGAAGCATATCCCCTAAAAGACAACACTGCTTTATCCACAGCCAAAGCCCTTGTGAAAGAATGTTTCCCTAGGTTTGGAATGCCAAGAATGGTGTGGAGTGATAATAGGAGTGAATTTGTGGGTCGAGTGATGAAGAATGTGTGTGAGGGATTAGGGATAAAGCAGAAATTTCACGCTGCAAATCACCCCCAATCAGCTGGATTAGTAGAGTGCTACAATGGCACTCGGAAGCTCAAGCTGGCCAAAATCCAGGCGAGCTCCGGCCTTAAATGGCCTGACGCTCTGCCTTTAGCACTCCTATCCACCAGAATGACCGTGCATTCACGAGTGGGACTTAGCCCATATGAGGTCGTTTTTGGCTGCCCGGCCAATATATGGGGTGTGCCAAGACCGACAAAATTCAGTGAAATCGAACATCCAGTACTGCTTGACTATCTGTATGAATTGACGGCTAAATTGCGTGTTTTACACCAACAGGTGCATGATACTCTCCCCCAGGCCTCTGAAGCTCCAGGACACCCTATCGACCCTGGCACGTGGGTTCTCGTGAAGAACTTCCAGCGAAAGAGCAACGATGAGCCCCGTTGGATCGGCCCTCACCTCGTACTTCTGTCGACAAGATCAGCGGTTCAAGTAAAAGGGAAAAAGAATTGGATTCACGGTGCCCACTGTAAACGGATCCCTTTTGCCTCTACCATATGACCAGTGGGTCCAGGAGGGTATCGCTGATTCTGAAACAGACACTGTACCTCGTTTTGTACCATTTAGTGATGCACGCGTAAGAGGCACAACTTCAGAACAAGAGAGTGACGATATTTTACAAGAAGCTGTGCCACCGTCAATTCGATTGGACACCACAGAGCCTGAACTCTTGTTTCAAGACCAGACAGTAGCTGGTAGAAACCGCTACAACCTGAGACCAAGGCCTATGGACAAATAAAAATTCCCTTCCCTTACTATTTTTTGATATTATAGCTCTCCCATCTGAAGAACTTTTTGATTTTTGTTTTTCGAACCACCATCCGGGTTCAGCCGCAGGGTCGCGGTGACAAGACTTTGGGGTACAGGCCGAAGACGTTAGGTCAATGGTTCTGGTTGGTCTAGGGCGTTCCCTGGACTGACAGGTGTACTCCTTAGTGGAAGATACTCACCCGCCGCGAGCGGCATGATTAGAGGATGGAGTTTTTCAAGATGGAGAGACTCACTGAGGAAATGAACTTTAAAGCGAAAATATGTAGAATAATGAAGAGCAAACGTTTTGTATTATTATGTTTGTTTATACTATGTAGTATGATGGTGTTTACTATAGGTTATGTATTCTTCTCCTCTCAAGAGCCCTTTGCACCCACTGTACAGCCTATACCTCCTCCTACTGTCTCCTTGCACTCTTTCCACCCTCTGCCTGAACACGAACAAGCTAGACGTTCCGAGTTTGTAAACAATTCATAGATTCAGCTCCTGCACCAGCACCAACTAGTCATGAATACAACCAATTGCTGGGTGTGTGGTTTAATGCCACATACCATTAACAAGGGTATTCCTTATCTAGTGCTGCCGTTTAGCTATAATGGATCGTCATGGGCATTCCAGACCATGTTCCTTTTTGCACTAGATGCCTAACCCCCGCGACAACTGCGTTCCATCATACCTAGCACAAATAATAAAGCCTTAATGAAAGGAGTTGCCGATATGAGCAGAGATATCGACGCATACTCATCTATTCCCAAGGATGAATTGCGAGCTTATGTAGGGTGGACCGCGACGGGGTATAGTATCAGTCTGGGTGAAAGACAGCGGAAAATTTCATCCCCAATTTGGGTCGTACCCCACATAGGTCGGTTCTGTTTACAAGGTAATGGTCAGAATCCAAGAGCTCAACTGGGGAGAAGGGACTGTACTGAAACGTACACTTTTCCAGCACAGTTTTCCCCTGCGTTTTTGGCTGCCAAGGGTACATATTTTGTCTGCAATGACCGAGCATATACATGGTTGCCCCCTGATTTCTCTGGCACATGTTATATTGCCAATCTGCTACCGCCAACATTTACTGCTGCCTCTGATTATCACAAGACCAGAGTTGTAAGAGGCGTGATTATTAAGGAGGATACTGCCGGTCAGGAAGCGGGAGACTTCTTTTTGGGTTTCCTGCCGTTTTGGGGACCGATGGTCAATAGTAGGAACCTGAGACAACTGACACGTGTGGTTGAATCCACTGTTAATGTTACGGCTGGTGCCCTTGGTAATTTGACAGCTGAGCTCCAAGCGGATCGCCTCATGACTTTGCAGAACCGTATGGTTCTAGACGTCATATTTGCAGACCGTGGTGGGGTATGTAAGGTCATCCAATCTAGCTGTTGCATTTTCATACCAGATAAAGCTCCAACAGTTTATCAGGCCATCTCCAAACTGCATAGAATATCTGAATCCATACATGTGGATAAAGGAGATTGGTCACTGGTGGGGTGGTTCTGGGAACTGATATCTGCCTGGGGTTGGAAGATTCTGATGGTCATTCGAATGATCTTAGCCATTCTTTTCCTGTTCTGTCTGTGTACACAGTGTGCTCCTGCGATATGTGGCCTCTGTGCTACATTATGTGTAAGGAAACCTGTATCGAGGGACGAGCTAAGTAATAGGATGATGCTACAGCAACATCTCCATGACTTCATGAATATTGACCTAGACTCGGATTGATGTGAGTATAGTTATTGCCTATGTAAGGGCAAAAGGAGGGTCTGTGGTACTTTGAAATTTGGGACCGCGTAGGAGGCAGGGCCCTACCCCTGTCTATTCCGGTATTAGCAAACCGCGAATGGTCAATGCGGTATGTACAAGTGCTTTGCATAACGTTTTAGCGATAAAACGCACTTTGTATACGATATTACACATTGACTTCGTGGGTTCCATCTTGGAGCGGTGGCCATCTTATGGTTGCCCTCACATAGGCTACACATTACAAACAAGCACAGGCCGTTAGAACACATGTACTTTCTGTTTGACTTCTCTGTGACCTGTGCAGCTTGGCTCCGCTGCCCCAGGTCAGTCCGGTCCCACGAGCTCCCCGTCCTACGGCCACCTGTGATTAGCATCAGGGTTTGACACACCATAAAGCCTCTTCATGAACACAAGCCTACCGCTAATCTCTTTCACACCTGACTCTTCCTGCTTTATGGCTTGTTTTACAAGCAGGAGATGCCCGTGTTTATTGGGGCCTGTTGATATCTGATGTGGGATCTGAGCCTCGCTGGGTAAATAATTGTGGGCTGGCTTAACTGGAATGTGGGATGGTCATCATGACTCTGCCTTTTCGTTTGTAATGAATACATGTGAATGACCATATCGTAAAACGAGGAATGTGTGCCTGAAGCATGATATTTTGTATTTAAGGAGAAGCCCGTTTCTGTAATTTTAAGCAGTCTCCTGAGAACATACATTGTGTTGTACTTCTCGGATACCTGTAATTGGTCTGCAGCCAATAAACAAGATCTTTGACTTCACCCAGAAGACTCTGTGTTTCTGTAGGTCTGAAACAGGAAGAACCCGAAGTCTTAGGGTGTGTTCCCCTGCACCGCTGGGTTTTAAAAACCCAGTACTTCAATTCCATGACATTCCATTCTATTCCATGACATTCCTTACATGACATTTATGACATTCATGACATTCCATGATGTGACATTCCTGACATTCCATGACATGACATTCCTGACATTCCTGACATTCTATTCCATGACATTCATGAAATTCTATTCCATGACATGACATTCCTGATATTCCATTCCATGACATGACATTCCTGATATTCCTGATGACATTCCTGACATTCCTGACATGACATTCCATTCATGACATTCCATTCCATGACATGACATTCCTGACATTGCATTCCAAGACATGACATTCCTGACATTCCATTCCATGACATGACATTCCTGACATTGCATTCCAAGACATGACATTCCTGACATTCCAATATTGACATGACATTCCTGACATTCCAATCCATGACATGACATTCCTGAAATTCCATTCCATGACATTCCTGACATTCATGACATGACATTCCATGACATTCCTGACATTCCTGATATTTCATGACATTCATGACATGACATTCCTGATATTCCATGACATGACATTCCTGACATTCCATTCCATGACCTGACATTCCATTCCTTGACATGACATTCCTGACATTTCATGACATGACATTCCATGACATTCCATTCCATTCCATGACATTCCATTCCATTCCATGATATTCCATTCCATGACATTCCATGACATTCATGAAATTCCATTCCATTCCATGACATTCATGACATTCCATTCATGACATTCCATTCCATGACATGACATTCCTGACATTGCATTCCAAGACATGACATTCCTGACATTCCAACATTGACATGACATTCCTGACATTCCAATCCATGTCATGACATTCCTGACATTACTGATATTCCATGATATTCATGACATGACATTCCGGATATTCCATGACATGATATTCTTGACATTCCATTACATGACATGACATTCCTGACATTCCATTCCTTGACATCACATTCCTGACATTCCATTCCTTGACATGACATTCCTGGCATTCCATTCCATGACATGACATTCCTAACATTCCATTCCTTGACATGATATTCTTGACATTCTATTCCATGACATTCCTGACATTCCATTCCATGACATTCCTGACATTCATGACATGACATTCCTGACATTCCATTCCATGACATGACATTCCTGACATTCTATGACCTGGCATTCCTGACATGACATTTATGACATTCATGACATTCCATTCCATGACATGACATTCCGGACATTCCATGACATGACATTCCTGACATTCCATGACATGACATTCCTGACATTCCATTCCATGACATTCCTTTCCATGACATTCATGACATGACATTCCTGACATTCCATTCCATGACATGACATTCCTGATGACATTCATGACATGAAATTCCATTCATGACATTCCATTCCATGACATGACATTCCTGACATTGCATTCCAAGATATGACATTCCTGACATTCCATTCCTTGTCATGACATTCCTGACATTGCATTCTAAGACATGACATTCCTGACATCCCATTCCTTGACATGACATTCCTGACATTCCATTCCATGACATGACATTCCTGACATTCCATTCTATGACATTCATGACATGACATTCCTCACATTCCTGAAATTCTATGACATTCATGACATTCCAAGACATTCATGACATTCCCTTCCATGACATTCCTGACATTCATGACATGACATTCCTCACATTCCTGAAATTCCATGACATTCATGATATTCCATTCATGACATATCATTCCATGACATTCCTCACATTCCATTCCATGACATTCCATTCCATGACATTCCTGACATTCCTGATGACATTCCTGACATTCCTGACATGACATTCCATTCATGACATTCCATTCCATGACATGGCATTCCTGACATTGCATTCCAAGACATGACATTCCTGACATTCCAACATTGACATGACATTCCTGACATTCCAATCTATGTCATGACATTCCTGACATTCCATTCCATGACATTCCTGTTATTCCATGACATTCATGACATGACATTCCTGATATTCCATGAAATGACATTCCTGACATTCCATTCCATGACATGACATTCCTGACATTCCATCCAATGACATTCATGATATTCCATTGCATGACATTCATGACATTCCTGACATTCCATTCCATGATATTCCTGACATTCCTGATATAACATTCCTGACATTCCATTCCATGACATGACATTCCTGACATTCCATGATATGACATTCCTGACATTCCTGACATTCCATTCCATGACATGACATTCCTGACATTCCATTCTTTGACATGACATTCCTGACATTCCATGACATGACATTCCATGGCATTCCATTCCATTCCATGATATTCCATTCCATGACATTCATGAAATTCCATTCCATGACATTCATGACATGACATTCCTAATATTCCAATCCATGACATGACATTCCTGACATTCCTGATGATATTCCTGACATTCCTGACATGACATTCCATTCATGACTTTCCATTCCATGACATGACATTCCTGATATTGCATTCCAAGACATGACATTCCTGACATTCCAACATTGACATGACATTCCTGACATTCCAATCCATGTCATGACATTCCTGACATTCCTGATATTCCATGATATTCATGACATGACATTCCTGATATTCCATGACATGACATTCTTGACATTCCATTCCATGACATGACATTCCTGACATTCCATTCCATGACATGATATTCCTGACATTCCATTCCTTGACATGACATTCCTGACATTCCATTCCATGACATGACATTCCTGACATTCCATTCCTTGACATGATATTCTTGACATTCCATTCCATGACATGACATTCCTGACATTCCATTCCATGACATGACATTCCTGACATTCCATTCCTTGACATGATATTCTTGACATTCCATTCCATGACATGACATTCCTGACATTCCATTCCATGACATTCCTGACATTCATGACATGACATTCCTGACATTCCATTCCATGACATGACATTCCTGACATTCTATGACATGGCATTCCTGACATGACATTTATGACATTCATGACATTCTATTCCATGAAATTCCATGACATTACATTCCATGACATGACATTCCTGACATTCCATTCCATGACATTCCTTTCCATGACATTCATGATATGACATTCCTGACATTCCATTCCATGACATGACATTCCTGATGACATTCATGACATGACATTCCATTCATGACATTCCATTCCAAGATATGACATTCCTGACATTCCATTCCTTGACATGACATTCCTGACATTGCATTCTAAGACATGACATTCCTGACATTCCATTCCTTGACATGACATTCCTGACATTCCATTCCATGACATGACATTCCTGACATTCCATTCTATGACATTCATGACATGACATTCCTCACATTCCTGAAATTCTATGACATTTATGACATTCCATGACATTCCCTTCCATGACATTCCTGACATTCATGACATGACATTCCTCACATTCCTGAAATTCCATGACATTCATGATATTCCATTCATGACATATCATTCCATTACATTCCTCACATTCCATTTAATGACATTCCATTCCATGACATTCCTGACATTCCTGATGACATTCCTGACATTCAGGACATGAAATTCCATTCATGACATTCCATTCCATGACATGACATTCCAGACATTGCATTCCATGACATGACATTATTGACTTTCCATTCCTTGACATCACATTCTTGACATTCCATTCCATGACATGAATGACATTCCATTCCATGAGATTCCTGATATAGCATTCCACGACATGATATTCCTGATGACATTCCTGATATTCATGACATGACATTCCATTCATGACATTCCATTCCATGACATGACATTCCTGACATTGCAATCAAAGACATGACATTCCCGACATTCTATTCCTTGACATGACATTCCTGACATTCCATTCCATTCCATGACATTCCATTCCATTCCATGATATTCCTGATATTCCATTCCATGACATGACATTCCTGACATTCCTGACATTCCATTGCATGACATTCCTGACATTCCATTCTTTTACATTCATGACATGACATTCCTGACATTCCATTCCATGACATGATATTCCTGACATTCCATGACCTGACATTCCTGACATGACATTTATGACATTCATGACATTCCATGACGTGACATTCCTGACATTCCATGACATGACATTCCTGACATTCCTGACATTCCATTCCATGACATTCCATTCCATGACATTCATGAAATTCCATTCCATTCCATGACGTTCATGACATGATATTCCTGATATTCCATTCCATGACATGACATTCCTGACATTCCTGATGACATTCCTGACATTCCTGACATGACATTCCATTCATGACATTCCATTCCATGACATGACATTCCTGACATTGCATTCCAAGACATGACATTCCTGACATTCCAATCCATGACATGACATTCCTGACATTCCTGACATTCCATTCCATGACATTCCTGACATTCATGACATGACATTCCATGACATTCCTGATATTTCTGATATTCCATGACATTCATGACATGACATTCCTGATATTCCATAACATGACATTCCTGACATTCCATTCCATGACATGACATTCCTGACATTCCATTCCATGCCATGACATTCCTGACATTCCATTCCTTGACATGACATTCCTGACATGACATGACATGACATTCCTGACATTCCATTCCATGACATTCTATTCCATGACATTCCTGACATTCTATTCCATGATATTCCATTCCATTCCATGACATTCATGACATGACATTCCTGATATTCCATTCCATGACATGACATTCCTGACATTTCTGATGACATTCCTGACGTTCCAGCCATGACATTCCATTCATGACATTCCATTCCATGACATGACATTCCTGACATTGCATTACAAGACATTACATTCCTGACATTCCAACATTGACATTAACTTCCTGACATTCCAATCCATGTCATGACATTCCTGACATTCCATTCCATGACATTCCTGACATTCCTGATATTCCATGACATTCATGACATGCCTTTCCTGATATTCCATGACATGACATTCCTGACATTCCATTCCATGACATGACATTCCTGACATTCCATCCAATGATATTCATGACATTCCATTCCATGACATTCCTGACATCCCTGACATTCCATTCCATGATATTCCTGACATTCCTGATATGACATTCCTGACATTCCATTCCATGACATGACATTCCTGACATTCCAAAACATGACATTCATGACATTCCATTCCATGACATTCCATTCCATGACATTCCATTCCATGACATTCCCGACATTCTATTCCATGACATTCCTGACATTCCATTCGATGACATGACATTCCTGACATTCCATTCAATGGCATTCATGACATTCTATTCCATGACATTCCTGACATTCCTGATGACATTCCTGACATTCATGACATGACATTCCATTCATGACATTCTATTCCATGACATGAAATTCCTGACATTGCATTCCAAGACATGACATTCCTGACATTCCATTCCTTGACATGACATTCCTGACATTGCATTCCAAGACATGACATTCCTGATATTCCATTCATTGACATGACATTCCTGACATTCCATTCCATGACATGACATCCCTGACATTCCATTCCATGACATTCATGACATTCCATGACATTACTGATATTCTATTCCGTGACATTCCTGACATTCAATTCCATGACATGACATTCCTGACATTCCATTCAATGACATTCATGACATTCCTGACATTCCATGATATTCCTGACATTCCTGATATGACATTCCTGACATTCCATTCCATGACATGACATTCCTGACATTCCATGACATGACACTCCTGACATTCCATTCCATGACATTCCATTCCGTTACATTCTTGACATTCTATTCCATGACATTCCTGACATTCCATTCCATGACATGACATTCCTGACATTCCATTCAATGACATTCATGACATTCCATTCCATGACATTCATGACATTCCTGATATTCCTGATGACATTCCTGACATTCATGACATGACATTCCATTCATGAAATTCCATTCCACGACATGACATTCCAGACATTGCATTCCATGACATGACATTATTGACATTCCATTCCTTGACATCACATTCTTGCTTTTCTATTCCATGACATTCATGACATTCCATTCCATGACATTCCTGACATTCCATTCCACGACATGACATTCCTGACATTCCTGATGACATTCCTGACATTCATGACATGATATTCCATTCATGACATTCCATGCCTTGATATGACATTCCTGACATTGCAATCAAAGACATGACATTCCTGACATTCCATTCCATGACATGACATTCCTGACATTCCATTCCATGACATTCCTGACATTCATGACATGACATTCCTGACATTGCATTCCAAGACATGACATTCCTGACATTCCATTCCTTGACATGACATTCCTGACATTCCATTCCATGACATGACATTCCTGACATTCCATTCCTTGACATGACATTCTTGACATTCCATTCCATGACATTACATTCCTGACATTCCTGACATGACATTTCATGACACTCCTGACATTCATGACATGACATTCCTGACATTCCATTCCATGACATGACATTCCTGACATTCCATGACCTGACATTCCTGACATGACATTTATGACATTTATGACATTCCATTCCATGACATGGAATTTCTGACATTCCATGACATGACATTCCTGGCATTCCATTCCATTCCATGACATTCATGACATTCCATTCCATTCCATGATATTCCTGACATTCATGACATGACATTCTGATATTCCTGGCATTCCATTCCATGACATTCTATTCCATGACATTCATGACATTCCATTCCATTCCATGACATTCCTGACATTCATGACATGACATTACTGACATTCTATTCCATGACATGACATTCCTGACATCCTGATGACATTCCTGACATTCATGACATGACATTCCATTCATGACATTCCATTCCATGATATTCCTGACATTTCATTCCAAGACATGACATTCCTGAAATTCCATTCCTTGACATGACATTCCTGACATTCCATTCCATGACATTCATGATATTCCATTCCATGACATTCCTGACATTCCATCCCATGACATTCCTGACATTCATGACATGACATTCCATAACATTTCTGACATTCCTGATATTCCATGATATTCATGATATGACATTCCTGATATTCCATGAGATGACATTCCTGACATTCCATGACATGACATTCCTCACATTCCTGAAATTCCATGACATTTAAGACATTCCATTCCATGACATGACATTCCTGACATTCTAATCCTTGACATGACATTCCTGACATTCCATTCCATGACATGACATTCCTGACATTCCATTCAATGATATTCATGACATTGCATTCCATGATATTCATGACATTCCATTCCATTACATTCATGAAATTCCATTCCATGACACGACATTCCATGACATTCCTGACATTAAATTCCATGACATTCCATTCCATGACATTCATGACATTCCTGACATTCCATTCCATGACATTCCTGACATTCCATTCCCTGACAATCCTGACATTCTTGACATGACATTCCTGACATTCCATTCCTTGACATGGCATTCCTGACATTCCATGACATTCCATTACATGACATTCCTGACATGACATTTATGACATTCATGACATTCCATTCCATGACGTGACATTCCATGACATGACACGCCTGATATTCATGACATGACATTCTTGACATTCCATTCCATGACATTCATGACATTCCATTCCATGACATTCCTGACATTCCTGATGACATTCCTGACATTCATGACGACATTGAATTCATGACATTCCATTCCATGACATGACATTCCTGACATTGCATTCCAAGACATGACATTCCTGACATTCCATTCCTTGACATGACATTCCTGACATTCCATTCCATGACATGACATTCCTGACAGTCTTGACATTCATGACATGCCATTCCTGACATTCATGACATGACATTCCATGATAAGACATTCCATGACATTCATGCCATCACATTCCATTCCATGAAATCCATGACATGACATTCCATTCCATGACATTCCATTCTATAACATCCATGACATTCATGACATGACATTCCATTCCATGACATTCCATTCCATGACATCCATGACATTCATGACATGATATTCCATGGCATTCCATTTCATTCCATTCCATGACATTCCTGACATTCATGACATGACATTCCATGACATTCCATGACATTCCTGACATTCCATGACATTCATGACATGACATTCCTGATATTACATGACATGACATTCCTCACATTCCTAAAATTCAATGACATTCATGACATTCCATTCCTGACATTACATGACACGACATTCATGGCATTCTTGACATTCATGACATGACATTCCTGACATTCCAGACATGACATTCCATGATATTCCTGACATTCCATTCCTGAAATTCACGACATGACATTTATGACATTTATGACATTCATGACATTCCACATTACATGCCATTCCTGACATTCCATGACATGACACTCCTGATATTCATGACATGACATTCTTGTCATTCCATTCCATGATATTCATGACATTCCATTCCATGACATGACATTCCTGATCACATTCCTGACATTCACTACGACATTCTTGACATTCATGACATGACATTCCATTCCATGACATGACATTCATGACATTCATGACATTCTTGACATTAATGACATGACATTCATGACATTCTTGACATTAATGACATGACATTCCTGACATTCATTGTAGGAGAGTAGGACCTGCACTTATGTTGCCCCCACTTTTTTTCTGATTTATACTCTGGTTTCTGGCTATAATCTGGCTGGGTCCCTGCTAATCAGGGCCCCAGTCTCTCTGTTCTCTCTAAACGGCTTGGTGTGCATATTAGATGCACTAGTGATTGGATACTGTGGTACCTTGTGAGCCCCTAGTATGTGGTACCTTAGGTACCTAGGGCATAGGTACTTCACAGGCCTACCAGGGGCTGCAGCATGTATTATGTCTCCCCTGGGAAGCAGACTCAATCTGACACGACAGGCCTGCTACTGCCATGACATTCCTGACATTCCATTCCCTGACATTCCTGACATTCTTGACATGACATTCCTGACATTCCATTCCTTGACATGGCATTCCTGACATTCCATGACATGACATTCCTAACATGACATTTATGACATTCATGACATTCCATTCCATGACGTGACATACCATGACATGACACTCCTGATATTCATGGCGGTACAAAAGGGGGTGGTGATGGACGGAGCATCAGAACCAATCAAACACTCACACCCAGTCAACAGATCTGGGTTTGATCCATCACCGTTCTTTAGCCCACTCTGCCACCCCAGTTCAGACATGGCCATATGCAAATCAGTCTGACCCTGTGCCTCATGGGAACAGTCCAGCCCGAACTGCCAAGCCATGTCTTCCCTGGACCGGAAACAAGCTTCCTAGGACCGGTTTCTGGCATTTCAGCCGTCTTCAGCCAGGCTTGCTTGAATCCAGTGGCAAAGTGAGCAAGGGACTCACGTCTGAGCATACCCTGCCAACTTATGGCGAACAAAGCGGTACAAAAGGGGGTGGTGATGGACGGAGCATCAGAACCAATCAAACACTCACACCCAGTCAACAGATCTGGGTTGGATCCATCACCGTTCTTTAGCCCACTCTGCCACCCCAGTTCTGACATGGCCATATGCAAATCAGTCTGACCCTGTGCCTCATGGGAACAGTCCAGGGAAGGCATAGCTTGGCAGTTCGGGCTGGACTGTTCCCATGAGGCACAGGGTCAGACTTTTGTACCGCTTTGTTCGCCATAAGTTGGCAGGGTATGCTCAGACGTGAGTCCCTTGCTCACTTTGCCACTGAATTCAAGCAAGCCTGGCTGAAGACGGCTGAAATGCCAGAAACCGGTCCTAGGAAGCCTGTTTCCGGTCCAGGGAAGGCATAGCTTGGCAGTTCGGACTGCGCTGTTCCCATGAGGCACAGGGTCAGACTGATTTGCATATGGCCATGTCTGAACTGGGGTGGCAGAGTGGGCTAAAGAACGGTCATGTATCAAACCCAGATCTGTTGACTGGGTGTGAGTGTTTGATTGGTTCTGATGCTCCGTCCATCACCACCCCCTTTTGTACCACTCCTGATATTCATGACATGACATTCTTGACATTCCATTCCATGACATTCATGACATTCCATTCCATGACATGACATTCCTGACATTCCTGATGACATTCCTAACATTCATGACGACATTGAATTCATGACATTCCATTCCATGACATGACATTCCTGACATTGCATTCCAAGACATGACATTCCTGACATTCCATTCCTTGACATGACATTCCTGACATTCCATGACATGACATTCCTGACGTTCATGACATTCTTGACATTCATGACATGCGATTCCTGACATTCATGACATGACATGACATTCCATGATAAGACATTCCATGACATTCATGACATCACATTCCATTCCATGAAATCCATGATGAGACATTCCATTCCATTACATTCCATTCCATAACATCCATGACATTCATGACATGACATTCCATTCCATGACATTCCATTCCATGTCATCCATGACATTCATGACATGATATTCCATGGCATTCCATTCCATTTCATTCCATTCCATGACATTCATGACATTCATGACATGACATTCCATGACATTCATGACATTCATGACATGATATTCCTGATATTCCATGACATGACTGTAGGAAGGTGGAATCTGACTAATGGTTGCCCGCAACTTTTTGCCTGGTATTTGAGTGGTTTTTTACTAGTCTGGCTGGGATCCTGCTATCCAGGGCCCCAGCCTATCTGCTTTCTCCCTAAAACGAATGTGAAGTACCCTAGGTAAAAACGAATTGGATGCTGAGGATGCCCTGACAGTCCCTTGTAGATGGTACCCTAGGTACCCAGGGCATGGGTCCCTCAGTAGGCCTACCAGGGCAGCAGCACTTATTGTGCCACCCTGGGACAGCCATACAAACTGACACCACAAGACCACTACTGTAGTCTGGGTAAGGTGGTGCTAGCACCCCTTACAGGGATATAGGTATCCTATATCCCACCCCATTACAACACATATACTCTCATAGGTCACCCCTATAGCAGGCCTTGGTAATCCTACAAGGCAGGGTGCTGAGGTATGTGTGAGGGGGGACCCCTACATGAGTAGGGCCTCTTTGCAACCTGCGTAAAATCATTGCTGGGTTGTTTGTAGTGTAGCCATACCATATACTCTTAACCGCATTATAAGTCTATTGCGATATCGCGATAACTTGAGAATGGCTACACAGAACCATATCGTGTTTGGTGTCAAACATGTAGGAATCATACCCCCAGTCCAGCCATGGGCATGAGGGTACGATTCCCCCTACTAGAGGGGCGATATGGGAAAAGCGGCAGAATTTAGACACCAATTTAAAAGTGCACAAGTTTCACAAAATGGCTACTACCCGCCACCTACACGACCCTGGCTGGCTGTTGCTGGGGAAAACCCCAGCCTCACCAGCTGGACAATAGGGCTCCTGTGGCAGGGAGGTGCTAGCATCTCCCCAGACAGGATAATGTGGATTGGAACAGGGTGGGTGCACCAAAAGTCCTTTCAGAGTTGCACGTAGGCAGCTGCAGAAGCCTCATTCTGCATACACCGCTTGGAACCGGTTCAGGGGCATCCTGCCCCTCGCCCAGGCGGGAAACACACAAAGGGGAGAGGGTGTAGCCACCCTTTCCCGCCTCACCAGACATTGGTGGACACTACTCTGGACACACCCCTAATCTTGGGGATAAAGGTGAATAACGTGGCCCCAGAGCCTCAGATTAATCTTGAACTTTACAGTCTTGACCTTCGACTTGCTGCTGCCCAGCTGACGGAAGAAATCTCCCTTGGGATAAAGGAGTTATCCCCCTGCTTGGCAGGCACCTAAAACACTGCAAGTGACCCGGTTGGAACTTCGCTGCTCTCACGAACTTCGACGACTTCCAGAAACCTTGAGGTGTGTTTCCAGGGCATCCCAGAGGCCAGTGAGTGTGCTCAACGAGTTTGGGCACCATGGACTGCGTGGGTGCCGAGATCCCCAATACCCCGAGACACCGGCCACCTCTTGCATAGCACATGACCGTGACCAGTGGGGAAGTTGTACTTTGGCCCGTTTACGAGACAACCACTCTACAGCAATTGTGCCAAAGACCAGCACCCTAGCCCCCTCCGGTGGCCCGTGGGTGCCCTTTTACGCACGCCAAATTGCTGCCTCCCGCGGTCCCTTGTCTCTCGACTTGTGGGCCCTAGCGGAGGTCTATCTTTGAAAACAAGAGTTTCCCTGGTTGCTCCAGGCCTGCTCTACAGTCTCCTTGAAAGAAACCTCTCCCAGACCTCGTGGGTCTGCACTGTAGCAGATTTGTTTATTCATCGTGGGTTGTGGTTGCCAAGCCTTAGTGGATCCAATCCGGACACTAACACCGCAGCAACCCTCATCCAACGTGGGACAGTCGCCCTCCTGAAGCTTGCCTTCCTTGAAGCCTCCCGGAGCCCATGGCTGCATATCCAACTACACCACTTTCCACCTGAAGCACCCGACATCGAAGGGCTCTTTGCTTGGAGCCTCCTGGTCAGTTTGCTGTGACCCAGACTCTGTCCCCTCTGCTTTCAGGTTCTTCTCTACATTCTTCACATCTTTGATCTTCACGGCATCATCGACGCTTTTGGCTAGCAGAACTTTTGACTATTTTCCCATTGAAAATCAGCCCGCGACCCGACAGCAGAAACAACCCATGCACCCGGCTTCCCTGGGGCAGGTAACAGTGGTACCTCGGTACTCTTGTGGTTGTGGGCCTCTCAAAAGCTTAAGTCTAAAGTTTTAACTTTGTACTCCTGCTAGAAGTATCTTTAAACTGTTTATTTCCAACCGCGACATTCTCCATAGGCTGTAATAGAGATCCCGATAGTAGCTACTTGCACTGCACGCGCCTCCCGTGGGTCCCCTTCCTCATAACTCTTAAGGGGCCAGCGATCCTGAATGCCCTAGGCATTGCCTGTAGAATTGTCGTGGTTCTTATACCACTTCTTTAGTATATCGTTTGGTCCCCCCCTGGGGCCCAATGTTAATAGTGCTATTTATTGTGTCTATCAATGCTTGTTTGATACTGTAACTTTGCCACAGCTTCATAAAGAGACTGTGGGATTCTGTCTAGAATAAATACATATATTTTATATATATACCTGTGTGGGCTACTCTTTCATTTGGTTATTCAAGAGGTTATTATGGTAAAACAATAAGCTTATCACTCCTTCAAGACTTAGCCTGAAGGCTGCTCTCCACAGCTACCACTAGGATAGCTTTCTTTAAAGGTTGTCTTAAACCTATCATCAATAAGAGTCGAATTGGACCGGTGCAAGGTGTCCCTATAACTAGGAACAGCATATGCCAGGCCAACTTCTCACATTGGTGTGCAGCGGTTGGATTCAAGCTTGCCATTGTTTTACCAGATAACAAATTGAATTTCTAAAGTGAAAGCCACTAGGTACCAAAGGTACATATAAATACAAGCTTAGAATACAATAAGTTCTACTGAACTTAGAGTTGTGTGTAGAGGGTTTAGCACACCTTGACTACAACTCAAGAGAGGGTTCAGTAGGCCACACTTAGTGTAGGTAGATACACCACTATCACTACACTAGAAATGTCTTTAGGTTCAGGTGCCCCTAAGGCTCTGGAAGGATCCCAAAGGGTCCCAGTCGACAAGTATGATCATCTCTCTTCTGCTGATCTTAGGGAGATGTGCACCCTTAGGAAACTTAAGACAAACAAAGGTGCCAATACCCAACGTCTCAGGGAAATCCTGCTCATAGCAGACTTTATGCAGACTTTAGGGTCTGGTGGGGTAGACAGGTTGGGTGGGCATCCGTCAGAAGAGGACACTCCCAGAGTGGACTCTGATGAGGACCAGGAAGAGCATGAAGATCCTGACCTGGAAGAAGAGAACCACTCACAACAGGGAGATGATGGCCCAAAAGGAAAAGGCACTCTCTCCATCCCTAAAGGGAGAGTGGCGGATCCCAGAACGAACAGATCCCCCTCAGTGGGGTCCAACCATTCTAGGAGATCCAAAGGGACCTCTGCCTCTTCTCAGAGAAGAGAATCCTCTCATGAGAGGAAATGCAGACTGATCAAATTTGAGCAGGCTAAGCTACAGCTTAAGAGAGAACAGTTAGCATTGGACAGGGAAGCCCTGAAGCTTCAGAAAGCTTCAAGAAAGTGGGGTCTAGAGACCCCTGGTGGCAGTAATGAAACCCCTAGAGTTAGAGAGAAAGTCCCTGGCAATAGGAACCTCCACAAGATTGTGCCCCCTATCCGACAGGGGATGATATCCACACATGGATAACTGCTCTTGAGAGGGCCTGTAAAGTACAGATGGTCCCAGTAGAGCAGTGGGCAGCAATCCTGTGGCTCTCCTTTGCAGACAAAGGTAGAGACAAGCTCCTCTCTGTTAGAGAAGAGGATGCTGATAAATATTATATCCTGAGAGATGCTTTAATAGATGGGTTTGGCTTAACCACTGATCAATACAGACTTAAGTTCAGAGATACCCAAAAAGCACAGAATCAGGATTGGGTAGACTTTGTTGATTGTGCTACCAAGGCATTGGAAGGTTGGTTAAATGGCAGTAAAGTTAATGATTATAAAGGATTGTACAATCTCATAATGAGGGAGCAGATTCTTAATAATTGTCATAACCAACTCTTACACCAGCACCTGGTGGACTCTGATCTGACCTCTCCCCAAGAATTGGGAAAGAAGGCAGACAAATGGGTCAGAACCAGGATCAGGCCCAAGAACCAAGGTGGTGACCAGAAGAAAGATTCTACAAAGCCCAAAGAGAAAGGTGGGGATAATAAAACAGAAAAGTCCCCTGAAGAGCCCAAAAACCCAGTGCTGGGGGTGGGTCCCAAAATCCTTCCTCTTCTAAAAAGAAACCATATTGCCATGTGTGTCAGAAACCTGGCCACTGGAAAACTGACTCCAGTTTTCCAAAGAATGGCAATAAAGAAAATGTTCCTCCAGTTGCAGCTTCAACACCTCCTGTTGCTACTAGTAGTAATCCCCCAGGTGGTGGGAGTGCACCCAAAAACTTAGTTGGGTTTTCTTGGGGAACTCAGGTGGACTCTGGCCTAACCAGGTCCCCTGCGCAAGCAACTCTAGTCTGTGATGGTGGCATGGGGTTTGCCAACTTTACCATGAGCCCCAGTATCCTGGGCAGGTACAGACAAGAGCCCATGATCAATGGTCAGAAGGCTGTGGCCTACAAGGACACAGGGGCCAGTGTCACCATGGTGACCAAGAGACTAGTGCCCGTAGAACAGCTTTTACCTGGGTTTAGCTACCAGGTGACCAACGTTGATGGAGTAAGGACAGACCATCCCATGGCAGTAGTAAATCTCAGCTGGGGCGGGGTCACTGGCCCCAAGAGAGTGGCAGTGTCCCCCACCTTGCCTGTAGATTGCCTACTGGGGAATGATCTCGAAATCTCAGCCTGGGCTGAGGTTGACCACAAGGCCCATTTGAAAATGGTAGGAATCCCTGAGAGGGTGGATGAGACCCTGAGGGCCTCACCTCCACCCCAGGAGAAAATAGAGGTAGTGAAGCCTGAAACTATGGATCACTCCACACAAACAGAGAGCATAGGGGGTGAGGAACAGTCCTCCCCCCACCAGACTCAAGGTAAGGGTCAAGTTTCTCAGGGAACTGATCCTGCCCCTTGTGGAGTAACTGCCCCAGAAGTGGACTGGCCTGGCCTGCCCACCTCTCTGATGGCAGGGGATCCTTCCAAGGTGGTACCCAGTCAGGAGTAGGTATCCTGCCCCTCTCTACCCTGCCTCAGTCAGCCCAGGGCTGCAGAGGTCAGGGAGGTCAGTGGACCCTTAATGGGCCCCTGTCCAGAGGAACCCCCTCATCAGCAGATTAGGGACACCCAGCAGAGTAGTTTCAGCCAGGTGAATATTCCTCCACAAACTGAGGGATCCCCCTTACCCCTAGGTATAGGTACCCCTCAAATGGATGATGTTGAGCACAGGGAAACCTGGGGCATAGTTGCCCCAAACCTTGCAGTGCCCTCCACTATTCCAACCAAAGGGATCCAACCCCCAGCTGTAGGCAGCCAGAGGTTGACCCTTAGGGCCAGATATGACACAGTCATGGGCAGAAAGGCTTCCATAGTGGCCAGTGATCTGAGGAGGTTGAGACCAACCCAAATAGGGCCTCACTTCCAGACTCAGACACCCCACCAGCCCACCTCTGTCCCAAAAACCAATACAGGTAATTTCCCTAGACTTTGGAGAAACTCTAGAACCCCTTGGGGGTAGGATTTCCCAAGTGGGCCATGAGACAGGGAGCAACCATGCTCGTGCAGGTTCTTCCTTATATGGCCACTCAGGAAATAAAGGCTTATCTGGACAAGGTTAGCCTTATCTCCTTTCGTTGGGGGGGGGGGGGGTTATGTAGGAAGGTGGAATCTGACTAATGGTTGCCCCCAACTTTTTGCCTGGTATTTGAGTGGTTTTTGACTAGTCTGGCTGGGATCCTGCTATCCAGGACCCCAGCCTATCTGCTTACTCCCTAAAACGAATGTGAAGTATCCTAGGTACAAACTAATTGGATGCTGAGGATGCCCTGACAGTCCCTTGTATATGGTACCCTAGGTACCGAGGGCATGGGTCCCTCAGTAGGCCTACCAGGGCTGCAGCACTTATTGTGCCACCCTGGGGCAGCTATACAAACTGACACCACAAGACCACTACTGTAGTCTGGGTAAGGTGGTGCTAGCACCCCTTACAGGGATATAGGTATCCTATATCCCACCCCATTACAACATATATACTCTCATAGGTCACCCCTATAGCAGGCCTTGGTAATCCTACAAGGCAGGGTGCTGAGGTATGTGTGAGGGGGGACCCCTACATGAGTAGGGCCTCTTTGCAACCTGCATAAAATCATTGCTGGGTTGTTTGTAGTGTAGCCATACCATATACTCTTAACCGCATTATAAGTCTATTGCAATATCGCGATAACTTGAGAATGGCTACACAGAACCATATCATGTTTGGTGTCAAACATGTAGGAATCATACCCCCAGTCCAGCCATGGGCATGAGGGTACGATTCCCCCCTGCTAGAGGGGTGATATGGGAAAAGCGGCAGAATTTAGACACCAATTTAAAAGTGCACAAGTTTCACAAAATGGCTACTACCCGCCACCTACACGACCTTGGCTGGCTGTTGCTGGGGTAAACCCCAGCCTCGCCAGCTGGACAATAGGGCTCCTGTGGCAGGGAGGTGCTAGCATCTCCCCAGACAGGATAATGTGGATTGGAACAGGGTGGGTGCACCAAAAGTCCTTTCAGAGTTGTACGTAGGCAGCTGCAGAAGCCTCATTCTGCATACACCGCTTGGAACCGGTTCAGGGGCATCCTGCCCCTCGCCCAGGCGGGAAACACACAAAGGGGAGAGGGTGTAGCCACCCTTTCCCGCCTCACCAGCCATTGGTGGACACTACTCTGGACACTCCCCTAATCTTGGGGATAAAGGTGAATAACGTGGCCCCAGAACCTCAGATTAATCTAGAACTTTACAGTCTTGACCTTCGACTTGCTGCTGCCCACCTGACGGAAGAAATCTCCCTTGGGATAAAGGAGTTATCCCCCTGCTTGGCAGGCACCTAAAACACTGCAAGTGACCCAGTTGGAACTTCACTGCTCTCACAAACTTCGACGACTTCCAGAAACCTTGAGGGGGGTTTCCAGCGCATCCCAGAGGCCAGTGAGTGTGCTCAACGAGTTTGGGCACCGTGGACTGCGTGGGTGCCGAGATCCCCAATACCCCGAGACACCAGCCACCTCTTGCATAGCACACGACCCTGACCAGTGGGGAAGTTGTGCTTTGGCCCGTTTACGAGCCAACCACTCTACAGCAATTGTGCCAAAGACCAGCACCCTAGCCCCCTCCGGTGGCCCGTGGGTGCCCTTTTATGCACGCCAAATTGCCGCCTCCTGCGGTCCCTTGTCTCTCGACTTGTGGGCCCTAGCGGAGGTCTATCTTTGAAAACAAGAGTTCCCCTGGTTGCTCCAGGCCTGCTCTACAGTCTCATTGAAGGAGACCTCTCCCAGACCTCGTGGGTCTGCACTGTAGCAGATTTGTTTATTCTTTGTGGGCTGCGGTTGCCAAGGCTTAGTGGATCCAATCCGGACACTAACACCGCAGCAACCCTCATCCGACGTGGGACAGTCGCCCTCCTGAAGCTGGCCTTCCTTGAAGCCTCCCGGAGCCCGTGGCTGCAGATCCAAGCTACACCACTTTCCACCTGAAGCACCCGACATCGAAGGGCTCTTTGCTTGGAGCCTCCTGGTCACTTTGCCGTGACCCAGACTCTGTCCCCTCTGCTTTCAGGTACTTCTCTACATTCTTCACATCTTTGATCTTCACGGCATCATCGACGCTTTTGGCTAGCAGAACTTTTGACTATTTTCCCATTGAAAATCAGCCCGCGACCCGACAGCAGAAACGACCTATGCACCCGGCTTCCCTGGGGCAGGTAACAGTGGTACCTTGGTACTCTCGTGGTTGTGGGCATCTCAAAAGCTTAAGTCTAAAGTTTTACCTTTGTAGTCCTGCTAGAAGTATCTTTAAACTGTTTATTTCCAACCGCGACATTCTCCATAGGCTGTAATAGAGATCCCGATAGCAGCTACTTGCACTGCACGCGCCTCCCGTGGGTCCCCTTCCTCATAACCTGGGGTGGATTCTTAAGGGGCCAGCGATCCTGAATGCCCTAGGCATTGCCTGTAGAATTGTTGTGGTTCTTATACCACTTTTTTAGTATATGGTTTGGTCCCCCCCTGGGGCCCAATGTTAATAGTGCTATTTATTGTGTCTATCAATGCTTGTTTGATACTGTAACTTTGCCACAGCTTCATAAAGAGACTGTGGGATTCTGTCTAGAATAAATACATATATTTTATATATATACCTGTGTGGGCTACTCTTTCGTTTGGTTATTCAAGAGGTTATTATGGTAAAACAATAAGCTTAACACTCCTTCAAGACTTAGCCTGAAGGCTGCTCTCCACAGCTACCACTAGGATAGCTTTCTTTAAAGGTTGTCTTAAACCTATCATCAATAAGAGTCGAATTCGACTGGTGCAAGGTGTCCATATAACTAGGAACAGCATATGCCAGACCAACTTCTCACAACGACATTCCTCACATTCCTAAAATTCCATGACATTCATGACATTCCATTCCTGACATTACATGACATGACATTCCTGGCATTCTTGACATTCATGACATGACATTCCTGACATTCCAGACATGACATTCCTGACATTCCATGATATTCCTGACACTCCATTCCTGAAATTCATGACTTGACATTTATGACATTCATGACATTCCACATTACATGCCATTCCTGACATTCCATGACATGACACTCCTGATATTCATGACATGACATTCTTGTCATTCCATTCCATGAAATTCATGACATTCCATTCCATGACATGACATTCCATAACATCCATGACATTCATGACATGACATTCCATTCCATGACATTCCATTCCATGACATCCATGACATTCATGACATGATATTCCATGGCATTCCATTTCATTCCATTCCATGACATTCCTGACATTCATGACATGACATTCCATGACATTCATGACATTCATGACATGATATTCCTGATATTCCATGACATGACTGCAGGAAGTTGGAATCTGACTAATGGTTGCCCGCAACTGTTTGCCTGGTATTTGAGTGGTTTTTGACTAGTCTGGCTGGGATCCTGCTATCCAGGGCCCCAGCCTATCTGCTTTCTCCCTAAAACGAATGTGAAGTACCCTAGGTAAAAACTAATTGGATGCTGAGGATGCCCTGACAGTCCCTTGTAGATGGTACACTAGGTACCCAGGGCATGGGTCCCTCAGTAGGCCTACCAGGGCTGCAGCACTTATTGTGCCACCCTGGGACAGCCATACAAACTGACACCACAAGACCACTACTGTAGTCTGGGTATGGTGGTGCTAGCACCCCTTACAGGGATATAGGTATCCTATATCCCACCCCATTACAACACATATACTCTCATAGGTCACCCCTATAGCAGGCCTTGGTAATCCTACAAGGCAGGGTGCTGAGGTATGTGTGAGGGGGGACCCCTACATGAGTAGGGCCTCTTTGCAACCTGCGTAAAATCATTGCTGGGTTGTTTGTAGTGTAGCCATACCATATACTCTTAACCGCATTATAAGTCTATTGCGATATCGCGATAACTTGAGAATGGCTACACAGAACCATATCGTGTTTGGTGTCAAACATGTAGGAATCATACCCCCAGTCCAGCCATGGGCATGAGGGTACGATTCCCCCCTGCTAGAGGGGCGATATGGGAAAAGCGGCAGAATTTAGACACCAATTTAAAAGTGCACAAGTTTCACAAAATGGCTACTACCCGCCACCTACACGACCCTGGCTGGCTGTTGCTGGGGAAAACCCCAGCCTCGCCAGCTGGACAATAGGGCTCCTGTGGCAGGGAGGTGCTAGCATCTCCCCAGACAGGATAATGTGGATTGGAACAGGGTGGGTGCACCAAAAGTCCTTTCAGAGTTGCACGTAGGCAGCTGCAGAAGCCTCATTCTGCATACACCGCTTGGAACCGGTTCAGGGGCATCCTGCCCCTCGCCCAGGTGGGAAACACACAAAGGGGAGAGGGTGTAGCCACCCTTTTCCGCCTCACCAGCCATTGGTGGACACTACTCTGGACACTCCCCTAATCTTGGGGATAAAGGTGAATAACGTGGCCCCAGAGCCTCAGATTAATCTTGAACTTTACAGTCTTGACCTTCGACTTGCTGCTGCCCAGCTGACGGAAGAAATCTCCCTTGGGATAAAGGAGTTATCCCCCTGCTTGGCAGGCACCTAAAACACTGCAAGTGACCCGGTTGGAACTTCGCTGCTCTCACGAACTTCGACGACTTCCAGAAACCTTGAGGTGGGTTTCCAGGGCATCCCAGAGGCCAGTGAGTGTGCTCAACGAGTTTGGGCACCGTGGACCGCGTGGGTGCCAAGATCCCCAATACCCTGAGACACCGGCCACCTCTTGCATAGCACAAGACCCTGACCAGTGGGGAAGTTGTACTTTGGCCCGTTTACGAGCCAACCACTCTACAGCAATTGTGCCAAAGACCAGCACCCTAGCCCCCTCCGGTGGCCCGTGGGTGCCCTTTTACGCACGCCAAATTGCTGCCTCCCGCGGTCCCTTGTCTCTCGACTTGTGGGCCCTAGTGGAGGTCTATCTTTGAAAACAAGAGTTCCCCTGGTTGCTCCAGGCCTGCTCTACAGTCTCCTTGAAAGAGACCTCTCCCAGACCTCGTGGGTCTGCACTGTAGCAGATTTGTTTATTCTTTGTGGGTTGTGGTTGCCAAGCCTTAGTGGATCCAATCCGGACACTAACACCGCAGCAACCCTCATCCGGCGTGGGACAGTCGCCCTCCTGAAGCTGGCCTTCCTTGAAGCCTCCCGGAGCCCATGGCTGCAGATCCAACTACACCACTTTCCACCTGAAGCACCCGACATCGAAGGGCTCTTTGCTTGGAGCCTCCTGGTCAGTTTGCTGTGACCCAGACTCTGTCCCCTCTGCTTTCAGGTTCTTCTCTACATTCTTCACATCTTTGATCTTCACGGCATCATCGACGCTTTTGGCTAGCAGAACCTTTGACTATTTTCCCATTGAAAATCAGCCCGCGACCCGACAGCAGAAACAACCTATGCACCCGGCTTCCCTGGGGCAGGTAACAGTGGTACCTCGGTACTCTTGTGATTGTGGGCATCTCAAAAGCTTAAGTCTAAAGTTTTAACTTTGTACTCCTGCTAGAAGTATCTTTAAACTGTTTATTTCCAACCGCGACATTCTCCATAGGCTGTTATAGAGATCCCGATAGTAGCTACTTGCACTGCACGCGCCTCCCGTGGGTCCCCTTCCTCATAACCTGGGGTGGATTCTTAAGGGGCCAGCGATCCTGAATGCCCTAGGCATTGCCTGTAGAATTGTCGTGGTTCTTATACCACTTCTTTAGTATATGGTTTGGTCCCCCCCTGGGGCCCAATGTTAATAGTGCTATTTATTGTGTCTATCAATGCTTGTTTGATACTGTAACTTTGCCACAGCTTCATAAAGAGACTGTGGGATTCTGTCTAGAATAAATACATATATTTTATATATATACCTGTGTGGGCTACTCTTTCATTTGGTGATTCAAGAGGTTAATATGGTAAAACAATAAGCTTAACACTCCTTCAAGACTTAGCCTGAAGGCTGCTCTCCACAGCTACCACTAGGATAGCTTTCTTTAAAGGTTGTCTTAAACCTATCATCAATAAGAGTCGAATTGGACTGGTGCAAGGTGTCCCTATAACTAGGAACAGCATATGCCAGGCCAACTTCTCACATTGGTGTGCAGCGGTTGGATTCAAGCTTGCCATTGTTTTACCAGATAACAAATTGAATTTCTAAAGTGAAAGCCACTAGGTACCAAAGGTACATATAAATACAAGCTTAGAAAACAATAAGTTCTACTGAACTTAGAGTTGTGTGTAGAGGGTTTAGCACACCTTGACTACAACTCAAGAGAGGGTTCAGTAGGCCACACTTAGTGTAGGTAGATACACCACTATCACTACACTAGAAATGTCTTTAGGTTCAGGTGCCCCTAAGGCTCTGGAAGGACCCCAAAGGGTCCCAGTCGACAAGTATGATCATCTCTCTTCTGCTGATCTTAGGGAGATGTGCACCCTTAGGAAACTTAAGACAAACAAAGGTGCCAATACCCAACGTCTCAGGGAAATCCTGCTCATAGCAGACTTTATGCAGACTTTAGGGTCTAGTGGGGTAGACAGGTTGGGTGGGCATCCCTCAGAAGAGGACACTCCCAGAGTGGACTCTGATGAGGACCAGGAAGAGGATGAAGATCCTGACCTGGAAGAAGAGAACCACTCACAACAGGGAGATGATGGCCCAAAAGGCACTCTCTCCATCCCTAAAGGGAGAGTGGTGGATCCCAGAACGAACAGATCCCCCTCAGTGGGGTCCAACCATTCTAGGAGATCCACAGGGACCTCTGCCTCTTCTCAGAGAAGAGAATCCTCTCATGAGAGGAAATGCAGACTGATCAAATTTGAGCAGGCTAAGCTACAGCTTAAGAGAGAACAGTTAGCATTGGACAGGGAAGCCCTGAAGCTTCAGAAAGCTTCAAGAAAGTGGGGTCTAGAGACCCCTGGTGGCAGTAATGAAACCCCTAGAGTTAGAGAGAAAGTCCCTGGCAATAGGAACCTCCACAAGATTGTGCCCCCTATCAGACAGGGGATGATATCCACACATGGATAACTGCTCTTGAGAGGGCCTGTAAAGTACAGAGGGTCCCAGTAGAGCAGTGGGCAGCAATCCTGTGGCTCTCCTTTGCAGACAAAGGTAGAGACTAGCTCCTCTCTGTTAGAGAAGAGGATGCTGATGAATATTATATCCTGAGAGATGCTTTAATAGATGGGTTTGGCTTAACCACTGATCAATACAGACTTAAGTTCAGAGATACCCAAAAAGCACAGAATCAGGATTGGGTAGACTTTGTTGATTGTGCTACCAAGGCATTGGAAGGTTGGTTAAATGGCAGTAAAGTTAATGATTATAAAGGATTGTACAATCTCATAATGAGGGAGCAGATTCTTAATAATTGTCATAACCAACTCTTACACCAGCACCTGGTGGACTCTGATCTGACCTCTCCCCAAGAATCGGGAAAGAAGGCAGACAAATGGGTCAGAACCAGGATCAGGCCCAAGAACCAAGGTGGTGACCAGAAGAAAGATTCTACAAAGCCCAAAGAGAAAGGTGGGGATAATAAAACAGAAAAGTCCCCTGAAGAGCCCCAAAAACCCAGTGCTGGGGGTGGGTCCCAAAATCCTTCCTCTTCTAAAAAGAAACCATATTGCCATGTGTGTCAGAAACCTGGCCACTGGAAAACTGACTCCAGTTGTCTAAAGAATGGCAATAAAGAAAATGTTCCTCCAGTTGCAGCTCCAACACCTCCTGTTGCTACTAGTAGTAATCCCCTAGGTGGTGGGAGTGCACCCAAAAACTTAGTTGGGTTTTCTTGGGGAACTCAGGTGGACTCTGGCCTAACCAGGTCCCCTGCGCAAGCAACTCTAGTCTGTGATGTTGGCATGGGGTTTGCCAACTTTACCATGAGCCCCAGTATCCTGGGCAGGTACAGACAAGAGCCCATGATCAATGGTCAGAAGGCTGTGGCCTACAAGGACACAGGGGCCAGTGTCACCATGGTGACCAAGAGACTAGTGTCCGTAGAACAGCTTTTACCTGGGTTTAGCTACCAGGTGACCAACGTTGATGGAGTAAGGACAGACCATCCCATGGCAGTAGTAAATCTCAGCTGGGGCGGGGTCACTGGCCCCAATAGAGTGGCAGTGTCCCCCACCTTGCCTGTAGATTACCTACTGGGGAATGATCTGGAAATCTCAGCCTGGGCTGAGGTTGACCACAAGGCCCATTTGAAATTGGTAGGAATCCCTGAGAGGGTAGATGAGACCCTGAGGGCCTCACCTCCACCCCAGGAGAAAATAGAGGGAGTGAAGCCTGAAACTATGGATCACTCCACACAAACAGAGAGCATAGGGGGTGAGGAACAGTCCTCCCCCCACCAGACTCAAGGTAAGGGTCAAGTTTCTCAGGGAACTGATCCTGCCCCTTGTGGAGTAACTGCCCCAGAAGTGGACTGGCCTGTCCTGCCCACCTCTCTGATGGCAGGGGATCCTTCCAAGGTGGTACCCAGTCAGGAGTAGGTATCCTGCCCCTCTCTACCCTGCCTCAGTCAGCCCAGGGCTGCAGAGGTCAGGGAGGTCAGTGGACCCTTAATGGGCCCCTGTCCAGAGGAACCCCCTCATCAGCAGATTAGGGACACCCAGCAGAGTAGTTTCAGCCAGGTGAATATTCCTCCACAAACTGAGGGATCCCCCTTACCCCTAGGTATAGGTACCCCTCAAATGGATGATGTTGAGCACAGGGAAACCTGGGGCATAGTTGCCCCAAACCTTCCAGTGCCCTCCACTATTCCAACCAAAGGGATCCAACCCCCAGCTGTAGGCAGCCGGAGGTTGACCCTTAGGGCCAGATATGACACAGTCATGGGCAGAAAGGCTTCCATAGTGGCCAGTGATCTGAGGAGGTTGAGACCAACCCAAATAGGGCCTCACTTCCAGACTCAGACACCCCACCAGCCCACCTCTGTCCCAAAAACCAATACAGGTAATTTCCCTAGACTTTGGAGAAACTCTAGAACCCCTTGGGGGTAGGATTTCCCAAGTGGGCCATGAGACAGGGAGCAACCATGCTAGTGCAGGTTCTTCCTTATATGGCCACTCAGGAAATAAAGGCTTATCTGGACAAGGTTAGCCTTATCTCCTTTCGTTGGGGGGGGGGGTTATGTAGGAAGGTGGAATCTGACTAATGGTTGCCCCCAACTTTTTGCCTGGTATTTGAGTGGTTTTTGACTAGTCTGGCTGGGATCCTGCTATCCAGGACCCCAGCCTATCTGCTTACTCCCTAAAACGAATGTGAAGTACCCTAGGTACAAAATAATTGGATGCTGAGGATGCCCTGACAGTCCCTTGTAGATGGTACCCTAGGTACCCAGGGCATGGGTCCCTCAGTAGGCCTACCAGGGCTGCAGCACTTATTGTGCCACCCTGGGACAGCTATACAAACTGACACCACAAGACCACTACTGTAGTCTGGGTAAGGTGGTGCTAGCACCCCTTACAGGGATATAGGTATCCTATATCCCACCCCATTACAACATATATACTCTCATAGGTCACCCCTATAGCAGGCCTTGGTAATCCTACAAGGCAGGGTGCTGAGGTATGTGTGAGGGGGGACCCCTACATGAGTAGGGCCTCTTTGCAACCTGCGTAAAATCATTGCTGGGTTGTTTGTAGTGTAGCCATACCATATACTCTTAACCGCATTATAAGTCTATTGCGATATCGCGATAACTTGAGAATGGCTACACAGAACCATATCGTGTTTGGTGTCAAACATGTAGGAATCATACCCCCAGTCCAGCCATGGGCATGAGGGTACGATTCCCCCCTGCTAGAGGGGCGATATAGAAAAAGCGGCAGAATTTAGACACCAATTTAAAAGTGCACAAGTTTCACAAAATGGATACTACCCGCCACCTACACGACCTTGGCTGGCTGTTGCTGGGGTAAACCCCAGCCTCGCCAGCTGGACAATACTGCTCCTGTGGCAGGGAGGTGCTAGCATCTCCCCAGACAGGATAATGTGGATTGGAACAGGGTGGGTGCACCAAAAGTCCTTTCAGAGTTGCACGTAGGCAGCTGCAGAAGCCTCATTCTGCATACACCGCTTGGAACCGGTTCAGGGGCATCCTGCCCCTCGCCAAGGCGGGAAACACACAAAGGGGA
The DNA here is from genome assembly GCF_964204655.1 of Triturus cristatus. Lineage (NCBI taxonomy): Eukaryota > Metazoa > Chordata > Amphibia > Caudata > Salamandridae > Triturus > Triturus cristatus. The sequence goes on from NC_140595.1 coordinate 108,348,944, forward strand.
GAGGGTGTGGCCACCCTTTCCCGCCTCACCAGCCATTGGTGGACACTACTCTGGACACTCCCCTAATATTGGGGATAAAGGTGAATAACGTGGCCCCAGAACCTCAGATTAATCTTGAACTTTACAGTCTTGACCTTCGACTTGCTGCTGCCCAGCTGACGGAAGAAATCTCCCTTGGGATAAAGGAGTTATCCCCCTGCTTGGCAGGCACCTAAAACACTGCAAGTGACCCAGTTGGAACTTCACTGCTCTCACAAACTTCGACGACTTCCAGAAACCTTGAGGTGGGTTTCCAGCGCATCCCAGAGGCCAGTGAGTGTGCTCAACGAGTTTGGGCACCGTGGACTGCGTGGGTGCCGAGAACCCCAATACCCCGAGACACCAGCCACCTCTTGCATAGCACACGACCCTGACCAGTGGGGAAGTTGTGCTTTGGCCCGTTTACCAGCCAACCACTCTACAGCAATTGTGCCAAAGACCAGCACCCTAGCCCCCTCCGGTGGCCCGTGGGTGCCCTTTTACGCACGCCAAATTGCCACCTCCCGCGGTCCCTTGTCTCTCGACTTGTGGGCCCTAGCGGAGGTCTATCTTTGAAAACAAGAGTTCCCCTGGTTGCTCCAGGCCTGCTCTACAGTCTCCTTGAAGGAGACTTCTCCCAGACCTCGTGGGTCTGCACTGTAGCAGATTTGTTTATTCTTTGTGGGCTGCGGTTGCCAAGGCTTAGTGGATCCAATCCGGACACTAACACTGCAGCGACCCTCATCCAACAAGGGACAGTTGCCCTCCTGAAGCTGGCCTTCCTTGAAGCCTCCCGGAGCCCGTGGCTGCAGATCCAAGCTACACCACTTTCCACCTGAAGCACCCGACATCGAAGGGCTCTTTGCTTGGAGCCTCCAGGTCACTTTTCCGTGACCCAGACTCTGTCCCCTCTGCTTTCAGGTACTTCTCTACATTCTTCACATCTTTGATCTTCACGGCATCATCAAAGCTTTTGGCTAGCAGAACTTTTGACTATTTTCCCATTGAAAATCAGCACGCGACCCGACAGCAGAAACAACCTATGCACCCGGCTTCCCTGGGGCAGGTAACAGTGGTACCTCGGTACTCTCGTGGTTGTGGGCATCTCAAAAGCTTAAGTCTAAAGTTTTAACTTTGTACTCCTGCTAGAAGTATCTTTAAACTGTTTATTTCCAACCGCGACATTCTCCATAGGCTGTAATAGAGATCCCGATAGTAGCTACTTGCACTGCACGCGCCTCCCGTGGGTCCCCTTCCTCATAACCTGGGGTGGATTCTTAAGGGGCCAGCGATCCTGAATGCCCTAGGCATTGCCTGTAGAATTGTCGTGGTTCTTATACCATTTTTTTAGTATATGGTTTGGTCCCCCCCCCCCCCCCGGGGCCCAATGTTAATAGTGCTATTTATTGTGTCTATCAATGCTTGTTTGATACTGTAACTTTGCCACAGCTTCATAAAGAGACTGTGGGATTCTGTCTAGAATAAATACATATATTTTATATATATACCTGTGTGGGCTACTCTTTCGTTTGGTTATTCAAGAGGTTATTATGGTAAAACAATAAGCTTAACACTCCTTCAAGACTTAGCCTGAAGGCTGCTCTCCACAGCTACCACTAGGATAGCTTTCTTTAAAGGTTGTCTTAAACCTATCATCAATAAGAGTCGAATTGGACTGGTGCAAGGTGTCCATATAACTAGGAACAGCATATGCCAGGCCAACTTCTCACAACGACATTCCTCACATTCCTAAAATTCCTTGACATTCATGACATTCCATTCCTGACATTACATGACATGACATTCCTGGCATTCTTGACATTCATGACATGACAATTCTGACATTCCAGACATGACATTCCTGACATTCCATGATATTCCTGACACTCCATTCCTGAAATTCATGACTTGACATTTATGACATTCATGACATTCCACATTACATGCCATTCCTGACATTCCATGACATGACACTCCTGATATTCATGACATGACATTCTTGTCATTCCATTCCATGACATTCATGACATTCCATTCCATGACATGACATTCCATGACATCCATGACATTCATGACATGATATTCCATGGCATTCCATTTCATTCCATTCCATGACATTCCTGACATTCATGACATGACATTCCATGACATTCATGACATTCATGACATGATATTCCTGATATTCCATGACATGACTGTAGGAAGGTGGAATCTGACTAATGCTTGCCCCCAACTTTTTGCCTGGTATTTGAGTGGTTTTTGACTAGTCTGGCTGGGATCCTGCTATCCAGGGCCCCAGCCTATCTGCTTTCTCCCTAAAACGAATGTGAAGTACCCTAGGTAAAAACTAATTGGATGCTGAGGATTCTCTGACAGTCCCTTGTAGATGGTACCCTAGGTACCCAGGGCATGGGTCCCTCAGTAGGCCTACCAGGGCTGCAGCACTTATTGTGCCACCCTGGGACAGCCATACAAACTGACACCACAAGACCACTACTGTAGTCTGGGTAAGGTGGTGCTAGCACCCTTTACAGGGATATAGGTATCCTATATCCCACCCCATTACAACACATATACTCTCATAGGTCACCCCTATAGCAGGCCTTGGTAATCCTACAAGGCAGGGTGTTGAGGTATGTGTGAGAGGGGACCCCTACATGAGTAGGGCCTCTTTGCAACCTGCGTAAAATCATTGCTGGGTTGTTTGTAGTGTAGCCATACCATATACTCTTAACCGCATTATAAGTCTATTGCGATATCGCGATAACTTGAGAATGGCTACACAGAACCATATCGTGTTTGGTGTCAAACATGTAGGAATCATACCCCCAGTCCAGCCATGGGCATGAGGGTACGATTCCCCCCTGCTAGAGGAGCGATATGGGAAAAGCGGCAGAATTTAGACACCAATTTAAAAGTGCACAAGTTTCACAAAATGGCTACTACCCGCCACCTACACAACCCTGGCTGGCTGTTGCTGGGGAAAACCCCAGCCTCGCCAGCTGGACAATAGGGCTCCTGTGGCAGGGAGGTGCTAGCATCTCCCCAGACAGGATAATGTGGATTGGAACATGGTGGGTGCACCAAAAGTCCTTTCAGAGTTGCACGTAGGCAGCTGCAGAAGCCTCATTCTGCATACACCGCTTGGAACCGGTTCAGGGGCATCCTGCCCCTCGCCCAGGCGGGAAACACACAAAGGGGAGAGGGTGTAGCCACCCTTTCCCACCTCACCAGCCATTGGTGGACACTACTCTGGACACTCCCCTAATCTTGGGGATAAAGGTGAATAACGTGGCCCCAGAGCCTCAGATTAATCTTGAGCTTTACAGTCTTGACCTTCGACTTGCTGCTGCCCAGCTGACGGAAGAAATCTCCCTTGGGATAAAGGAGTTATCCCCCTGCTTGGCAGGCACCTAAAACACTGCAAGTGACCCGGTTGGAACTTCACTGCTCTCACAAACTTCGACGACTTCCAGAAACCTTGAGGTGGGTTTCCACGGCATCCCAGAGGGCAGTGAGTGTGCTCAACGAGTTTGGGCACCGTGGACCGCGTGGGTGCCGAGATCCCCAATACCCCGAGACACCGGCCACCTCTTGCATAGCACATGACCCTGACCAGTGGGGAAGTTGTACTTTGGGCCGTTTACGAGCCAACCACTCTACAGCAATTGTGCCAAAGATCAGCACCCTAGCCTCCTCCGGTGGCCCGTGGGTGCCTTTTTACGCACGCCAAATTGCTGCCTTCCGCGGTCCCTTGTCTCTCGACTTGTGGGCCCTAGCGGAGGTCTATCTTTGAAAACAAGAGTTCCCCTGGTTGCTCCAGGCCTGCTCTACAGTCTCCTTGAAAGAGACCTCTCCCAGACCTCGTGGGTCTGCACTGTAGCAGATTTGTTTATTCTTTGTGGGTTGTGGTTGCCAAGGCTTAGTGGATCCAATCCGGACACTAATATTGCAGCAACCCTCATCCGATGTGGGACAGTCGCCCTCCTGAAGCTGGCCTTCCTTGAAGCCTCCCGGAGCCCATGGCTGCAGATCCAACTACACCACTTTCCACCTGAAGCACCCGACATAGAAGGGCTCTTTGCTTGGAGCCTCCTGGTCACTTTGCTGTGACCCAGACTCTGTCCCCTCTGCTTTCAGGTTCTTCTCTACATTCTTCACATCTTTGATCTTCACGGCATCATCAACGCTTTTGGCTAGCAGAACTTTTGACTATTTTCCCATTGAAAATCAGCCCGCGACCCGACAGCAGAAACAACCTATGCACCCGGCTTCCCTGGGGCAGGTAACAGTGGTACCTCGGTACTCTTGTGGTTGTGGGCATCTCAAAAGCTTAAGTCTAAAGTTTTAACTTTGTACTCCTGCTAGAAGTATCTTTAAACTGTTTATTTCCAACCGCGACATTCTCCATAGGCTGTTATAGAGATCCCGATAGTAGCTACTTGCACTGCACGCGCCTCCCGTGGGTCCCCTTCCTCATAACATGGGGTGGATTCTTAAGGGGCCAGCGATCCTGAATGCCCTAGGCATTGCCTGTAGAATTGTCGTGGTTCTTATACCACTTTTTTAGTATATGGTTTGGTCCCCCCCCTGGGGCCCAATGTTAATAGTGCTATTTATTGTGTCTATCAATGCTTGTTTGATACTGTAACTTTGCCACAGCTTCATAAAGAGACTGTGGGATTCTGTCTAGAATAAATACATATATTTTATATATATACCTGTGTGGGCTACTCTTTCATTTGGTTATTCAAGAGGTTATTATGGTAAAACAATAAGCTTAACACTCCTTCAAGACTTAGCCTGAGGGCTGCTCTCCACAGCTACCACTAGGATAGCTTTCTTTAAAGGTTGTCTTAAACCTATCATCAATAAGAGTCGAATTGGACTGGTGCAAGGTGTACATATAACTAGGAACAGCATATGCCAGGCCAACTTCTCACAACGACATTCCTCACATTCCTAAAATTCCATGACATTCATGACATTCCATTCCTGACATTACATGACATGACATTCCTGGCATTCTTGACATTCATGACATGACATTCCTGACATTCCAGACATGACATTCCTGACATTCCATGATATTCCTGACACTCCATTCCTGAAATTCATGACTTGACATTTATGACATTTATGACATTCATGACATTCCACATTACATGCCATTCCTGACATTCCATGACATGACACTCCTGATATTCATGACATGACATTCTTGTCATTCCATTCCATGACATTCATGACATTCCATTCCATGACATGACATTCCTGATCACATTCCTGACATTCATTACGACATTCTTGACATTCATGACATGAAATTCCATTCCATGACATGACATTTATGACATTCATGACATTCTTGACATTAATGACATGACATTCATGACATTCTTGACATTAATGACATGACATTCCTGACATTCATTGTAGGAGAGTAGGACCTGCACTTATGTTGCCCCCACTTTTTTCTGATTTATACACTGGTTTCTGGCTATAATCTGGCTGGGTCCCTGCTAATCAGGGCCCCAGTCTCTCTGTTCTCTCTAAACGACTTGGTGAGCATATTAGATGCACTAGTGATTGGATACTGTGGTACCTTGTGAGCCCCTAGTATGTGGTACCTTAGGTACCTAGGGCATAGGTACTTCACAGGCCTACCTGGGGCTGCAGCATGTATTATGTCTCCCCTGGGAAGCAGACTCAATCTGACACGACAGGCCTGCTACTTCAGCCTGGGTGAGGTAGTGTTAGCACTCCTCACTGAGGTATAGGTTTCTATATCTCACCATACACACACATATAAACCTATCAGCCACCCCTATGGCAGGCCCTATCAATCCTGAGGGCAGGGTGCTTGGTTTGCAATGTGAGGGGGTGCCTCTGCATGAGCAGGACCCCTCTGCAGCTGGCAGAGTCTATTCTCTGTGGCTGTTTGTGGATGCAGTTAAACCATATACTCTTAAGTGCATTAAAATGCTAACTTTGGAATGACTGCATCAAAATATGTCGTGTTTGGTGTCAAACAACTTGGAATCATACCTCCACATCAGTCCATGATGTGGGAATATGATCCCACCCTTCTAGGGGGAACGGCATGTGTCTACTGTGGTACCACGGTAGAAATCTGAAAGAGCCTTGGCATCACAAAATGGATGCCACCAGCACAGACACTGGGCTGCCCTCCTGCTGCTGACTGAAACTCGCAGTGGAGGGAGCCCAACAATAGGCATCCTGTCACAGGGAGGTGTCACCACCTTCCAGACAGGATTTAGTGTATTGGAGCTGGGTGGGGGCACTTCTAGAGTTCTTTGAAGTCCTGCACTGGGGGAGCAGTAGGCTCCTCTGTGCATATGCCTGCTCAATCCGGTTCAGGGGCTACCTGTCCCTGCTCTGGCACAAAACTGGACAAAGGGAAGTGGGTGTAACCACCCCCTACCCTGACCCTCCCAGAGGAGTGGTGATAGAGCTAGTCCCACCCCTATCTTCAGTATAAGATAGCAAACCTTGCCATTGCACAGTAGATAACCCTGGACGACGCTCTACAAAGAAGAATCTTGGCCCTTCAACGTTCCACTACCTTTGGAAGACAGAAGAATCTCCCTTGGAGTCCAGGAGTGACTCCCCTGCTTGGTAGGCACCAGAAACTCTAATCAACGGTCGCAACTTTTCCCGCTACCGCCGGAGTTCGAAGTCCCTGCAGCCCTGAAAGTAGATTTACTGACTTCTCGACGGCCATTGTGAGTCCCCAGCAGAGCTGAGGTGAGTGAACCCGACGAGTGACGAGAAACAGCAATACACCGGAACCGTGCACTATTGTCAAGTGCAACCCCTCCACGACATTCTATGAACTTGTGCATTGGACCACTTGTGGCCCAAGCTTCCAGCAGGTATTGCACTGAAAATCAGAGGCCTACCCCATCTCGAGTGACCGTGGGCTCCTGTGAAGCATTTCCTCAAGAGACGTCTTCGCGATCCCTTGCCCGTTGGCTTGTGGATCCCCCAAAGTCTTTCTTATCAACTCAAAGGACTCCCCTGATTGCTCCAGGCCTGCCCTCACTCACTCTTGCTGGGTGAGTCCTAGTTCTTCAGACCTTGCTGGTTTGCAATGCTGACTTCCTTTGATTTCCACAAGACTTGCTGTTGCCAAGGCTTGTTGGCTCCAATCCGGTTGCCGACACCTCAGTAAGCTGCAGACCTTGTGGGACACTCCGAATCCAGCTGCTGGTCATCGTCGATCCTTCCTGGACCTCGTGAACGAAGACTCAAAACACCCTTGATCACCTGAAATCACCCAACTTCCGTGGGCAACCAGCTTCCTGGCCCCTGGTCACTGGCAAGTGACTGTGAACACTGTCCCTTCAATTTTTAGGTCATCTGCATCTAGAATCCACCCTTGGATTCCACCGGACACTTCTTCAGTCGACGCAAGCAGTAAATCTTCTTTGGTCTCCATGGAAAACAGCGACGCGACCCGACACCAAAAGACACCTATGCACCCGGCTTCCCTGGGTGAGGTAACTCGTCCACTCCAGTGCCCTAGTGTGTGTTGGCCCTCGAATTACTTACCTTGTATGTGGCTTGCTTGTAGACTTCCTCGAAGTACCCTAAAACTTTAAAAATCAAACCGCGACTTGCTCCATTGACATCAATACACACTGCATGCGTCTCCCGTGGGTCTGTTACTTACCTGCTTTCACTGCAGCAGTGAAGCCACAGCGATTCTACAGGCCCTAGCTCTTGTCATTTTGCAAGTCGACTTTCTTAACCCATTTTTTTAGTATATGGTCTTGTACGCCCCTAGGGCCCCAGTCATATTTGTGCTTAACTTATTGTGAAACATTGATATTTGAATGTGTTCCTGGCTTCTAATCTCATAAAGAGATTAGTAGAGTGTGTCTAGAAATAAATACATATATATTTGATATATATACCTGTGTGGTGTCCTTTCATTTGGTAATTCAAGAGATTATAAGGTAAAACAAGCTGCTTTACATTCCTCAGAGACTTAACCTGAAGGCTGCTCTCCACAGCTACCACTAGGATAGCTTTCTTTAAAAGGTTGTCTTAAACCTATCTACCATAAGAGTCGAATTGGACTGGTGCAAGGTGTCCACTATAACTAGTGACCAGCTTATGCCAGGCCAACTTCTCACATTCATGACATGACATTCCATGATATTCTATTCCATGACATTCATGACATGACATTCCATTCCATGACATCCATGACATTCATGACATGACATTCCATTCCATGACATTCCATTCCATGACATCCATGACATTCATGACATGGCATTCTATTACCTTCATGACATGACATTCCACGACACGACACTCCATTCCATTCCACGACACTCCATTCCATTCCATTCCACGACACTCCACGACACGACACTCTAAGACACGACACTCTAAGACACTCCACTTCACTTCACTTTTTACCTTACCGCTTTACTTCACTCTACGCCAGATTTGTACCGAATCGCGATTTGGTAAATGCAAAATGCTATGTAGGTAGGAATCGCAAAATATTTAGCGATTCCTTAATATTACCTAATAGTGATCAGGTAAATACTGAATCACTATTAGGTAATATGACTCCATTCGTTCCTATGGGCCAAAAGGTCCATAGTTGCGGATGGCTTTGGATTTGCTAATTTGCGATTACTTAATTGGTAATCGCAAATTAGTGAATGAAAACAAAGCCAATGGTGCCCAGGGGCATGAACCCCCCCCTGAAGCACCTTCAAAATTCAAATTGTGCACATGTAAAGCGCACACATGCTCTAAGGGCATGTGTGCGCAGCATGGCACTTTGAATAAAGCATTTTTTTTAAATTCCTATGGTTACCATCAACTTGAAGTTGATGGTAATTAGCATTTCCTAAACTCACAGTTTGCATTTAGGAAAGGCTTCTTGCATATGCATTAGGGAATTGCAAACTGACAAATTTTGCGATTCACACATTGGCGAATGCAAAATGCTTTAATACATCTGGTCCTATGTCCCTCCACTCTACAGCACTCCACTCTATACCCCTCCACTGAATGACACTCATCCCCCACTGTACAACACTGTACGGCACGCTTCTCCAATCTACGTATCTCCCTCTATGCTACTTCATGCAACTTTACTCTATGCCATTCCACCACTCTCCACTTGACTCATTCCACTCTCCACCACACCACTCTCCACTTCACTCATTCCACTCTCCACCCCACCACTCTCCACCCCACTCATTCCACTCTGTACCCCACCACTCCACCCCACTCATTCCACTCTTAACCGCACCACTCTCCACCCCACTGATTCCACTCTCCACCCCTCCGCTCTAATCCACTCTCCACCCCTCTGCTCTAATCCACTCTCCACCCCACCACTCTCCACCCCTCTGCTCTGATCCACTCTCCGCCCATTTGCTCTAGTCCACTCTCCACCCCTCAGCTGTAATCCACTCTCCACCTCTCTGCTCTAATCCACTCTACACCCCTCTTCTCTAATCCACCCTACAACACTCTGCTCTAATCCACTCTCCACCCCTCTGCTCTAATCCCCTCTCCACCCCTCTGCTCTAATCCACTCTCCACCCCTCTGCTCTGATCTACTCTCCACCACTCTGCTCTAATCCACTGTACAACACTCTGCTCTAATCCATTCTACAACACTCTGTTCTAATCCATTCTGCTCCACTCAGCTCAAATCCACTCTGCTCTAATCCACTCTGCTCCAATCCAATCCACTCTACAACACTCTGCTCTAATCCACTCCGCTCCACTCTGCTCTAATCCACTCTGCTCTAATCCACTCTGCTCTAATCCAGTCTACAACACTCTACTCTAATCCACTCTCCACCCCTCTGATCTAATCCCCTCTCCACCCCTCTGCTCTAATCCACTCTACACCCCTCTTCTCTAATCCACTCTACAACACTCTGCTCTAATCCACTCTCCACCCTTCTGCTCAAATCCCATCTCCATCCCTCTGCTCTAATCCCCTCTCCACCCCTCTGCTCTAATCCTCTCTCCACCCCTCTTCTCTAATCCACTCTCCACCCCTCTGATCTAATCCACTCCATCCCGCTGCTCTAATCCACTCTACAACACTCTGCTCTAATCCACTCTGCTCTAATCCACTCTGCTCTACTCTGCTCCACTCTGCTCTGCCCCAATCTGCTTCACTCTGCTCTAATCCACTCTGCTCCAATCACCTCTACAACACAATGCTCTAATCCACTCTGCTCTGCTCAAATCCATTCTGCTCTAATCCACTGTACAACACTCTGCTCTAATCCACTCTACTCCACTCTGCTCTAATCCACTCTGCTCCACTCTGCTCTAATCCACTCTGCTCTAATCCACTCTCTTCTAATCCACTCTGCTCTAATCCACCCTGCTCCAATCCATTCTACAACACTCTGCTCTAATCCAATCTCCACCTCTCTTCTCTAATCCACTCTACAACACTCTGCTCTAATCCACTCTCCACCCCTCTGCTCTAATCCCCTCTCCACCCCTCTGCTCTAATCCCCTCTCCAGCCCTCTGCTCTAATCCCCTCTCCACCCCTCTGCTCTAATCCACTCTACAACACTCTGCTCTAATCCACTCTGCTCTAATCCACTCTGCTCCACTCTGCTCTAATCCACTCTGCTCCAATCCAATCCACTCTTCAACACTCTGCTCTAACCCACTCCGCTCCACTCTGCGGTAATCCACTCTGCTCTAATCCACTCTCCACCCCTCTGCTCTAATCCCCTCTCGACCCCTCTGCTCTAATCCTCTCTCCACCCCTCTGCTCCAATCCACTCTACAACACTCTGCTCCACTCTGCTCTAATCCACTCTGCTCCAATCCACTCTACAACACTCTGCTCTAATCCACTCCGCTCCACTCTGCTCTAATCCACTCTGCTCTAATCCACTCTCCACCCCTCTGCTCTAATCCCCTCTCAACCCCTCTGCTCTAATCCCCTCTCCAGACCTCTGCTCTAATCCCCTCTCCACCCCTCTGCTCTACTCCACTCTACAACACTCTGCTCTAATCCACTCTGCTCTATTCCACTCTGCTCCACTATGCTCTAATCCACTCTGCTCCAATCCAATCCACTCTTCAACACTCTGCTCTGATCCACTTCGCTCCACTCTGCTGTAATCCACTCTGCTGTAATCCACTCTGCTCTAATCCAATCTACAACACTCTACTCTAATCCCCTCTCCACCCCTCTGCTCTAATCCCCTCTCCACCCATCTGCTCTAATCCCCTCTCCACCCCTCTGCTCTAATCCCCCCTACACCCCTCTGCTCTAATCCACTCTCCACCCCTCTTCTCTAAACCACTCTACAACTCTCTGCTCTAATCCACTCTCCACCCCTCTGATCTCATCCCCTATCCACCCCTCTGCTCGTATCCCCTCTCCACCCCTCTGCTCTAATCCACTCTCCACCCCTCTGCTCTAATGCCCTCTCCACCCCTCTGCTCTAATCCCCTCTCCAGCCCTCTGCTCTAATCCCCTCTCCACCCCTCTGCTCTAATCCACTCTGCTCTAATCCACTCTGCTCCACTCTGCTCTAATCCACTCTGCTCCAATCCAATCCACTCTTCAACACTCTGCTCTAATCCACTCTGCTGTAATCCACTCTGCTCGAATCCACTCTGCTCTAATCCAATCTACAACACTCTACTCTAATCCCCTCTCCACCCCTCTGCTCTAATCCCCTCTGCTCTAATCCCCTCTCCACCCCTCTGCTCTAATCCCCTCTACACCCCTCTGCTCTAATCCACTCTCCACCCCTCTTCTCTAAACCACTCTGCAACTCTCTGCTCTAATCCACTCTCCACCCCTCTGATCTCATCCCCTATCCACCCCTCTGCTCTTATCACCTCTCCACCCCTCTGCTCTAATCCTCTCTCCACCCCCTGCTCTAATCCACTCTCAACCCCTCTGCTCTAATCCACTCTACTCTAATCCGCTCTACAACAATGTGCTCTAATCAACTCTGCTCCACTCTGCTCTAATCCACTCTGCTCCACTCTGCTCTAATACAGTCTGCTCCACTCTGCTTTAATCCACTGTGCTCCAATCCACTCTACAACACTCTGCTCTAATCCACTCCACTCTGCTCTATTCCACTCTGCTCTAATCCACTCTGCTCTAATCCACTCTACAACACTATGCTCTAACCCCCTCTCCAACCCTCTGCTCAAATCCACTCTCCACCCCTCTTCTCTAATCCACTCTACAACACTATGCTCTAATCCACTCTCCACCCCTCTGCTCTAATCCCCTCTCCACCCCTCTGCTCTAATACACTCTCCACCCCTCTTCTCTAATCCACTCTACAACACTATGCTCTAAACCCCTCTCCACCCCTCTGTTCTAATCCACTCTCCACCCCTCTTCTCTAATCCACTCTACAACACTCTGCTCTAATACACTCTCCACCCCTTTGCTCTAATCCCCTCTCCACCCCTCTGCTCTAATCCTCTCTCCACCCCTCTGCTCTAATCCACTCTCCACCCCTCTGCTTTAATCCACTCTACTCCACTCTGCTCTAATCCACTCTACAACACTCTGCTCTAACCCACTCTGCTCTAATCCACTCTTCTCCACTCTGCTCTAATCCACGCTGCTCTAATCCACTCTACAACACTCTGCTCTAATCCGCTCTGCTCCACTCTGCTCTAATCCACCCTGCTCTAATCCACTCTACAACACACTGCTCTAATCCACTCTACACCACTCTGCTCTACTCCAGTCCACAAAACTCCACTCCACAACACTCCACTCCACAACACTCCACTGCACTCCACTCCACTGCACTCCACTCTACAACACTCCACTCCACTCCACCACCCTTTACTTCACTGTATTCCACTCCACTCTATGAAACTCCACGCCACTAACGTTTAGCCATGCTAAACAGCAGTCACGCTGGTGTACAAGATGTCTAAAACACATTGGCAAACACAATAGCTCTTGCATAGGCGAGACCTATTGGCTTTGCCAGTGCTGGTTATGATTGTTCTTCATCCACCCTTGAGAATGTCGACAAATTGTTTTAATTTGGTAAGCTTTAGGAACCAATTTCACTCCACTTCACTCATTCCACTCTCCACCCCACCACTCTCCACCCCACACATTCCACTCTCTACCCCACCACTCTCCACCCCACTCATTCCACTCTCCACCCCACCACTCTCCACCCCACTCATTCCACTCTCCACCCCTCTGCTCTAATCCACTCTCCACCCCTCTGCTCTAATCCACTCTCCACCCCACCACTCTCCACCCCTCTGCTCTAATACACTTTGCACCCCCACCACTCTCCACCCCTCTGCTCTAATCCACTCTCCACCCCTCTGCTCTAGTCCACTCTCCACCCCTCAGCTGTAATCCACTCTCCACCTCTCTGCTCTCATCCCCTCTCCAGCCCTCTGCTCTAATCCCCTCTCCATCCCTCTGCTCTAATCCACTCTCCACCACTCTGCTCTAATCCACTCTACTCCACTCGGCTCTAATCCACTCTACAACACTCTGATCTAATTCTCTCTGCTCCACTCTGCTCTAATCCACTCTGCTCTAATCCACTCTGCTCTAATCCACTCTACAACACTCTGCTCTAATCCCCTCTCCACCCCTCTTCTCTAATCCACTCTACAATACTCTGCTCTAATCCACTCTCCACCCCTCTGCTCTAATCCCCTCTCCACCCCTCTGCTCTAATCCTCTCTCCACCCCTCTGCTCTAATCCATTTACCAACCCCTCTGCTCTAATCCACTCTACTCCATTCTGCTCCAATCCACTCTACAACACTCTGCTCTAACCCACTCTGCTCCACTCTGCTCTAATCCACTCTGCTCCACTCTGCTCTAATCCACTCTGCTCCAATCCACTATTCAACACTCTGCTCTAATCCACTCCGCTACACTCTGCTCTAATCCACTCTGCTCTAATCCACTCTACAACACTCTGCTCTAATCCTCTCTGCTACACTCTGCTCTAATCCACTCTACAACACTCTGCTCTACTCCACTCCACAACACTCCACTCCACAACACTCCACTGCACTCCACTGCACTCCACTCCACTTTACAACACTCCACTCCACTCAACCACCCTTTACTTCACTGTATTCCACTCCACTCTATGACACTCCACGTCACTAACGTCTAGCCAGGCTAAACAGCAGTTAGCTGGTGTACAACATGTCTAAAACACATTGGCAAACACAATAGCTCTTGCATAGGCGAGACCTATTGGCTTTGCCAGAGCTTGTTATGATTGTTCTTCATCCACCCTTGGGAATGTCAACAGACTGTTTTAATTTGGTAAACTTTAGGAACCAATTTCACTCCACTTCACTCATTCCACTCTACACCCCACCACTCTCCACCCCACTCATTCCACTCTCTACCCCACCACTCTCCACCCCACTCATTCCACTCTTAACCGCACCACTCTCCACCCCACTGATTCCACTCTCCACCCCTCCGCTCTAATCCACTCTCCACCCCTCTGCTCTAATCCACTCTCCACCCCACCAATCTCCACCCCTCTGCTCTAATCGACTCCCCACCCCACCACTCTCCACCCCTCTGCTCTAATTCACTCTCCACCCCTCTGCTCTAGTCCACTCTCCACCCCTCAGCTCTAATCCACTCTCCACCCCTCTGCTCTAATCCACTCTCCACCCCTCTGCTCTAGTCCACTCTCCACCCCTCAGCTGTAATCCACTCTCCACCCCTCTGCTCTAATCCCCTCTCCACCCCTCTGCTCTAATCCCCTCTCCAGCCCTCTGCTCTAATCCCCTCTCCACCCCTCTGCTCTAATCCACTCTCCACCACTCTGCTCTAATCCACTCTACTCCACTTGGCTCTAATCCACTCTAAAACACTCTGCTCTAATCCCCTGTCCACCCCTCTTCTCTAATCCACCCTACAACACTCTGCTCTAATCCACTCTCCACCCTCTGCTCTAATCCCCTCTCCACCCCTCTGCTCTAATCCTCTCTCCACCCCTCTGCTCCAATCCACTCTACTCCACTCTGCTCTAATCCACTCTACAACACTCTGCTCTAATCCACTCTGCTCCACTCTGCTCTAATCCACTCTGCTCTAATCCACTCTGCTCCAATCCACTCTACAACACTCTGCTCTAATCCACTCTGCTCCACTCTGCTCTATCCACTCTGCTCTAATCCACTCTCCACCCCTCTGCTCTAATCCCCTCTCCACCCCTCTGCTCTAATCCCCTCTCCAGACCTCTGCTCTAATCCCCTCTCCACCCCTCTGCTCTAATCCACTCTACAACACTCTGCTCTAATCCACTCTGCTCCACTCTGCTCTAATCCATTCTGCTCCAATCCAATCCACTCTTCAACACTCTGCTCTAATCCACTCCGCTCCACTCTGCTGTAATCCACTCTGCTCTAATCCACTCTGCTCTAATCCAATCTACAACACTCTACTCTAATCCCCTCTCCACCCCTCTGCTCTAATCCCCTCTCCACCCAATCCAATCCACTCTTCAACACTCTGCTCTAATCCACTCCGCTCCACTCTGCTGTAATCCACTCTGCTCTAATCCACTCTGCTCTAATCCAATCTACAACACTCTACTCTATTCCCCTTTCCACCGCTCTGCTCTAATCCCCTCTCCACCCATCTGCTCTACTCCCCTCTCCACCCCTCTGCTCTAATCCCCTCTACACCCCTCTGCTCTAATCCACTCTCCACCCCTCTTCTCTAAACCACTCTACAACTCTCTGCTCTAATCCACTCTCCACCCCTCTGATCTTATCCCCTATCCACCCCTCTGCTCGTATCCCCTCTCCACCCCTCTGCTCTAATCCTCTCTCCACCCCTCTGCTCTAATCCACTCTCACCCCCTCTGCTCTAATCCACTCTACTCTAATCCACTCTACAACAATGTGCTCTAATCCACTCTGCTCCACTCTGCTCTAATCCATTCTGCTCCACTCTGCTCTAATACAGTCTGCTCCACTCTGCTTTAATCCACTGTGCTCCAATCCACTCTACAACACTCTGCTCTAATCCACTCCGCACCACTCTGCTCTATTTCACTCTGCTCTAATCCACTCTGTTCTAATCCACTCTACAACACTATGCTCTAATCCCCTCTCCAACCCTCTGCTCTAATCCACTCTCCACCCCTCTTCTCTAATCCACTCTACAACACTATGCTCTAAACCACTCTCCACCCCTCTGCTCTAATCCCTCTCTACCCCTCTGCTCTAATCCTCTCTCCACCCCTCTGCTCTAATCCAATCTCCACCCCTCTGCTCTAATCGACTCTACAACACTATGCTCTAATCCACTCTCCACCCCTCTTCTCTAATCCACTCTACAACACTATGCTCTAATCCCCTCTCCACCCCTCTGTTCTAATCCACTCTCCACCCCTCTTCTCTAATCCACTCTACAACACTCTGCTCTAATCCACTCTCCACCCCTCTGCTCTAATCCCCTCTCCACCCCTCTGCTCTAATCCTCTCTCCACCCCTCTGCTCTAATCCCCTCTCCACCCCTCTGCTTTAATCCACTCTACTCCACTCTGCTCTAATCCACTCTACAACACTCTGCTCTAATCCACTCTGCTTTAATCCACTCTGCTCTAATCCACTCTGCTCTAATCCACTCTGCTCCAATCCACTCTACAAGACTCTGCTCTAATCCACTCCGCTCCACTCTGCTCTAATCCACTCTGCTCTAATCCACTCTACAACACTCTGCTCTAATCCGCTCTGCTCCACTCTGCTCTAATCCACCCTGCTCTAATCCACTTTACAACACACTGCTCTAATCCACTCTACAACACTCTGCTCTACTCCACTCCACAAAACTCCACTCCACAACACTCCACTCCACAACACTCCACTGCACTCCACTGCACTCCACTCCACTGCACTCCACTCTACAACACTCCACTCCACCACCCTTTACTTCACTGTATTCCACTCCACTCTATGAAACTCCACGCCACTAACGTTTAGCCATGCTAAACAGCAGTCACGCTGGTGTACAAGATGTCTAAAACACATTGGTAAACACAATAGCTCTTGCATAGGCGAGACCTATTGGCTTTGCCAGTGCTTGTTATGATGTTTCTTCATCCACCCTTGGGAATGTTGACAAACTGTTTTAATTTGGTAAACTTTAGGAACCAATTTCACTCCACTTCACTCATTCCACTCTCCACCCCACCACTCTCCACCCCACACATTCCACTCTCTACCCCACCACTCTCCACCCCACTCATTCCACTCTCCACCCCACCACTCTCCACCCCACTCATTCCACTCTCCACCCCTCTGCTCTAATCCACTCTCCACCCCTCTGCTCTAATCCACTCTGCACCCCACCACTCTCCACCCCTCTGCTCTAATCCACTTTTTACCCCACCACTCTCCACCCCTCTGCTCTAATCCACTCTCCACCCCTCTGCTCTAGTCCAGTCTCCACCCCTCAGCTGTAATCCACTCTCCACCTCTCTGCTCTAATCCCCTCTCCACCCCTCTGCTCTAATCCCCTCTCCAGCCCTCTGCTCTAATCCCCTCTCCACCCCTCTGCTCTAATCCACTCTCCACCACTCTGCTCTAATCCACTCTACTCCACTCGGCTCTAATCCACTCTACAACACTCTGCTCTAATCCTCTCTGCTCCACTCTGCTCTAATCCACTCTACAACACTCTGCTCTAATCCCCTCTCCACCCCTCTGCTCTAATCCCCTCTCCACCCCTCTGCTCTAATCCTCTCTCCACCCCTCTGCTCTACTCCACTCTACACCCCTCTGCTCTAATCCACTCTACTCCACTCTGCTGTAATCCACTCTACAACACTCTGCTCTAATCCACTCTGCTCCACTCTGCTCTAATCCACTCTGCTCCACTTTGCTCTAATCCACTCTGCTCCAATCCACTCTACAACACTCTGCTCTAATCCACTCCGCTCCACTCTGCTCTAATCCACTCTGCTCTAATCCACTCTACAACACTCTGCTCTAATCCCATCTGCTACACTCTGCTCTAATTCACTCTACAACACTTTGCTTTACTCCACTCCACAACACTCCACTCCACAACACTCCACTCCACAACACTCCACTGCACTCCACTGCACTCCACTGCACTCCACTCCACTCTACAACACTCCACTCCACTCAACCACCCTTTACTTCACTGTATTCCACTCCACTCTATGACACTCCACGTCACTAACGTTTAGCCATGCTAAACAGCAGTTAGCTGGTGTACAAGATGTTTAAAACACATTGGCAAACACAATAGCTCTTGCATAGGCGAGACCTATTGGCTTTGCCAGTGCTTGTTATGATTGTTCTTCATCCACCCTTGGGAATGTCAACAGACTGTTTTAATTTGGTAAACTTTAGGAACCAATTTCACTCCACTTCACTCATTCCACTCTCCACCCCACCACTTTCCACCCCACTGATTCCACTCTCCACCCCTCTGCTCTAATCCACTCTCCACCCCTCTGCTCTAATCCACTCTCCACCCCACCACTCTCCACCCCTCTGCTCTAATCGACTCCCCACCCCACCACTCTCCACCCCTCTGCTCTAATTCACTCTCCACCCCTCTGCTCTAGTCCACTCTCCACCCCTCAGCTCTAATCCACTCTCCACCCCTCTGCTCTAATCCACCCTCCACCCCTCTGCTCTAGTCCACTCTCCACCCCTCAGCTGTAATCCACTCTCCAACCCTCTGCTCTAATCCCCTCGCCACCCCTCTGCTCTAATCCCCTCTCCAGCCCTCTGCTCTAATCCCCCTCTTCACCCCTCTGCTCTAATCCACTCTCCATCACTCTGCTCTAATCCACTCTACTCCACTTGGCTCTAATCCACTCTACAACACTCTGCTCTAATCCTCTCTGCTCCACTCTGCTCTAATCCACTCTGCTTTAATCCACTCTGCTCTAATCCACTCTACAACACTCTGCTCTAATCCCCTCTCCACCCCTCTTCTCTAATCTACTCTACAACACTCTGCTCTAATCCACTCTCCACCCCTCTGCTCTAATCCCCTCCCCACCCCTCTGCTCTAATCCTCTCTCCACCCCTCTGCTCCAATCCACTCTACTCCACTCTGCTCTAATCCAATCATCTACAACACTCTGCTCTAATCCACTCTGCTCCACTCTGCTCCACTCTGCTCTAATCCACTCTGCTCTGCTCTAATCCACTCTGCTCCAATCCACTCTACAACACTCTGCTCTAATCCACTCTACAACACTCTGGTCTAATCCTCTCTGCTCCACTCTGCTCTAATCCACCCTGCTCTAATCCACTCTACAACACTCTGCTCTAATCCACTCTACAACACTCTGCTCTACTCCACTCCACAACACTGCACTCCACAACACTCCACTCCACAACACTCCACTGCACTCCACTGCACTCCACTGCACTCCACTGCACTCTACAACACTCCACTCCACTCAACCACCCTTTACTTCACTGTATTCCACTCCACTCTATGACACTCCACACCACTAACATTTAGCCATGCTAAACAGCAGTCACGCTGGTGTACAAGATGTCTAAAACACATTGGCAAACCCAATAGCTCTTGCATAGGCGAGACCTATTTGCTTTGCCAGTGCTTGTTATGATTGTTCTTCATCCACCCTTGGGAATGTCAAAAAACTGTTTTAATTTGGTAAGCTTCAGGAACCAATTTTAAATTAAGCAGTTCAAATGTTTTAAATGCACTAACATATTATGGCAATATTTGCATATATCTTTTAACCCCTTCCCTGCTCATGACGGAACCGTTCCGTCATGAGCCACGGTTGGCGTGTGCTCATGACGGAACGGTTCCGTCATGACAATCCTGTTGGTGGCCGCTCCGCCTGCGCGGCGCTGTTTCCCCGCCTGTGCGAGGGGACAACGCAAATGGGCGGAGTCATGACGGAACCGTTCCGTCATGAGCACAGCTCAACTGTGGCTCATGACGGAGCGGCTCCGTCATGAGCACAGGCCCGCCGCGCTGCCCCCCTGCCCCCCCCAGCGCTGCAGCGGAATGTCCGCAGCAGCGAAGGGGTTAAGAAGTTCACTGTGATTATAATAACATGCCTTTTCTCTTAAAAATAAACATCCCCATTGCTTCAGTTCACTGCTTGTGAGAATGTTACCCTTATTGCAATACAATGCTAGTAACCCATTCATCTAGCCATCATCTAAAAGAACATATTCATGGTGCAAATTAATATTTAAACAAAGGCAAAGTAATATACAGATCCTGAATTTCTAATACAAGCATTAAAATGCAACAATAGGCATTGATGCCTTAAGGTTACTTGCCAAAAACGATCTATTCATTTTAAATTGTATTGCATATTATTGCAGCATCATTGTTTATTTGCAGATAGGTATCAAATGGCATTAGTGACCCAGATTGCTTTTAGCAGTCTATACAAGGCCACTAATAATTTATAGAACCAAAAAGTTTAAAATCAATAGAGAAAAGGGTAATTTGAATGGAAAATATTTGGAAAAACCCAGGGTTATGCAGCTTTTACTTTGGTATGTCTGTCCTTTCTGCTGCTAGTTTCTGTTTCTGGTGAGGAAAGTGTTTTTAAGACTGCAGTACCGCCTCCTATCTACAGGGGCAGAGCTGAGCAAAAATATAAACACACTTCATGAGACACAGGTCCCCACAAGGCAATTATTTAAAAAGTTTCAAAAATCGACACAGATGTTCCTGGAGTCATGCTTTTATCATTTAGAAGACATTGCCTTGTGAGAACCTGGGTTCAGGTCCACACAGTGCAATCAAGTCCCCGCAGCGTGAGTGTGTTATCACACCCAAGTCCCCACAAGGATAGTAAGACACACACACACACACACACACACACACACACACACAGACACACAGACACACACACACTCACTCAGTAGAAGGCGCAAGCCGAAACGCGTAGGTCATCCTTGTTTGTATGCACCTCTGCACTTTGCTGTTCATGGCCCCGTGACTAATGGAGGCTCATTTAACTCTAAAAAACAAATAAATGACCTTGTTGAGAAGGATCTGTCTGTGCCGCTCTTCTGGTCGTCCTCGGGACGTGTGGTGAATTGGAGGGCGTTTTTTTGCGTGAAGGCTGAGAGGAAATATATATATATATATAGATGGTGGGGAGTAGGTTGGTGAGGAATCTGCAGATAGATACTGTATCCACCAGAAAAGGCATTATCAAAGGTAAGTCGCTTGTTCTTCTGATAAATACACCTACTTGTAGAATTCTCACCTTTTTCATAGATACCTAAAGCCATCCTGCTACCGGAAGTGGGTGCATGTCTGTTTATACAAAAACAATCCTGCAGAACAGACTTGAAGTGTCCATCCCTTCTCACTTCAGAATCTAAGCAATAATGTTTAGCAAAAGTGTGAAGGAAAGACCAGGTCACTCTTTACAGGTAATGATTACTAGTACACTGTTAGAAAGAGCGGAACTAGATGACTTTGCTCTAGTAGAACAGCCATGAATACCTTCGGGAGGTTTCTTGTGTGCCATGGCATAGCAGATCTTGATGCAAAGGATAATCCATCTGGAGATAGTTGGCTTGTGGATTGCTTGCATTTTATTCTTGCAATGTAATCTATGAAGAGTTGATGTCCAGTCCGAACTCTCGAGCTCTGTCTATGTAGAAGCTTACAGTTCTCTTGGGGTTAAGGCGATTACGTTTTCCCCCCTATTTAGTAGAGTGGGAAGGAGGATAAAACATGGAGAGAGTCATAGACTAACCTAAGTGGACTGGAGTAACCACCTCTTGTAGGAAAGCAGCTGTGATTCTCATCACCAACTTGTCAAGGCAAAAGGAGGTGAATGGAGGTTTCACACTTCAGGTTTGGAGTTCACCAACTCTTCTGGCTGAAGTAACTGGCACTAAGAAAATCCTCTTGCAAGTGTGCAACCATAAGGGGCAGCTGAGCAGAGGCTCAAATGATGAACACATAAGAAATGTGAGGAGTAAGTTCTGGTCCCACTGGTCCTGATGCAAGGGATGAAGGATGCTGAAGATGCTTTAAGGATGCTGTGAATTCAACAGGGGTCTTCGTGCAAAGATTTCTCGTCCACAAAGGTGATGAGGAGATCCTGGTTGCAGGGTCGACATCCCCATGTTTAATTCAGTTTTTCCACTTTTATCATGGCTCTATGTTCGTTTTGTTATGTTTTTCAATTAAATGTAAAACACAAATAACTAAACAAGTATGTACACAAAAAATGATTCTTTTCAGAACCAATTTAAACGGTTTATAAAAAGGATAAAAATATATCTTTCTTGTTTTGTATGTGAGCGAGAGCGAGTGAATGTGTTAAAGTGAGTCAGCGGGAGTGTGACAGAGTGTGAATGTGAGTGAGTGAAAGTGAAGACAGGTGAGTGATTAAGTGGGATTATACGCAGGGAGTATTGGCCATCTGTGCTTGATCATTGATCATATGGGAGAATGTAGACTTACATGTCTAAGTATTGTAGATTACAGCACTTGTCATTTGTTGAACTACGTTCTATTAGTACTCTTTAGCTATTTTTAAGCAATACATTGCTATTCTACACAAAGCCTATTGACTATTGAATAAAAATGAAGTATCACTCGTCTCGATTGTGAATTAAGAGTTGAATCAAACAGGTGTGGGTATAAAAAGTGTTTTTTTCTTGTGGTATAATTAATGCCGCTTGACACATTCTTTGTGAAGCTCCCACTTTGGTTTCCAGTCACTTCAGCAAACTTACACTGTGGACACCTCAAGCTCACAGAAAGAACTCTGAGTGCTATTGTGGGCGCTAGTGGTGATGACATTTTTTATTGTTTTTATTAAAAGCTGGGGAATTTTTTACAGAAAAATGCACACAAGTACATATTTATCCTTGCCTGGAAAATAAAATAGTGCATTTTGTACAGAGTATACTGCAATCTCTCTCATGAGAGTGAATGGGAGGAGAAGCAGGTCTCCCAGAAGCATACGCCCCTCTTTTCTCCAGCCCCCTTGGTTGGCATGTGGAGTGGAAGTGGGAACAAGTCCTCAGGAAATACATTTCTGTCGATTTTGTTCACTTGGAGAGAATAAGTGGAGAAGTGATCCCTTATCTCCAACAGCAAACAGCCTGCTTGGGCAGGCAGGAAACACTTTTCATGAAGCAAATAAAATTGCTGTAGTGTGACATCTTTTTTTAAAAAATAGGTATATAACTATATATGTTTACTTTAAGCTAATATGCGTTTTTCAGAAAACAAAAAATCCAGTTTTTATGACACTCTCCTCTCCTTTCTCCACAACAATGTTCCAGTTTCAGTCCCATTTTGGGCCCTAAACTTCGGTTTCTTTAATAGCGACGCCTCCCCTCAGCTGCTGGTCCTGATCCACATTATCTTTGGTGGAGCTGAAGGTGGTTGAGGGCATGAAAGGAGTATGATGTGGTGGGGAAAGACTGAGGCCAAGCCTGCCTCTGCGTGCTCTTCTTTCAAATCCCACTGTGGAATTCAACAATGCAGAAGAATCTTCTACAACCTCGGTAAGACCTGGAGGAGAAAAAATAAACATTGTTAAATACTTGGTCTTTGATGCAGTAACTCACATTTTGCTTTACCCAACACCATCTTTAGGCAGAATCTGAAAGGTTAGCCACAAGCTCTCCATCTTTATGGTGAGCCAGCCCAAGTGAGTCCTTTGTAGGTAGGTTTTAATCTACAGTATCTACAGTATCAAAACAAATCCACAGGAAGGATAGCATCAGAAGCAAATTGCTCATATTACACTTGGTGGCAGGTCATGTTCTGACAATGACTGCCATTGATTATGAGATGGTCCAGCCCAAAAGCTTGTATATTCCTCATTCACACCGCACAATCCAGTGTAAACTGTTTCACCAATGCAAGGAGTAGCCCTAATGTCAAAATACACATCTCTTAACAACAAGGGGTTAAACTGGGTTCCAGATGCAAAACAAGAGGCTATCGTACTCTTTTGCCTCATCAGCTGCCAAATGCCCTTGGGACTCTACCACAGCCCAATGTTATTGATGCGGAGTGAAGAAGAAGGACAGAGCTCCAGATCCACATCTGAAGGGGCAGACGAAAAAAACGTGGCATCAGCACACATGCGTGGTGCTTATGTGCAGCTCCGTTCATCACTACTGAAGTTGCTCATACCAGCTACCGGTGAGCAGGGGAACTGCTTTTTGAGTTTTCCAAATAAACTCTGGGACTTTAGAATAGACACAAGTTCAGGAATCTGTAGTAAGTATCCACTAGTTTCCAAAATTATTTGTCAACAAGTTAAGCTTTCCAATTATGGTAATTTTCTTAGTCCTGCTTACGATTGCACTGACGTGTTTGAGTGCTAGATCTCTTAGCACCACCCACACTTTTCCAAAAGAATTCATTTCTCAAAGAATTCAATCAAATAATTTAGCATTCTGTAGCCTATCAATTGACAACCCATGATCTGAAGTCTTTGAAAAGCAGTGAAGTAACCGTTTTTTCCTAAAAGTGAGAAAGAGGCTGTAATACTAAACCAATGTCATTTACCAATTCCTAAAATGATTTGTTTTGAAGCAAAGAAATAATCTGGAACCCAACATAGTACTATTTTATGAACTTTTCTAAGACGACATTCTCAGGACACGTTTTGGCTTGAAGTTGTGCTGACAATGGAAGTGGCTTAGGTCTTTGTTAAAAATGTAAGGTTCTAGTAAAGATCAAAGTGTCTGTGGTCAAGCTTTAAGTATCCTAAAAAAACATAAGATGTATGCTTGTTATTTTTGCTGTGCTTTAGAAATAATTCCATTTGGTTTCAATTTAGAGTCAACACAGAAGTCTTCTTACCGTCCTCAGCTACTGACTCTGACTGCAAGTCTCTTGTGAAGGAAGGATCGCCTTCCCCGTTGGGACTGTGAAGGTTTGCCCTCTGTGTGTTGAGCTCCTTCCCTGTGTCATGGACAAATGGACCGTCCTCCGAAGCGGCTCCTCTAAAAGACTTAATTACCCCCCTGTGTGGGGCTGTCATTTCCTACAATGGTCAAAAAGAAAAGGTCATGACAAAGAATACAACATGATTCGACTGAAGATAATGTACCACATTTACAGGATCTTTAGTACAACTGAACTTTGAGAAGAAAACATATTAATTTGAAAAGGGAAATGTTGGGAAGGATGGTAGATTAGACAAGTTTAACAGAGTTTAATTCCCTCCATCCCATACTTTCAAGGTTCTCTCTATTTCTCTAATGATAAGGGACAATGGAAGTTACTGTCCTCTTAAAAGGGGGGTGAATGGAAGTCTCAGAGAGGATGCAACTTTTGGATGCAGATTTACAAAGGAGGAGCTGCTGTGTTAGATCTGCTGCATAACTTTATTTTCTGTTCTTATATAATCTGAGCCCCCTCATATACCTGTTAAAAAACATTTTTCCATAGATTTTCATTTTTGATTTGTGTTTTTGGATCATTGGGGAAATAATTAATCCTTGGCAGACATTGCTGATCCAGGCTGAATTTTTCTGGAGGACATTTTTAAATATGGCAGATATGTTGCAATGATGATGCAATATTTCAGGAACCATGAGGCCTATATACTTCATTTTGGTGTCAAAACATTGGTTTTGAGGGACAAGTAGTCTTATAGAGACAAAAAAAAAACTCCTCAGAGCAGCCCTTCTATCATTTTCCAAAATGGCGGCTATAATAAGGAAGAAGAGACATATAAAAGTATGAAACAAATAATAATGGTTTTTAATCCTATTATGTAGACACCAAACAATGTTTATGATCTGAATATGAAATACAATTATGTTTATCACTTCCGTTTTAGACACATTTTCATAATTCACTTTATTTATTTGTTTCAGCAATCGCTTGTGGTTTATTAGCAGAATGTTGAACATTTGAGAAGAGCATATCAACAGGGACATCTTATTATAGGACAGGTATTGTAAGAACATGTATGTGTAAGTTCTGTGGGTAGAGGCTTTAGAAGTTTGTAGGTTTTAGAACCCTATCAATTTCTTCCCAACCAAATTCACACAGATCTTTCTCTACATATGCATGATCCAAAATATTTACACATCTTCTGATCAAGTAGAACGCTCTTTTAATGTGCCTGCGCACAGAATATGACATTGGTGCAGGTCACTTAGCGGCACTGATCTCTTGAACTTACTGTACCAAAGATCATCAAATGTGTGACAGTCAGAACTCGCTTTCCACACACATACAAGATATTTTCTACGTCTTTAAAGTCACATTCTTCTTCTGTCTCATAAAATCCCTTCAGGAA
The DNA here is from genome assembly GCF_964204655.1 of Triturus cristatus. Lineage (NCBI taxonomy): Eukaryota > Metazoa > Chordata > Amphibia > Caudata > Salamandridae > Triturus > Triturus cristatus. The sequence goes on from NC_140595.1 coordinate 108,375,290, forward strand.
CTTCACAGATTCAGCAGTTAAACTCCAAGCTTTGTTCCAATTTTGCTCATAGCATAATCACCCGTAAGAACATGTGCCTTGATAAGAACACTGGCTTTCTCTGGGTCAAATTTCTTGTACAGAATATCAAGTGCAATTAAGTGTCTTTTTTCTCCTTTTCCATAACATATCAATAACTCTGACAATCCTTGAATTATGCTCAATTCAATTATAATTTCAATCCATGTTCCAGGACATCTAATAGACGTGACTTTATATTGTTATTCACATATTGTTTGGTCACAAAATTGGCTAGTCGCACAGGCTCGGTCATTTCAAAGTGGTTTCCTTGCTGCTGCATGAAATGAAGAAGGCAGTCAACATGTTAAAACGCTCTCCTCTCTTTCCCACGAGTTTGTGGTGAGGAACAGTTTCGAAATGGTCCATTCATTTTGCATTTATCATCTTTCTGGAAACATTGCAAATAGAAAGGACTTCATGGTAAACTAGCTGCCATTGAGTAACATAGTCACTTTTACGAGTCTGACCAATAATTCTGTTGGAGCTTTACTGTGATCTCGGGATCGTCTGTTCCAGGTTCATATTTGGAGTAACAGCATTAAACTTTGCCTCTGTCTTTCCCTACAAAATGTATTTGGATGAATTTTCTGTTGAGGTGTAGTTTTTCCACCTCTAGCTTCTTCACTCTTTGCATATACCAGGACCCATATCTAATTGTAGTGTATGCAATCAGATTTGTGAAACACAGTAATCAATGAATCCATAGTCTTGACTTGCAGCTTCTAATCATTTTCCTGATCAGCATGTACCACGTTTGTAATTAGAGCTATCATGTCTAAAATATTTCCACAGTACTTGCAAAGTTCTGATTTTTCTTCACAATCTTTGACAAACTCTATGAACTTGTTTTTCAGGTTTTCTGATTCTGAACTGAGTGTATTGAACATTACCTAGCTTTGCATTATGTCTTTTGAATGAAGTGTACCCTGTGCCTTCTTCACTTCTGACATAGGATATGCAAAACTTAATTTGCCTTTCTTGTTCCAGAAAGCATTCCAATGCAATGTTTCTATAGCCTCAGATACGATGAGCATACCTTGTAACGAACAAACATAATGAGTTCTGCTCAATACTTACTGGACCGTTTTGCTTCCAAAGATTTGAGCCTCCATAAGTGCATTGTCTATGCCACACCCACTGAGATAACTTACTGCACACTGCAACACAACTTTTGTCATGTGGAAAACACCCGTCATTGGATAAAGATCATCAAATCCTACTTGATTGCTCATAAAAATGTCAGCTACAATACGGAAAACACATTAATCACAGACAATTGTCAGGATAGGCTGGTCTTCAAGCTGAACACGCACATTTTGAAAATGATTTAGAGCTGTGTATACTGTTGTGTAGTTTGTGACTGGGGATGGTATTACTGGTAAAATCCCAGCCTTCTTCAGTGGGACAGTATTATGCGAGATCAGAGCATGAATTCCAGCCTACTGAGGAACTGGCTTTTCTTTATCCTTCATCTGCACCGAATAATTGATATGATAAAGTCAGTTAAATCAGCTTTGTGGACCGCAGCATCAGGTCGAAGAAGATACATGTCCTCAGCCTCTTTGAAACGTTGTGGTAGACTGGGATGTGAGGATGGCTTGCACTGATTGCAAAATCAGTGAAAGCCATCATCACATCCCAGTCTACCACGTAAGTAGCTCATTTTTTTGTTAGACTGACAAAAATAATTCTGCTATTGCACATTCTGACCAGAACAATCTTAATTTCATTCTTGTGGATCAAAACAGTTTTATCAATGTTGACCATTATTTCTCCGATCTCACTGAGTGTGAACCCGTAGCCAGCACTCAGGAGTGGCTTTAAAACGTAATTTCCTTTTTCAAAGAGTGCAAACTTAACTGAAGGCTGGCTGTTACATTGCTGCTGGGAGCTCATCGTACATTCATATTTTCGAATGTACGCATGCATGCAGTTCCGGTGGGCATACAAATCCACTGCAAATACATTCACTTTGCTGTTTAGAGCAGATATTCGGCTAAAAACTTCATTTTCGAAGAAACCCGCTGCAGTTAAAAATATATTTGCCCTTTGGTCCTCACATACTCTGTACTTTGTTCTTTCATTATCCCTAGTGTCCATGTTCTGGCTAAACCACAGATAACACATTGAAGGACCTCTGCTTTTGTGATCAGTTGTTGGAGGTGGACGAGGGGTAGCCATTAATCTTCTAAGTGGATGGGTATTGGGTTTGGTTGTGGTCGCTTTCTCATAAAACTCAAATTCTTGTTGTGATTCACTGGTTTCTGCTATTTTTTGACAAAAAAAATTCCAGGATTTTTTTCATTGTATACGACTTGCAGAATTTGTTGTTACAATGATAAAATATTTGATCCTCTTCACCCATCAGTTTCAAACTTTTGTGATCTTTGGCTTTGCAGTATTTCTGAAGCAACTCGAACTCTCCTCTGTCCAGCCGTAGTGGATGTTAGATTTTCTTTTGGATCAGTTTGGCATATGACTCATTTTTCATTGTTGAATGAGTCCTCAGATTTTGTAATTAGCAACACAGGAGGTAAAGATCCTCTGCTACTACTTCCTTTGCTCATGTTTACGAATTTGAATCAACAGAAAAACCAAAACAGTATTGTATAAAATAAGTATAAAATGGTGTCCAGAAAAATTCAGACTAGTTCAGCAATGTCTACCCAAGCTAAATCACTTCTCTAATGATACAAAACACAAATAAAAAATGAATATTCCTGGATAAAAATGTATGGAGGTATTTCAAGGGGCCAGGCCTATGTAACAGTAAGAGATTGTTCTGAGAATCTACTCGACCTGACAGTCGTAACCTTAAAGATCCTGTGGTCCGGAGCGGCTTTTCATAGTAGTGGCAGGTTTGTTCAAGGATATGGAGGAATGCTGCACTTGTTCCCATTTGGGCCAGAGTTGTGAAAGAACAAAAAGGCAGCACGTTACAGAAAGGAGCAGATGCTATACCAATGTATATTGCTCTGGGGCTGCCATCCAATGTTTAATTAGTTTTATTTTTTGTGAAAAGGGGCATTAAGAGACTTGAATTACCTTGAAGAGGCATGTTATCTCTATTCTATTTGTAACAATTGGAAATACACAGTTTGTACCTAACCTTTTTATGTTTATTGTGTAAACATTTTATGAAATCAAACTTGCATCAAAAATGTGTAATTGTATTCATTCTTTTGCAGGCTGCTATCATAAATGTCATTAGTCATGCAAACCAAAAAAACAATAAGGACTAATCACATTTTCCATAATTGAAAGAGTCTGCACAACTAGTACCTTCATTTGTAGAAGACAAGAATTTGAAAATGCTTTAAAAGCCAATGAACATTCCAAATTTTACATAACTTAGCTGCTCTATGCTCAGCATAAGAACAAATCTGAGTGTTCTCAAAAATCTAGCGTAAGAATAAATTGGAGTGTTCATAAAAATCTACCACTAGAATTCTAAACATACTGCTGCTAGATGGCATAGCAATTTTAAAATTGTGAAAATACGTATGTTTTCGTGGGCTTTAAGGCAATTTGGTTAACGGTGCCATAGATCACAGGCAATCAGTCATTTTACAATCCTATTTTGCATATCAGTCACTCTCACCTTCTGCACGTTAACCTTTAGTGTAAGCTGCTCTATCGTTTTGAAGATCATGTCATGAATTACAAGGCTGGAGGCTGGCGATTCTGCAGAAGGTGCAACCTCGGTGCTTCCGAATTGATGTCTGTCTTCACTGGAGTTGATGCGACTGATTGTCGGTGCACTCAAGGTGCTGGGACCAGCCTTACTTTCAGTCCTGTCGGCCGGACAAGTTTTCCCTGCAGGTGCTATGCGGTCACCATCTGTAGAGGAATCAAGGGGTTAGCTGGCAGTGCTATATAAAAATAATTTCCTGCATTATGCAGAGAAAAATAAAATATATGTGCATCAGTTACGTGGTTTTCTCAAATGCTGTCTATTAAAATCAGAATTTTACTTTTCTGCACTCACACCACCAGATATAGTAGTATTTACTATGGTATATCATCTGTGACAATGTCTTGCCTTCCAGAGCAAATATTTCTCCAGACTATCACTACCTCTTAAACACCATTTTTCAAGAAGAATACCTTCATGATAAAAGATGTTAAATTAGCAACCAGAGAATTCTAGCAACATCCATAACAGCATAAACTCCCTCTCTATTGCATACTGCAGAACATTTAACAAGCACATAATATTTCCAGATGACACTACCTGGACACCATGCTAGATAGAAGCCCTGTCTGACCCTCAGTGGCTGCTATGAAAAAAGATACGAGAAGAGTGGGGTACCTAATGGCTAGAGTGAGTTAAAATGACATTTCTTCAATCAGATACAAGAGACACTGGCTTGTAAAAAAACAGCCCTGATAACCTTGGAAATGAACTGCATCATTGAAATCATTTCAGTGAGGTCACCAGGTTGGACCGGATAACAATATGAAAAGGTGTGGCATAAAGTAACAACCGCACAGCAAGAAGTCCTTAACCATTTCTATAAGATGCTGTCACAAATCTATGAGAATTGGCCAAAGCACCCTGTGCAGGACTGATTTATGGAAGCTTCCAGTTACATCAAGTTCGCATACCCATGGGTAGGGGACAAATCCCATGAATCCTGACCCGGTCACAGCAAGAAATCAAAGGGCGGCAGGCCACAAAGGAACTAAGAAAGCTCCTCACTATTGTACAAAATTTGCATCCATGCTCTATGAACCACTGACCTCTCTCTTGAAAAAAAGTTGTAACAAAGCAATCACCTCAAGCGAATCTAGAAAAAGTAGTCAGAATTCCGAACCCCACTGGAGGTGCATTTACAACAAAAAATAACACCAGTCATAAATGAATTCAATGACTAAACCATTAAATATATCTCATTGAAACAATACAAGCACTTTTCAAAAGCCTGGAGCACAGCCACAAGATTCAAGGTTAGAAAAGGAATACAAAATGTCATAAAATTGCACCAAACATTACCTTACCAGAAAGGTATATTTGAGTGCATGATTGAAGAGGAATGGTCCAAAGTAGGTGAGACGTTAAGGGTTGAAGTGTAGTCTACACATGAAAACACTGTTATATGTAGCTAAAGGGAACAATCGATTTTTGACAGGGTCTCCTATCCACTGCTTCAAGATAGTAGAATAGCCTGCTATTTAAACTCTTAATGAGTATTCAATATAAATCTTTATTCTGTAAATAAAATCACCATAAAAGAATACAGATCAGAGATGATAAAATCAAATTCATTGGTAAAAAAAACCAGACAATAAGATTACTCACAAAAACACAAAACATATAAAACAATTAATCCGGTCTCGTTTTCCAGGACGCCCAGACAGCTTGTAAAATAGATAAAACAGTAAAGGTCACATGCTCCGTAGGGAGCTTCTGAAGGTACAAGGCAGGCCTGACTTGTTTAAACTGCAGTGATTTCAGCAAAAGGGATTAAGAAACGCTTCCTAGGCCAGCTGAAATAGGAGCAAAGCATTATAAAATGGAGCAGGTCCGGCGAAGACACACTGTCACAACCACAGGATGCCCTTACCTCAGGCCGTACCCACCCACACGGGGAAGCCAAAAAATGGTGCACTTGATTAAACCTAAACCTGACCAATAAAACCTACCATGCTGTGAGCGAACCAGGCCCAAGTATGTCTCCATCCCTTGTACAGTTTTTTAAGAATGTGGCCCCTCACCAATGGCTTCTGAAGTTCTAAGCCTTTTCTCTCTGATCGGGAGCATTCCAGGAATAATCTTTTAACATTCCCCAAATCGTGGGCAGAGAATGGAATCCGATTCATAAAGGTATCGGCCCTGCCTAGACATAAAAATGATGCCTTAACATAAGCAATCCAAGGTATACTAGTTGCCCGGTCCAGCGACAGACAGTCCTCGAGGATCAACCGGCTTAGCTTCAGCTCCACCCTGCTCCAGATCTTAATCCAACACAGGAGCGGGCTTAAGGAGATCAGGTCCGAGACATAATCGAGACCCAGCTCCGCATGCACTTAATGAGTATTCAATCGCTCTACATATTGGGAAATCTTTTGGTGATACTGAAGACAATAGTGATGGTGCTTGCCAAGTAAGATAGTTGAGGAAATAAACATCCCAAAAGTGTAAACTCAAAAGAAATATTCCAGAAGATGGTTTACACACCATCACTCTCCTTCATATTAAAGCCCTCTGGTTCGTGTTTTTACTGCAGAACTTACACACAAATATTAAATGAAGGAAAATAAACTCTTCCTGAAGGATACACACAATGTTTGTGTCAATACCTCCAAGCAAGAGCAAGTCATACTTTAATGCTGTGGGATCCACTAATGGAAATCCGCTAGTTGCATAATGTGACGTGACATTGAGTCTATGTGTGTTAGGTGAGTCACACTGCTAATGTTCATATGGATACAGTAATCATAATAGGTTTCTTCCACTGTGTTTACATTCAGTTTCATTCACTCAACTAAACCAAAAGCAGGATAAGGTAGTTCTAGCTCTGACCTTCGTTTTGTTCGCACAGACTACCTCGCATCATTTCCAACTCTCATGACCAGAAAATGAGAATGTGATTACCAGCTAAGTTAGCTCCGCCTCCCACATTCTTCAGTTCGGTTTCTGATTGGTGGCTGTCTGGCAATGGTATGATGGTATTATTGCCCACCATCTCAGCTGTGCATAAAACACCACAAAGGAAAAGGGAAGGGGGTTTGTGGGTGTGCAGAGAAGAAGAGACAATATGAAAGAAGTGAGAGAAAAAAGACAAACAGAAAAAAAGATTAAGAAAGGGATCAGACCAAAACATTAATGAAATTGTAGTCACCTAAAAGTTGGTTAGTAGCCAATTTCCAATGATTTGCCAAGATTGAAAGTTTTTACAGAATAAAAAAAAAACACCCAAAGCCCAAAACACTATATTTGTGAAGTTAAATAGGATTGCCTAAAGCCCTATTACATTACAGCACCATGGAATTCAATATAAATCGAACTTTCTCCTCTAATAAAAAAAGAGGTGCACACAATACAGAAGATGGTTAAATTATAACTTAAAAGCTTCACCAATAGGAAGATATTTCTGATGGTATTTCATGCGGCCAAATAATGAAAGGGGTGCCACTTCCATCAACATCTAATGCGACACTAGGGCATTTGTCTGAATCACTTGCAATGCTTGTCTGCCCTCTTCAACATCACACCAAGCAATCTGCCTTTCATATTCCTTACTCCTGACTGTGCAGGTCTTGCTGTGGGCATCAGCTGGTGGTTCATGTGTGTCTCAGAAAGTCAGTAAGGCATTTACATTTGAGTATTTTATTTTTCATGAGCGGTGGTCATGCACTTCACTCCTATTGTGCTGTGCTTGGTGAATGGATGAATGGAGCAATGGCTGTGCTGTGTCTTCCTGCACTGCTGCCGCCTGACTTTTACCCATCCTATGTGTAAAGGGAGACATGGGCTGCCAGTGCAAGTAATGATCCCATTCACTGTATAGAAGGAAGTGTTTACCGCTGCATCTGTGCTCTACAATCTGTATTTGTGAGGAAAGTTTGGCTAATTTAATTTGCTGCAACCATCTTGTGCATTAAAGGATAAGGGCCCTGCTGCTACCTGCCGGTGTAAGGAAGAGTGCTCTACTGCTGCCTGTGCTGTACCTGTTATGTGTGTCTATGTGTGTGCGTAACTTAAGCTGCTCCGAGCGTGTTTAAACCCAGTAAAACATCACTTCCCTTCCTCGACCGTCATCTGTACCTGAAGGAGTGAGGAATTTGCTCAGAACTGTACAGAAAACAGAGGACAGGCAACTCCCTCTTGTGCTAGGACAGCTTCCATCCAAGGGCCTTTAGGAACAATTTTCAATTGGGACAAATCTTAATGATCAGCAGGAACTGCACTGATGTAGCAAAGCTTAAGGTACATGGAGAGACGCTGAGCACCCATTTGTCCCAGAGATCGTACCCTGAAGAACTCATTCACAAAGTGGCCAAAATGGTCAGAAACAACAATAGAGGGGCCCTCCTGGAAACACATCCTAAATGCCCCATGGACAGGCTTGTTTGTGTCAGTGCCTACAGTCGCTTCGCCAATACCATCAAAAGGGCCACAACTAAGAACGGATCTATCCTCAATACAGGGGACAAATTATATCAGAAAAGTGTCCAGAATCACACTGTCCAGATCTGCTTCCTGACCTGAAACTTCTTTACTTTTCTGCCCTGTCATCACCAATTCCAGTGAATCGAAGCATACAGATTTTCACTCTGTCTATATCACACGCACAGTTCTTCACTGAGTTGATCTTTCATTTCTGTCCAAGGATATAAATGCTGTTCTTGTCACTCTCATTACTGAAAAACCTCCTCCAAGTCCCTCATCAACGTTACAAAGACAAATGCGTACGCAGGCAAACTGATGAATCATCTGCACTCGTCCATCAGAAGACCTGGGTGTCTACAGCATAAGCATCCAGTCAACTGTCCCACAGCGTGTTTATTTGGTGACAGCCATCAATCCTGGAGGAATTACTGTGTTCAAGAAATATATTTAATATACCATGCTGTAACAGCAAGAACAAGTTTGCAATCTTAGCTAGAAGGTAAACTATAGGGTCAGTAAAACATTTGGAGAACTTTCTTTTTTCCAGTAAAGTAGAGTCTAAATCACAAAACAAGAACTATTTTCAAACATGCTTATATCTCTGTACAGTGTGCAGTTGCTCCAAACAGGTCTCTGGATAAGAGGGGATCAATCATTAATTACAACTCTAATCCATTTTAGAACATTGGAATGTTGAGCGCTCCATAGAAAACAATGGCATGGTCTGGGCTTCTAATGACAGGTAGAAGCACAGAGCATCAACATTCCAATGTTTGTTCACAGCAACAGCTGTGAACAAAGGCCGGTCGGAGCCCGAGGGGATTTCAACCCCCTTGGGCTCCGTGAGGTCTTTCACAAATTAGAACATGCGCTCTCCGGGCAGAATGCTTTAAGAGCCTTAGGGCCCTCCGTAGCGGGCTCTACCGGCCATTAAAGGGCCGCTCCCTTGTTAAAACCCCGACACTGAAGCAGGCCTTTAATGGCTGGTAGAGCCAACTACGGTGGGCTCTAAGGCTATAATGGAAGGAATTGATAACCCTAGGAGTTAACATGATGACTCCACCCTCTGCAGAGTAAGCCCTTCACAATGGCTGCCAGCCAAAGTAAGCCTTTTTGAATACATTTCAAGCAGCAAACTCTAGACACAAAAGAAATCAAAATGTGACTGTTATTATTCTAGCTCACTATCTGATCAGATGAGTTAGCTTGTGAAAACCTCCCAGCCCCATCTTCAGTGTGCCACAGACATCTCAGCCTGCAGTTGATCAAAGAAACAGCTTTGATTGTGTGATTATACGATACCAGTATAAGGACGCCTTAAATAGATTGTTCTATCTCCCAAAATCAACGACCAAGCAAAAATGAATCTGCAACATTTAAGAGCAAAAACCATTTTGGAAGGAAAACGTATCGACCATTACTATCTTTGATCCGAAAGCAAAGGAGTCATCACTGGGAATAAGCCCATAAAACAGACAATTAAAATATTGCAATAAAACACATTAAAATCCGCATTCATAATTAAAATGCAAATAAGTATAGCATCAATTGATTCATTGGAGTTCATTTAGCACACTTATAATAGAGTAAAACATGCAGATGTAAGTTATATTTAAAATCAATGAGCAAACCGATACATAGAGGCAAATTATATCTTCCAGTTCATAATAGCAGAGCATCCAGTTGGCCAAAGATTTAAAAGGAGGAAGAGTGTCCTGTCATACGAGTAAGCATGTCCTCCATCCCCCACGGTTCAGCTCCATGCAGGACTACTGACTGTGAATTGGCCCTGTACATTTCTACGACTTAGGACACGGGTTTTGGTGCAGTGGGTTTGTAACACTTGGTAATACAGGGCGATCCATGAGTCAATGAAAGCTCATATTTCAATAATTGGGTTTCCAATTAGTAGATGTGTGAAACCGCGCCCCTAGATAGTCAAAGTGATTAACCTGCTGGAGCTTAGCTCCGCACATATAGAAAAAACCCTCCTGTGGGATTTGTGCGGGTTTAGAGACAGGACCTTGGTTTTGTAAGCATTAACTTCCATGCCTCTAGATTCGCAGTACTCTGAGAAACTATTCAACGGGTTCTGCATCACCATGGGCATTCAAGAGAGACGGAAAATCATCAGCAAATAATAATAAGGGTGTTGTCCAACCCCCTATCCTGGTGGAGTCACGGATGCAAATTAACAAGTGGTCCACCAGGTCATTAATATAAAGGGAGAATAGTGTTGGGGCGAGAACGCACCCCTGACGCACTCCTTGTGCGGTGGGTATGCGTTCAGCGAGCTCCTCATTAACCCCCATCTCACCTGTGCATAGGTGCCCTCATGTAGTCTCTTAAGGATGTTCAGCAAGCAAGGATCAATGCCCAATCTGGATAGGGCGAGACACAAACTACATCTCGTGACCAGGTGAAACATGGCCCTTAGATCAACAAAAGTGATGTAAATATGGTCTTTAGAAAGGTCCAGATAGATTCAAGTGAAAGGCACGGTCAATGGTGCTCACCTTTGGGCGAAAACCTGCTTGGAAGGGAGAAAGAATCATTCTCTCATCCAGCCAGTCTTGTAGCCTAGATCGGATCTGATGGCAGAAAACATTTGGAGGTTATCAGTCAGGTCTGTAGTTATTGGGGAGGTTCTGTCTCCCTTCTTATAGATAGGGATTATTTCTGCAGCTAACCATGAAGGGGGGATGCTAACACCCTCCAGGATTTTATTCAAGAAGGTATTAATATAGGGGCCACGGACTGTGGATCATTGTTTCTTAAAATATTTGAAATCCAGTATCAAGAACACCAAGCCTAATTTTATGTTACCTTCGCTCAGAACTTTAATGCTGCCTCGGCCATGTGAACACTGCTCCTCCGAGAGCACCTGTGCTTCCAGTGGTTCAGACTCCAGATGCTGGTTGATACTCCCTTGTTGCTGGCACTGCTGCCTTCCCAAATTGGTACTGTTCATGTCTCTGAAGCTAAGGAAATCTATAGGAGCCATGCAGCTCCCAGAGCTGCTCTCTGAATATCCTTGGGTGAAAGCTCCAGCCGAGTGACACCCATCTCCAGTCTCCAACCGTGTATCCTGATGGACTGTCACAGTGTCACATGGGTGCCCCTTCCCTCCAACCAGAGAGGGTGTGGGGGTCAGGTCATCCTCAGGTGCAATTTTCAAATCCCTCTCAAAGTCACTATCACTGTGTGGTGAAAGGTTCCGCAGAATCAAATGCTGTGGGATCATAACTGTAAGAAAAATGGACCATGTAAGTTTTTCTCCAACTTTTAAATGCACTTTAAAGATATTATTCCATTTTACGCCAACGCTACTTATAAATACTTGATAAAAATGAGGTTTAGGTGATATGAATTGTCAGACAGGATCAAGTGAACATGAAGTAGTACATACACAAATAACACACAATAGATACACAGTTTCTGATAGCATAACACTGTCACTGGAGATTGCAAAGAATGAACAAGACCTTTTTTGGAACCTGATTTGGGAAGTTTATTTGCATATTTAAATCATGAAATCTATCAGCTAGGCTTGCACAATTAGAAAAAAAAGAATGGGAGTCTCAGGGTTAGTGGTATTTGCCATGAACAAGGCTCGAGCAACTCAAGTCTGACTTACCCTTTAGGTACTTTCGAGAACTAAATGTGTCCTCAATTTTATAGTTTTTTCACTATACTTTCAAGTCACAAGTGGTGTGGATAACTGATATACACTCAACCCACCAATATGATTTTGCTTTATAACATTTTGTTTAAAAATTGTCAAAGTGATGGACGGTTTTACTTCGGGAACTATTTTAATAAAGAAAGACTTTCTTCTAAGCTTTTAGGTCAAAGGGTACTGCTGCCCCATAGTGTTTTACATTAATTATAGAATAGCTGGAACATGTGAAAATATGCAGTTAAGTTGAGTGAGAACTGTAGCACAAACTGACAGCACTTAGCTTTCACAGGTACTGAGAAACAAAGGTAGGTTATTTAGGGTAGGAGAAGAACTCTACACTTATTCAATAGGCTGATAGAATCTACGTTAATGCATCGTGGTTAAAAAAAGAAGAAAAAAGGAGGTTGAAATTACTAATTTAGTTATGTCTGGCATGTGCTGCCATGAGGAGACAATTGAAGGCAAAAAACTAGCTGTGCTATCATTAAATCACTCTGCTGTCGCTATGCTGTGTTACATAATTCCATAATTTAGCTATTTTATATTGTTTTATATTAAAGGGATTGGGATGTCTGATGGAGTGAAATGGAATGGAGCACTACACAATATTTTTAACAAACACAGAATAGTCTTTCTGTTTTCATTGCACGGTGCTTCATATCGAGCTCTGTAAGTAAAGATTTAGAAGCACTTGCACATTGCAGGGGTCAACTGCCCAAGGCAATTGCATGGTCAGAAATAGTCAAGGAGCTCCTTGACAAAGACAGAAAATGGCAAAATGAAGAAGCCCTGAGACAACATTCTCCATGAGTTCCACCAGACCACAAGCAAGGAAAATGTATTTTAAAAAAATCAAAATGCTGATGCCCCCCACACTGTCTATAATGATAGGCAATCAATTTTGCGAATTAATCGATTCAAGGTATTTTATTATTTTCATTTTCATCCCCTTAGAGTTTCATTTCTTCATTTCTGTTCTGTTTCAGTAATGAGTGCACTGTTCATATTAGGGCATACCTTTCTCACAAGATAGAGGCTATCTAGGCTTGTCTGGTGGCAGGCTCCAGATGGAACGACCTTGGATTATGTTACTTTGTGTAAGATATGAGCGCTGAAACCATTTTTTCTGTATTTCCTTGTTTAGCTGCGCCTGCTTGGAAAATTCTACTGTGAGCGTGTTTTCGCTTGGTTACGAAACGTACACAATGATGTTTGTTTATGCATATCGATTTCATTCCCCCCTGCTGCATTCCTAGCTACTGGGCAGATGGGGCTCCGCTCTGAGTGTATATGAATAAACAGTTTTGGTTTTCATTCTCTACAGTCTGACCGACTCTTCATTTAGCACAGGAGCCTGAGAGGTGGTCATTAGCGACCCAGGTGGCCCTAAAGGGGTTACTTCCTTCACCACATGGCAGTGGTTTAGTCTGCAAGCACAGGCTTCCCTTTGATGGAGGGCAGTAAGACTTCCAAGAGCAAGAGCGTGACTTTCAGCTTCAGAAGGTTGATATGGAACTAGTCCTCTGCTGGAGAGCAGATGCCTCTAATCTTCGCCTCTCTGAGATGGCCTCCCCATCACAGAAGCGATGCATCAGTCAACACTGTGGGATCTGGGTAGGGAAAGTAGAGAGGTCTGCTGCCAACCCAATTAAGGTTCCACAGCCATCACTCACGATCTTTTGCTTTCTCCTCCAAAATCTAGACAAAATCAGAAAGGTCCCCCTGGTTCTGAGCCTACAGGGACTTCAGACCTTTCATTTCTTATTTGGTGTGCTTGACCAGCAAGATGAAGGAGGTTATCAGTCCCAGCAGGCTCAGAGTCATCCTCACTGTGATACAGGACAGAGGTTAAACATTGGGATCTTTGCCCAAATGTCCTGGACTCTCCTCTCCGAGGCTTGGCACTAAACTACACCTTGCTCAGCATGGCTCAGATGAAGGACAGCTTCATCGAAGGAGTAAGGTGTGACTTAGGCACACCTAAGTTGTCAGGAGACTCGCCGTGATCTGAAGGAGGTAGATGTCTGCCTTGGGCAAACCCCCCTTCAAGAACCAGTCGTCGAGGTAGAGGAAGACCTTGAAGGAAGTAGTGGAAAAAACAACCACGACCAACTTGTGTCACCAGTACCCTCTTTATGGCTCCTTTGACAAAAAGACCCTGCACGTTCTGCTGCAAGAGCGACAGGCTGTTCAATGTCAGCCAAGTTGTGGCCCAGCTATCTTTGAACTGCTCCAGGGCCCAGTCTGATTTTTCTCTAAACGTTAGAAGCCGTAAATCGTCATGTCCATGAGTCGGGCCTGAAAGTCCACCTAAAAGGCAGTCAACCGCATCCAGGATTGCTAATAGCCCTACCAAGGGAATCAGTGGTATCCAGTTCATAGCGGATGGTGCACATGGCTGCATCACAACCATCTTGCATTGTCTGTGAATCAAAGTCCCAGGCTTCTGGCTGAACCATGGACGTCATATGGGCCATGGAATCCCAGAGAGTGTAAGAGCACCAGCCTAACATGCAGCTGGCTTTCACTGAGCAAAGGGCCAAACTTATAGAGGAGAAAAATGCTTACTATAGGCCGCTATCCTATTCAATTCCGTGCCATGGGGAGTAGTGCTAAATGAGTGTGGGTTAACTCTAATGGCTGAAGACTGCACCACAGTGCTCTCACGAGTAAGGTACTGGATGAGGAAAGGTGGATGTTCTGGAGCTGGGTGATGGTGTATGGCGATATGGAGATGCACAGGTGGACCTGAGCACAGTTTGGCTCAAGTACCTAGTAGGGGGTCAGTGATAGCCTCATTTAATGGGCTCAGAACTCGACTGACCAGGTAGCAGCACCTCCCACAAAATATTGGCTTTTAACTTCCTGAGAGTGAAGTTGAAGATCAAGAACCTTCTGATTCCCTACGCAAAACCATAGTAAAGGAAGCACTTTCTTACTTGGCAGGCCCGGGGACAGGGGGAGAACTAGTCCAGTGCCGGAGGAAGTATCCAGACCACTGCCATCTGGGATAACCTCATGCAAGTTATACTCTGGGTAAAGCATTATACTCTCATCCCCTGCATCATAGCCCCAATTTATCGGAGTCAATGCAAAATGACTCATGAAGGACAGGAGGCCTTCCAGCAGGTAGAGGCACTGTGTTGGAATAAGAAGATAGGTTAAGTGGTTGAGGCCTCGGCCGAGGTAGGGACAGTGCCGTCTCGGGGTTAGTCAGCACTATGGGTTGGCCGTCGTAGTCTGTTGTTGTGTTCCTGCGTAGGCTGTGGTGTCATGGAGGGAACTGGTACTAAAGGCAAGCCAGAGTCCTGAGCAGATACAGAGGGCCTAACTGACAGAATCCTGAGTGGGAACCCTCTCGGCTCCTTAGGGCCCACATGTTAATCACAGTGAGCCAATAATGTGCCAAAATGCACCATGGCTTTGCAAAGTCCTTGGTTTGCTGCAGCATTGCCAATGTCCCTAGAAATTCCAGCTACCTAGGAGCAAGGATCAGAATCTACTCTGAAATAGAGTGAATTCGGGACAGCAACAAGGAGGCACAATGACGACCTCATGCCTTCTCTAGAAATCAAGTGGGGCTGGAGCCGACCAAGTTGTGCTTGGATCTCTTGCGCTTCTTGGTTTTTCCCAAGGATCTCAATCATGAAGATGACCTGTCACAGGAGTGACCTTGGGAGCAGGACCAGGCCCTGCCTGGGACATGGTGAGCAAAAGAATGATGGATTTAACCCGGATCTCTTGACTGGGGGTGAATGTTTTGATTTGTTCTGCATTCCGTCCATCAATTGTGTGTCTTTTGCTTTCACGCCGTATGTGCGCCAGGTATGCCCAGACGTGGGTCCTGGGCTCACTGTGCCACTGGAATCAAACAATCCTGGCTGAAGAGGGTTGAAATCCCAAAACCGGTCCTAGGATGCTTGTTTCTGGTCCAGGGAGGACCTGGCTTGGTAGTTCAGGCTGGACTGTTCCCATGAGGCACAGGGTCAAGACTGATTTGCATATGGCCAGGTATAAACTGGGGTGGCATGGTGAGCAAAAGAATGATGGATTTAACCCGGATCTCTTGACTGGGGTGAATGTTTTGATTTGTTCTGCATTCCGTCCATCAATTGTATGTCTTTTGCTTTCTTGCCCTAAGTGCGCCAGGTATGCCCAGACGTGGGTCCAGGGCTCACTGTGCCACTGGAATCAAGCTATCCTGGCTGAAGAGGGGTGAAACCCCAAAACCGGTCCTAGGGTGCTTGTTTCCGGTCCAGGAAGGACCTGGCTGGGCAGTTCGGGCTGGACTGTTCCCATGGGGCACAGGGTCAAGACTGATTTGCATATGGCCAGGTCTAAACTGGGGTGACATGGTGAGCAAAAGAATGATGGATGTAACCTGGATCTCTTGACTGGGGGTGAATGTTTTGATTTGTTCTGCATTCTGTCCATCAATTGTGTGTCTTAATTTAATTTTTATCAACTTATCCAAGCATATGGTCTTGAGGTGCTTTGTCACAGACACTTGTTTGGAACATTCCCACAGGGTTTAAAGCCTGTAGATTTGGCAGGTAACGTATACGCTACCATACTGGTTTTTAAGAAAAAATATTTGAGGAAGTGTCTCAATGAGATGATGTCATATGGCCATTAGGCTCATTGTCGACATTGCTAAGTTAGCATGAGCTCTGCTGCCATGATGCTGCTTTTGCACATGTTACTACATGACTTTATTTTGCAAGACTCTGTGTGTGCCTTTCACATGAGAACCGTCTGCTTTCTGTGTTCTCTGCTTGTTCGTGGAGTTTAGTCTGCACAGAGTGTGCAAGGTCGATAAACAATGCCCCTTTTTTACTCTGTTCTGGTCAGTCCCTAGCACCAAGACAAAACATGCTTACACAGCTGCTATTGCTGGGAACTCGTGCTTTGATATTATGGGGATGCCTGTTGTTCTAACAGACACTTGGAGAGGGACCTTTCCAGGGAGAAGAGCTATGCTGTTCATATGATGTAGAAATACCATCTAGGTACTAAGGTATCGGGTCTGCTGACAAAGCCCAGCGATCTTCTTTTATATAATAAAACTTCTTCTAGCCAAAGGGAGGGTGGTTAGTTCTCATAGTCCATTATCCACTGTCTGTATACGATGACATCCCCCTTTATAATCTATGGAATTGCAACAATGCTAACTGTTTTAGGTTTATGCGTTTTGCTGCTTGTAGTGGCTTGTATACTACATTATAGAGCTGTCACGTCAAACGGGGTGGGGGTATCCCTTAAGGAATTATACACACTCAATAAGGTCACAATGGGAGGCTTTATTGCCAATGATCCATCCACCAAAGTAAAAGGAAACACAACAACGCAAGCAAAAGGTCCAGCTAAAGAATATCCTTCTTTGCTTCACTGGTTCCAGAACAGTAGGGAGGGCGGTTCCAGCTTCAATGCTCCACACTGAGTTCCAGGTTCGCTCCAGAAGACAAGGAAGATCCAAAAAGAAAAGAACCAAGAGTCAGTGGACGACAACTGAGAGTCAAACTGAGGGGGGGGGGGGGGGGGGTGAGGTAGAATGTGAGGGGAATCACCGTTCCTGCTACAGGGGTGGAAACCAAAGCAAGTGAAGAAAGCAGTGGTGTCCTCCCGCTCTGCTACTCGTTCCCTCCCGGTGTTTTAATGAAGCCCAAGCCACGCTGACGTACCTGTTCCAGCCACCCTCCTCCTGGAGAGTGGTGCGTCGTAGCACGGTGTCAGACTCTGCCGACGTTTTCTCCTGGTTCACGGGGTGTTGCGGCGTCCTCCGGTGCACTGCCAGGTGAGTGGTCCACAGCGGGCTGCTGATCTGGCGTCTTCTCGCTTCCCACCACCTCTCTCAGCTCTTCTGCGGTTCTCCAGGCTGTGCCGAGCTCCTCCCGCTTCAATCCACCAGCGTCCCCGGATAGGGTCCACAGCGCCAAGGTCACGCCTCCTAACTCCTCCTCCTGCCGGCTTCCTGGTTTGTTAAATGTACCGACCTCGTCCCGTACCTGCGTTATCAGGATATCGGTATGAACAAGGGATCCCGAGTCCTGCTCCCCAGGCTCCTCCCGGCACACCCTTCCCCCAGGATTTTCCAGATCGGGGGAAATAGGGAATCGGGACAAGAAGTCTGCATTGCCTGGTTCGGTGCCCTTACGGTATCGGACCTCAAAGTGAAAGGGTTGCAGTGACAAAAACCACCAGAGCACCCAGTCGTTACATCCTTTGTTCCTCTGTAGCCAGGTTAACGGGGAATGGTCAGTGTATAACACAAAGGACCTGCCTTCAAGGTAATACCTCAACTTCTCTATCCCCCATTTCACTGCCAGACACTCCTTTTCTATAGACCCGTTCCCTGGGGAAGAGCGTCCGGCTGATGTACAGGACAGGTCTTTCCAAGCCCTCGCTATCAAGTTGGGACAAAACAGCTCCTATACCCACCCCGGAGGCATCTGTTTGGAGGATGAATGGTTTATGGAAATCGGGAGTCTGCAATACTGGTGATGTGATCAGGGCTGTCTTGAGAGTGTGGAAGGCCTCTTGCTCACGGGTTGTGGGGGAGTGTAACTGTGAGGAGGTGGTGGACTTTTTTAGAAGGTCAGTTAGAGGAGCCGCTTTACCTGCAAACTGAGGAATGAAACACCTGTAATAACCAACCAAACCCAAAAAGGCCCTGAGGTCACGTTTGGTGGTAGGGAATGTTGTTTCCTGTGTGGCTTTTACCTTTTCCGTTTGCGGTTCTATTAAGCCCTTCCCAGGCAAATACCCAAGATATTTAACCTTCTGGAAGGCAAAACGTGACTTCTTTGCATTGATATGCAAGTGCGCAGATTGGAGTTCTGTAAATATGGCCTCTAGATGTCTCAGGTGTTCGTCCCAGGTCTTACTATATACCACTATGTCATCTAAGTAGGCCAATGAGTAGTCCAAATGCCGTGCTAGGAGAGCGTCAATCAGTCTCTGAAAACTGGCTGGTGCCCCATGTAAACCAAAGGGCAGGACGATGAAGTGAAAAAGACCATTGGGAGTGGAAAAAGCCGCATTCTTCTGGTCTTTAGGGTCCAAGGGGATCTGCCAATAGCCCTTGGTGAGGTTGATGGTAGAGATGTACCGAGCCTCACCAAGTCGTTCTATCAGTGCATCCACCCTGGGAAGGGGATAGCCGTCCTGTTTGGAGATACGATTCACCGCTCTGAAGTCAATACAGAAATTGATGCTTCCATCCGGTTTTGGTATGAGCACGATCGGTGAGCACCAATTACTGTGAAAGGGGATTATTATCCCGGACTCCAGAATTTGGTTCACCTCCTTCTGAAGGGCCTGACGTCGGGCCTCAGGGACTCGGTATGGTCGTTGTTTAATGGTTACACCCTCTTGAGTGGGGATAGAGTGCATTGCCAGATGTGTTCTTCCGGGTCAGTCAGAAAACAAATTCTAAAAGGATATGAGCAAGGCACGAATACCATTTGTGTGGTCTTGGGTCAACTCATCGTTGATTACGGTGGACTCAACGGTGGAAGACCTGGTATCCACAGTGGAGACCTTATGCGCTTTTTTTGGTGGAGGCCCTAGCCAATTCTTGAGAAGATTAATGTGATACATCTGTGTTTTGGTCGCTGTGAGTGGTAATAAGTAAGTTGTTTTACCTATTTTACGTATCACTGGAAATGGGCCTTGCCACTTTCCATCTCCTTTAAGGAGTTTTTTAAGGGTTAGTTTGAGATTGCCGTTGTACCTCTCCACCAGACCATCGGTCAGGGGATGGTACACAGATGTCTTTATGTGTCTGATACTCAGTTGTTTGCAGACTTGTTTCATAATTCTCGAAATGAAGGGAGTTCCCTGGTCTGTAATTATGTCCCGGGGAAACCCCATCCTGTAGAACACCTCTATAAGTCTCTGAGCTATGGTAGTGGTGTTAGCAGAGTGTAAGGGCAAGGCTTCGGGATATCTCGTTGAATAATCAACTATCAGGAGGACATATTGATAACCACTGCTGGACTTTGGGAGCGGCCCTATAAGGTCCATACCCACTCTGTCAAAAGGTTTGGCTATTATAGTGAGAGGGTTTAAGGGGGCTTTTGGTGGGATGTAGGGGTTCTTCTTCTGACATATTGTACATTCCTGACAGTACTTTCGCACTTGTGCGTGGACACCTGGCCAGAAGAAACTACGGAGTACGGACTGTGACGTTCTTTCCACTCCACAATGCCCTGCAAGGAGGTGTGCATGAGCAAAAAACAGAACCTGTTCCCTGAAAGCCGTGTGGACAAGCAATTGTGGTTCTTCGCCTTACTTGCCCACCCGATACAGAAGTCCCTTCTTCTCAATAAAGCAAGGGTACACTCTTTTTGGGAGTAGAAGGGCATCCTTGGCGCTTTGCCAGGCATTGCTGAGACTACTGTCGTTAAGCTGGGCTGCCCTAAAGTGGGTATCTATGGCCCAAGGTTCGGAAATCAGGAGACTGTTCTGGGGAGGGGGAAAGCCTGTACTACATCTCAGAGTCCCATACATCAAATCAGGAAACCAGGGATTGTCTGTACCTATGATCAGTGGTTCAGGGAGGTGGGGCAAGACCCCGACATCAGCAGTAACATCTAGACCCTGTTGGCTCTGGAGTCTAATGCGGGCCAGGGGGGAGTCCTGAATGTCTCCGTGCAAACATCTAATGCTAACGTATTTCCCAGGTAGGAAAGAGGAGGGGGGCACAAGTTTGTGTCGTATTACTGAGTGTTTGCAACCGGAGTCTAGGAGGGCGGTTATGGGACGATCATTCAAACTCACATGTAATATAGTGGACCGGTTTCCTGTGCGTATAGGATGGACTGAGGTAGGTAGCTTACATCCATTGGTTCTTCTTACGCTTTTTCTTTTCATTTCCTACAAAACTTGGTAATGTGGCCCCACTGCCCACATTCAAAACATTGAGGGCCAGCAGAAGGAACAGCATCAGAACATCCTGAGCGCGGTTTTAGAGGCTCATAATCATTTTGGCAGATTTTTTTCATTTTTCCCATTTGGATGGGCCTTGGATTCTTCTCAGGTTCTTTGGTAGTCCCTCTATTCTGGGCCCTAGCATATGAGGTGGCCATCTCTACTGCATGTTCCAGTGTCAGACCTGCATGTTGGCGTAGCCACCTTTGTGTCCCATATGGTAGTGCCTCCAAATATTGCTTGAGGTAAATCTTCTCCATTATTTCCTCTCGAGTAGTGTCCAGAGGCTTAAGCCACCGGTCTTTTATAAAAGAGAGTTTTTGGTGTGTCCCCGTTCCCTTCCGGTGTTTTAATGAAGCCCAGGACAAGCTGACGTACCTGTTCCAGCCACCATACCCCGGAGAGTGGCGGCCCGTAGCACGGTGTCGGACTCTGCCGACGCTTTCTCCTGGTTCACTGGGCATTGCGGCGTCCTCCAGTGCACTGCCAGGTGGGTGGTCCACAGCGGGCTGCTGATCCGGCGTCTTCTCACTTCCCGCCACCTTTCTCAGCTCTTCCGCGGTTCTTCAGGCTGTGCCAAGCTCCTCCCGCTTTAATCCACTAGCGTCCCTGGATAGGGTCCACAGCGCCGACGTCACGCCTCCTAACTCCTCCTCCTGCCGGCTTCCTGGATTGTTAAAGGGTCCGACCTCGTCCCGTACCGGCGTTTTCAGGATATTGGTATGAACAAGGGATCCTGAGTCCTGCTCCCCAGGCTCCTTCCGACAAGAGCACTATAGTTAAAATAAACATTTTGAACTATAACAGTGACTCTGTCAATTCTTTTTGTGGACAAGTACGAGTGAGTGTGCGAAAGGGTAGGTCTTGCTACCGCGATTCCTGAGAGAGTCGGGAGTGTTGTGTTCTGGGTTATCTAATCATTTGTAGCTTTGTGATTGTGTAGGAGAACAAATGTGACACTATAGCAAGTCGGTTCTGGGATTTTGGGTACTGAGGCTCAGCCCCTACACACCGAGGTTCTGTTTTCCAGCGCATAGTTCTGGGTATGTGCAGAATCCCTACAACAATGATTGTTGCTCCGGATCTCCGTCAGTTTATGGGGAGAAAGGGAACTGATGTCAGTGCACTTGAGTAGTGCCTAAATATAAAACCACACACATCATATCCAAAACGGCATTGACGCGGAGCCCCCAGCGCCACCTGCCAGCGCACGTGTACTGATAAAGATCCTTCCAATGGCGCAGTCAGGTGAGTTGGCGTCAGAGGAGCCTCTTCGTCTTCGATGGACTCTATCTCCAGGTCTTTCATTAGGACAGGATGTTTTGCTCGTCTGAGCAGTTCTCCTGAATTGTGATCATCAAGACATGTGAACAGCATAATTGTTAGAAAACATGCTTTACAATTCGACGGATGCAGCAATATTGCTATAGAGTCCTTTCTTGGATAAATAACATTCATATAAAATATGTTCTTATAACTTGAATGATGTCCAAGGGTGCAAACTAGCAATAACCTGAGAAATTGCAATCAAGACAAACTGCAGTAATGATAAGAACTATAGTTAGTTTACAACCAAGCAGCTACATTATGATGCTGTAAGGACTGCCATCTTTAAATGAAAGACTCTACTATGTCCTAAAAGGCGATTAGATGAACAATCAACAAAACCATTTGGTGGGATATTATCAGATAAGCAACCAGAAAATCATTTTTGTGTTGAAAAGCACTCTTATGATTTGGCCTTCTACTATGAAGATCGCTGCCTTTGTCATTATGCATTCAATTCATACCACTATTTCCAACTAAAGCATTTTTCTTTCTTAGCAGTAAGAAGAGTTGAATTTCTGACAGGGGTATAGGCTTTAGTTGCTCTGAAAGGGGTAGAAACAATACCGAGTACAGAATGGCAGCAGCTATTAACCTGAAGTCCACCAAGCCTACCCAGGGGGTCACTGAATGTTTAGAAAATGAAATAATATTAGCAAATGTATAACATTTACATACTTAAAAAGGAAAAAGGTAAACTGAAAATGTTAAAATGTTCTGTAAATTTCAAGGAATTAAAAAATCGATGGTTAACAAATTAAGTTGGAATCCATAGATTGAATTGTGGGAGCAGGTCAACTGCAGCAAACTGCATCTACTATGGACGATTGGTGGCTCAACTGAAACACTGGTGTACACTGACAAAAAGAGAGCATGCATTAGGAGCAAAAAAAAGTCTTAAGTTGAAGATTAGCGTATTGCTTCGACTTTTAGAAATAAAACTAACGACTTTCCACTTGAAATAAAAAATTTGATTTTCGCATATTTCAAAATGAAGGATCGAACTGTAGAATGATCAAACCTCAAATAATATTTATTGAATCGAATGTATCGAAATGCTGGAAACTTCCACTTTTCAGGTCTGGTCTGGCAACAGAAAGGCAGCAAAAGAATGAAGCCAAAACCTGATACACACATGCAGAAATGTGGCCATGTGGTTCATTGTTGGCTCCGTACCACCCTGGAAGTGATAGAGAGGAGCCGCACCTAAGCACCACCCTTTTGTGCAGATATCAGTGTCTTATTGTTTTTATTTTCCATTCCCTTAGATGTGGAGCATCAGCAACTGTAGGTGCAAGTGGGCTGAATTGTAACTTGGGACCTTTTTAGATGTTAAAAAGTAAGACACTCCACAGAACAGCACTGGTGGGAGAGCATTGAGGGATCTGCAGTTATATAAAGTATCCACTAGAAAGAGCATTGTCAAAGGTAAGTTACTTGTTATTCTGATGGATCCTTCTAAGCACAAAATTCCTTATGTTAGAATAGATAGCAAAGCAGCACCTCCCCAGGCGGAGGGTCTGTGGAGTGGACTCAGACCAAAAATCTTTCAAAGCAATGCAAGCAAAGTGCCTTCCCCCAGACCTGGCTGTGAAGGCAGTATTGCTGCGTAAAGGTAGGCAATGAGGCCCAAGACGTGGCCTTGGTAGATGTCAAGGACAGATACTCTAAGAGCCAATGCAGTGGTAGCAGCCTTAGTTCTGGTAGAATGCACTGTCAGAACTTCTAGGGGTTGCTTCTTGGCCAGTACACAGCCGATCTTCATGTAGCGGACCATCCACCACAAAAGGGTCCTTTTCTACATGGCCATCCCTTTTTCACCCCCACAAAAACCTGATTGTTCATATGGTGTTCCTTGGCACCATCAATGTAAAATCTTAAGGTGCCCTTCGAGCCCAGTTGATACAACCTCTCCTCCTTTTTGGACGAGGTGAGGAGGAGCAAAGAATGCTGGCAAAGTGATGGACTGCCCAACGTGAATGGAAGTGACCATTTTGGCAAGAATGCTGCCCGAGTACACAGCATCAACTTGTTTGGAAAAAACGAGGTGTACGGCAGTTGCACTGAAATCACCTGGGGACGTATTATGTAAAGGGCACACTTTTCCTGTTTGTGCCCCATGCACCTGTTTTTAAGATATGCCAGGCACAAACAGGGATTGTTGGCCCTATTTCATGGAATGTGCTGCCCCCAGCACAGCCCGTGAACTCAAGCTGTTCTCTGGGTAGCACATTTATGTGAAAAATGGAGCGGCTGCTTTCAAGCCGCTCCGTATTTCACAGTACAGGCGGCACCTGACTGTACTTTGAAGGTGGGTTAGAGATCCTCTTGCAGGCGGGTGCAGTCAATGACTGCACCCGCCTGCAAAGGGATGTCTAGAGAGTCCATAGTACCCCTTTCCCTCTCCAGAAGGCTAATAGTGTGCCACCTTTTAGGTGGGGCACTGTCAGTGCACCTCCCGAGAGCTTCTTTGCCTCTGCACCCGCGTCTGTAATTCAGCCCGGGCGCAGAGGCAAAGGGATTCCATCATTTTCATTGGGCACACCCCCATGCAAATGAGGGAATGCCCCCTGAAGATAGTGCTGTCACTTTATGTGCGCCAGCGCTATCGATATTACAGAAGGGGCCGCACAAGCATCTGCGACCCCCTCTATAATGCCAAAGTGCCCCGGGGCACGCAAAGCTGGTGCAAATGCCCGTTTCACCCTGAGGGCACCTTCTATAATACATCCCCTGGAGTTCACTGAAATGACGACCTGATGTACTCACATTGTAGAAGAGGGTCTTCAGAGTCAGGAGATGCAGTGAGCAACTATACATCAGCCCGAAAGACGTACACTTGAGAAATGTCAAGACATTTTCAAGGTCCCACTGATACACCACAACGGCTTTGGAAGGAACTTGTGTCAAACCTTGAATAAATCTCATCACAATAGGTGATTTAAACAAGGACAGTTGACCCAGTAAATGTAGAAAGGCCCAACGCAATGTTTAATTGCACCCACTCCAAGTCTTTGTTCAAAGATAAAAATAAACAAAAGCACGTCTTACAGGTTCGCTTGTAAGTGATCAGTCTTACAAACCCCACACCAGGCCACAAAGTTATCCCAGTGCCTGGCATAGAAGTACTTTGCGGAAGTTCACTTGGCGGAAAGGATGGCATCCACCACTTCAAGTGAGAGATCACAGGTAGTCAGTTGCTGCTTTTCAATCTCCATGCATGTAGGTGTAGATGATACTGCTCTGTGCTGCGAGAAAACAACCTCACAAAGCGGTGTCCTGATCGGAGGACATACGCTCATTCCCAAATGTTCCAGGTACTACACTCCCCTGGCTCAATTGAGAGCCACTAGGATTACTGCAACAAGCACAAGCTTCCACTTGATGTATGGTAGGAAGGCCTTCAGAGCTATGTGAATGGTCCTCAACTCTAATAGATTGATGTGGAGCCAGGCTTTTGTAGGAGACCTGAGTCCTCTGATTCCCATCTCCACTATATGACCTACCCAGGCCCCAGTAGGGATGTGTCAGTCACTTCTGAGTAAAGGAAGGGAAAGGCACCTGCTGCTGGACCAATTGCATTTGAGCTTCTACCACTGCAGATCGTGAGCAGTCTCCTCCAAGATCTGCCATATTTTGTCGATGCAGGGCCCACTGTTTTTTCAGATAACATTGCAGAGCCTGCATGTGCCACGTGCACAGCTGACAAGAAAAATGACGTAGGCTAAGAAGCCAAGTAGTCTCAGAGCTGCTATAACTTTGACCCAGGGTAGAGGCTGAATCATCAAGATCTTAGCTCAAATATCCTGGATGCACTTCAACAAAGAGAAGGCTTGAAACGGCAAAATAGCTCAAATGAATGGATGGCTCTGTGAAAGAGCCACAAACGACTTTGGCTTGTTAATAGTTATCCCCAACAATGAAAGGCGGTTTGCAATCGCCTAAAGGTGGACTACACCTAACATTGGTAAGCCTGCCTTCAACAGCCAGTCATTGAGGGAGGGGCAGATTTGTAACCCTAACCTCCAGAGGTGAACAGCAACCACCACCATTGATTTTGTGAACACCTGAGGGGTGCTGTTGAGGCCACTGAAGGACACAGCAAACTGAAAATGCTTCTGGCCTATCCTCAAGCTCGAATAAGGTTTTGGGACTGAAGCATGGGTATATGAAAATACGCTTCCTGCAGGTTAGAGGACACATTCAGTTCCCTGGGTAAGGGCAGTTCGAATTTGTCCTTCCACAGGAAGTCATTCAGAGGCAAAAGGTCCAAAATAGACATGAGACTCCCTTCATTTTTTGAAACATGGAAATAGCCAGAGTAACAACTTTCTTCTTTTTCGTGTCCAGTTCCCTTCTCAATAGCTCTCACCTTCTGCAGCAGAATGGACAGGTGCTCTTTTGAAATTTACTCTGATGTGGGGAGAATATTTGGCAGGCAAAATAAATAAATAGGAAGGGCATAACTATTCTGACAATTTGCAAGACCCTCCTGTCAGACATGATGGATCACCACCTTGGTAGGAAATGGTGGATTGTGCCCCCCACCAACGGTTTGGAGGCTACTGCAGCTGGAGAAGAGGATTGGGAGGACTGATGCCCCTGCTGACCTCTGCGCTATCTACCAGACCTGTATCCATGGCCTTGAAGGACTTGGGTGACTGCTGTACTAGTTGTGGGGACCGTCTATGCTTATACACCAGCCATCCAGAACAGCCTTTTAACTTTTTGAATTGGTGTAGAAACTGGTTTTCAGGGTTCAACCACCTCAAGGGATGCCGCTCAAATGTGCTCTCCTGTAAGACGTCCAAGGCAGAATCTGCTGTGTTACCGAAAAAGTGGGACACATCAACATGGCAAACACAACAAGATTATGAACTGAGTGCTGAAAATTTTCAGCCACTCACCCCCAATCAAGAGATCTGGGTTGCTCACTATGCCATCCCAGTTCAAACCCAATCATATGCAAATCAGTTTTGAGGCTGCTCCTCATGGGAACAGTCCAGCCCTAACTGCCAGGCCAGGTCCTTCCTGGACTAGAAACAGGCATCCTGGGACCGGCTTCGGGGTTTCACCCCATATCAGTTAGGCTAGCTTCAATCCAGTGGCACAGCAAGTAAGGGAGCCACGTCTGGGCATTCCCTTGGCCACTTAGGGCGAACATAGCAAACACAAAAAGATGATGGACGGAGTGCTGAAACTGTTCAACCACTCTCCTTCAGTCAAGAGATCTGGGTTGAATCCATTGCTCTTTTGCCCACTATGCCACCCCAGTTCAAACCCAGCCTTATGCAAATCAGTCTTGACTCTACTCCTCATGTGAACAGTTCAGCCCGAACTGCCATGGCCAGGTCCTCCCTAGACATCAACAGGCATATAATTGGGGGAGTCCTGTATATTATCGGAATATCCTGTGGAACACCTCCACAAGTATTTACGAAAAACAAACAGCATGTATTGACTGCAATACTTGAATGTCAGAGTAGCGCAGCCGCCAGAGCTGCCGACTCAGGAGCTGGGGATCCAGGTTCGAGTGTCTGCATCGGGGCAACATCTCCTGATTCTTGACAAACACTTAATCTCCCTGTACCCATAGACAGCACCGGGATACCCTCACAGGTGATAAGTCACGCTATAAAAATCTAAAAAGAAATGTTGGAGGAAGACATATGCTATACAAATACCTCAATCCTCTTAGAATCTGTATTCACAGGAGTGGTTAGGAATGAGTTGGGATTTACTTTACCGGTTGATTTTCACTAAGAAAATCAGGGTCACAGGTGCCAGTCTGTGATGCTTGGCTCACTGCCTTTTCACTGGTTAACGGGAACTGGCCTCAACCAAGTGTCCATCAAGATATCAGTGTGGGCCTCATTAAAGGAGAACAAGGGCTGAGGAGTAGCTGGCCTTGGCTGTGAAATCTCTGTCAGAATGTTCTTTTGATGTGAACTAAAGGCAGCTGTAGATCCTGTACCTCAGCTCTCCCTCTGACCTCCACTGCAAATGAGGCACTTTATTCTGTTCATGGCCTAAGTTGCGAATGAAGCCCTACCTCAGGAGAGGTGTCGAGCCCACTGGCAAATTGCAAATCTGTGTAGAAGGAATCATCTGTGCAGTGAAGGGGGAGAAATCGTCCCCATCATCATCATCATCCACATCCTGGGGTGTCCTTTGTTCGGCACAGGCTCAGAGTCAGAACCATAATAGAATGGAGTTTTTGCAGATGTGTATGAAATGGCAGAAGCATAGGTCAGAATCAGGGTGCGTAGTGTTCAGGTGTGCTTTTGCAGTTTCTTTGCATGACATTGGTCGAGATTGAGCCGAAGTCAGTTCGATGTCAGACGTCAATATCAGAAGAGGGTTGTGTTCCGGTACTGGTGGAAACAGAACTAGACTCTATGTCGAAAGGACTGACTCTGATTTTTTTAGTCAGAGTGGATGAATGTACCTGGATTGGTACAAGGCCCTTAACAGGTCCCAAGAGGTCAGGCACTACTGAGGATAGATCCAGGGGCAATAACTTGACTGGTGGCTCCTGCGGTTCCTTGGGGATGAAAGCATGCCAGAGGAAGCTGGAAGCCCATCAAAACTTTGGAGCATGGCCTCCTTGATGGCTTCAATCTGCTGCAGTGCCACCAATGGCATGGGAAACTGTGAGCACCCTGGAATGAACTGAACAGGGTACTTTACAACCAAAGACTGCTAATGTGTACGACTGAAATTGTGACGCCCTTGCACCTTCTCTTTAGACTCAAAATGGTGGGATGGCATAGAATCCAGCTTCGGCTTAGTTTTTAGGCTTAGACTTTAATTTTGACTGACCAAAGGATTTCAAGCACAAAGATGACCATTCACAAGAAAGGCCCCAGGAATGGGAGCCATACTTATCCAAAGACCATTGCTACATCTTGTGCTTGTGTATTATCAATAAGGTACCCCCTGTATATCCTTGTAGGTCTGGGAGAAGGGGGAAAACACAATAATAATATGAGCTACAAGAGCACTCCCACTCGACCTATGTCTAATTCACTGGCTATAAAAGCTCACCAGGCTCCCCATTGTCACAATGAATTCAACATTTTTTGTTAATTTCAAAAACATTAATTATTTTATTTTTATGTTCATTTTATTAAAAGTTAAAACAATTTATACAAATATTTTTCATTTTTCCCCACTTTTTTCTTATATTGCTATATTATGGTATACAATTCATCATTTCATTAATTTGGCATAGTGCACAATATTATTCTATGTAATTCATCATTTTATCACTTCAACATGAGGTGAGTTGTATATAATATTAACATAGACACCCCATGCTGTGATCCACTTGACACCACAACTACTTCACATCTCATCACCACCTACCCAAGCATACTACTACATGCATACTTCACACCCATTCTGTATCCAGCTTTAATGGCATACACTTTTCTTCGTGTGAATCACGCATTGAAGAATCCCTCCATGATTATGTTACCAGCTGGATTTCCTTAATGTCGACACACGTTTCGGTGGGTTACTAACTTTTTAACCACCTTCTTCAGGACCACTCCTATATAGGGGGTTTGGAGCAGAGGAAGTCGTGAGGTCACTCCTGTTTCTAATCAAGAATTGGGCGCAATAACTTCTCTGCACGGTGGAAGCTGATTACAGTGGAAAAAATCTCCAGGTGTCACGACTTTACAATGACAGACATGCTGAAAATGGATCTGAAACTGACCGACTCCGTCACCTGCCGCCGCTGAGGGAACTGCTCGGATCACCGCCACGCCAGCGCTGCTGGCGCTGCTGCCTTGGGTACTCTTTGCTGTTTGTCTCCCCCGCCGCCGCCATCACCATACTTGCGGCCGAGAGCGGGGGGAGACTACAGCTCCCAAGCACCCCTGCGGCCGCTGACGCCGCCAACGCGCCCGGAGGCGCTTTAAAAACACGCGCCTTCCTCCGCGTCGCGGGACGCGCGCGGGCGGCGCCGGGCTGAGCCCGGGCAGAGGGCGGGCCGTCTGTGGCCGTCCGGGGCAGGAGGAGGCAAGGCAGGGCCACCCCTCTACCATCTTCGTCACGCCTCGGTGAGTGTTAAGAACTTTATTTTAAATATGGAGTCTGTCAATGCTGGTATCATACAGGACGATTTTCCGTTCCCCCCTGCTACATTTGAGTCCCTACTTGAAAATGCCCTGAACTTGGTATCTAGCGAAATAGCTGACACTGAAAGAAGAATGTCCATGAGCTGTTCCCACAATATTATTCAGTCGTCACCATTGCCAAATAGCCCTGGGATTCCTCTATCACCAGCTGTTGTAATTACAAAGCCGGTATTAGTACCACCATCACCAGTATCCCTGTTGTCTGAAATTGTTCCTACTATCATAATTGCCTCCCAGGATGATGTCATTACTGTGGGACCTAATGACACCAGTAATAAACAGGGAGGGGAAAAACGCAAAAGGGGTACCTCCAAACTCAGCGCTAATAAAAGGAAAAGACCCCCAACGAGCAAGAATCAGCCGACGCCTCAGTGCCTGTGGAATAAACAAAAACTCACTGAGGCTAAAATTGCTCATGTTGTGGACAAAGATACCATGGTTGCGGATGAGGATACTCTTACTGCAACCACCGTGGACTCAAGTGGGCCTTTTAATACTATATGGACCCAAACAACATTAATGGGAGATAATTACTATCTCACGAAACAGAATGGGAACCTTATAGAAACCATAGTGGACACTATTTTTAACCGACTAGAAAAGTCAATGATCAATCAGTTTAATAACGTTTTTAAAAGACTAGACAGATTAGATAACCTGGTTAAGAACGAAGAAGCAAAAAGAAAGGGATCTGTCATCCTGGATCAAATCAGAGCTGACCGTCTCGTAAAACAACTTGAATCTGTAAGCCATACTATGTCACTACAGAAACAGGAAGTTTCCATCTTACCGGGCGGTGGCACGAGCAATCCTGGAACATCAGCCCTTTCTCCTGCACTACCTACAATCCAGCAACGAACTGCTAATGGAGGGAAGAATCTGACAAAATCCAATTTACCTCTCAAATCTACCCCAACTCCTGCACCTAGACAAACTGGCCCTTCTGTTAGTATTAATAAAAACGTCAGCAACCATAATAACGGTCCCATCTACCCTATAACAGCCACAAGACCAACTGCTGACAACAATAAAGGTACTGGGCATGTAGGGACAAATGAGCCTTTTAAACACCAGGGGCCCGCCTTACACCTGCCACCGGACGCTTGTCCCTACGTTCTAGTTCTTGCAGGAGTACCACTGTTGAGGGAGGAACAGGGGGAATCATGGGTGCAATTGCAAAATAAATGCATAGACTGGCTAACTAAGCATAAAGGTGTTGGATTTGACATTTCCAGAGAAATTTTATCAGTTCGTAGGGTGTCCTGGGTTGGCCCCTTAATTAAAGATAAAGAAGGTGACTGTATTGTTCTCAATTTTAAAAAATCTGGTACCGTAAGATTTTTGCTCAACAGAAATGGTAACGGTTTCGCCATTTCTACAGCTGTATCTATGCTACCTTTGAGTTACTTTTACAGACAACCCATAATGCAACCACGGCCACCCTTAATGCAACACCAATTTCCACCAATGCATTTCCAGTCACCCTTTACACAATCTCAGTCAACCCTACCTCCGCTCAATATGTTTAATAGATTTGCACCTTTGTCAGATTTGGATACGTTAGACTGACCTTCACTGACTAATTCAGCCGATCCTTCATTATTGGAATCAATTGCTGAAATCATGGAAGTCCCACAACCTCCTTTTTGGACTGTAGAGAAAGAAAAACCCCCAAACCATAGACTATTGTCCCATGATTCCGAACTATCCGTTGTAAGTTGGAATATAGCAGGACTTAATACCAAAATGAAAATCAAAGAATGGTTAGAATGCGTTAAAAATAACTGTGACATACTGATGTTACAAGAAACTTGGTGTACAACTACACCTACAATGGAAGGTTTTTGTTGTTATAATCTAAAGGCTTCTGTTTCAACCATGGGACGCCCCAGTGGGGGTTTATCTATCTGGACTAAAATAAAACCCGGGGTACAAACAAAATTGATCCCTACCCCGGGTAAATGTTTTATGGCTATGATGTACATTAACAGGATGAAATTATGTTTAATTAATTTTTATAATAATGATTTTGTTACTCGCCCCAACAACAACTTTTTGTCATTGTTTAATTTTATTGATGAAGTAATGGAGGGGCAGAAGTATGGGTTCTTTGATGGCATCTGCATCGGAGGGGATTTTAATGCTCATATGTATCGTAACAGTCCCCCATGCAGAAACGGTGAAGAGCTGAAAAATCACCTAGCCTCCCGTGATTTAGTAAATGTAATGGACGCTGCTGGTTCTAGTGTAAATAATATATTAACACCTACATATATAGGCCAGGGTTGTGCGTCCACGATAGACTATATACTTATCTGTCCCTCATTGTGTGATATAATTTCTAAAGCTGAAGTTATCTGTTCCGCATATAGTGATCACTATCCTCTTAGAATATGCTTAGATAATCCACAGACCACGAAGGTTATATTGAGAACAGAGTTGGGGGAACAACATCATCTGGATCTATCCACTGATAGACTAAGACTAATATGGAAAGGGGTGGATAATAAAGATATCCTAGCTAGAGTCATCAAAAAGCACCCTATGATAGTAGAGACCTGTCTGTCGCATACTAGTTTAGGCGACGATGTGGTTATTGCTTTTGGTAATCTCTGCGGGGCTATTAAAAGAGAATGCTCTAAACCAGCTAGGCCTAATATAGATCACGGCCCCCGCTGGTTTGATTCCTCCTGCTCTAGGGCCAATAGGGACCTGAGGGCTGCCTTAAAAACCAATCCGAGGGATGATCAACTAGTGAGAGAATTAAGATCAAAATACAAATCCGCGTTACGCATTAGATATGAGGCCCTAGTGATTAGTCACTGGGAATCCCTCACACGCTTTGCCACACTAAAGGACACGACTGGTTTTTGGAGAGAAGTCAAGTCCCTAAGATCTTTTGGTTCTAACATCAAACCAATTAATTGCAACATAACTAGTGAAGCGTGGGTAGAGCATTTTTCTAAAATCTACGCTATATTACCCTCTTCCCTAGATATTGCTCACTCATTTAACACCGTTGATCGACTGAATTTTTTATTATCTGAGGTGGAGGATGCTATACTTGAGAGCACTAGCAATAAAGCCCCAGGCCCGGATGGTCTTTCTATCGACCAGATTAAATCTGAAATTAATTTTTGGGCCCCCTTATTATGTAACCTATTTAATAATTTGACTGACAGCTCAATTCCTGATTCCTGGTCGAACAGTATCATCGTACCGATATTTAAAAAAGGTGACAGGTCGGATCCTGCCAGTTATCGTCCGATTTCACTGATCGACAATACGTTAAAAGTTCTCGGAAGGGTAATTTTTAAAAGAATACGCAATTGGGCTGAGGATAATAATATTCTACACTGCAGTCAACTGGGATTCAGAAGCCATGTGGGTACAGTTGAACAATGCCTTTGAATTTAATTATGGCCAAATATACTATTGTTAAAAAGTCCCCGCTTTATTTAGGTTTTATGGATCTGAGTTCAGCGTTTGATTTCGTTAATCGTTCTAGGTTGTGGTCACTTCTGCTTGATTATGGTTTAGATAGTTCACTGGTTTATTTTCTTTCCTACCTACACAGGGATCTAAAGGCGAGAGTACGCATCAATAATGATGGCGAATTATCAGATGATATTTTTATCAGCAGAGGAGTAAGACAGGGCTGTGTACTCGCCCCACTGCTTTTTATTTTATACATTAACGGGTTGAGCCGCTCTTTGAGCATGAACACTAAGGATGTACCAATCATAAATGGTTCCCCCATTTCTACCCTTCTCTATGCGGACGACGCAGTACTAATGGGGCATACTCCGAATGCTTTACGCATTTTAATAACCGGGTTTGTTGCTTTTATGTCTGATTTGGGCCTAAGTACTAATTTCAAAAAATCTTTTATCATGAATTGTGGGCCTAAAAAGTATAATATCACTTCGATAAAATCGGGGGACAACATACTAAAATGCACCAGCACCTTCCCATATCTAGGGTTATTATTCTCTAATACAGGCTCATGGCAGCCACATGCTGCCTATGCGAGAAATAAAATTGGTAAATCGATTAACTCAATTTTATCTCTCCAACAACCCAAACTGGCCGATGTCATTTCCCCCCTGCTTAACATTTATCGTACCCAATGCCACCCAACTGGGACATATGGAGCAGAAGTGTGGGGTTATTGTAACAGCACTTCTCTCCAGCTGGAGGAAAATAGATTTTGTAGAAAGGTACTGGGGGGTGTTCCCTGTGCGCCCACATTCATTTGTCATAATGAACTTAGGATGCCATACATTTCCGATTTCATTAGGTCAAGGCCTGCACTTTTCTGGATAAAAATTTGGTCCAACCCAGCTGCACTTCTAACACGCAGCATAATATCTGATTGTCTACTACTTGAAAGCTTCCACCTTATACCTTGGTTAAATGCAGTTAACAACAGCCTGCTGAGTGTGGGTCAAGGTCTTCTGTTTAGCTCCCCTAATATCATTGCCCCTTCCCATAAGAACGGCGTAAAACGGGCACTGTTTGATTTATATAAGGAGGAACGTAGGAGATCTGAATTGGTAAAACCTGTTATTAAATATCTGCCACTAACTGACCCAGACAATGTTAACCTAATTAAGCCTCGCAGATACCTGTCGATTCCAACTGGAAGATGGAACCGGAGCCTTTTATTTAGGTTCCGGGAAGGAAGTATTGTCAATTTACTAAGTTTCCCCCTTGGCTTTAATAAAAACTTAGAAGAGCTGGATTGCCCTTGTCCAGAAGGGGGAAAACAAAGTTTGTTGCACTTCTTTTTCTTCTGCGGCTATTATAAGCTGTATACCCGTCAACATCTAATGCCGATTTTTCGTAAACATAATATAAGGGACCTTACCCTGGCATTAAGATTCTTACAAATGTTGTCGACAGACGAGGTTATACACACGGTAAACTGCTTTATAAAAACTTGTATAAGATCTAGGGCAAGTATGGAACATACATAATGGTCACTGAATGTATATTGCACTTTACCATCATTTTATTATAAATAGTATATTGAATTAATTATTATATGTGTGTTTGGATCTGTATGACTATTATAGAAATGGATAAGGTGGTATTAACAATCTCATATATTAATAGATCATGTATGTCCTTATTGTGCACCTTGTACTTTATGCTATATTTGCTGCTAAACCCAATTGGTAATCTTGCTTGACTATGTATATCCTTTCTGTGTACTATGCACCTTATGTTATATATGCTGCTCTCACCCTATTGAAAAAAATTTTGTTTTTAAAATATTTTTATACATGTTTTTATGTGTTTTAACCTGGATGTACTTTTATGGATATATGAATTCCGAATAAAGATCATTTGACTTGACACTCCTATATAAATTAGTATTAAACGGAGGGTACTGGGGAATCCAT
Source organism: Triturus cristatus (assembly GCF_964204655.1). Taxonomy (NCBI): domain Eukaryota; kingdom Metazoa; phylum Chordata; class Amphibia; order Caudata; family Salamandridae; genus Triturus; species Triturus cristatus. Next base: position 108,410,960 of record NC_140595.1, read on the forward strand.
AATCTGATGGTTATAATCACAATCCTGCAGTTGTCATCCGGTGCGGGTTTGTTAAACCTCTACCACAATTTATGAAGTTAGATTTTCTTCTCTATAAAGTTCCGGGTATCTGTTTCCATTACTTTTATTGAGTTAGAAGTTTTTCTATTTGTATCCAGTTTACTTCAGTCCAGGCTTATAACTCGGCGGGTATATCCTGTATTAGGTTTACTTGACCTTGTCTTTCCTCATAAGGATGTTTTCGAGATCTACATTGGTATTTTCTGTTCTTATATAGACTTCTCTGTGGTTGGAATCAGTCTCTTCTTGTTACGCCGGGCATCCGTCTTGCCTGAATTCTTCGTTCCTCTATGCGTGAGAAGGTAAATCGCGGAAGCAGGACGCCATTTATAACTGCAGGATTTTGATTATAACCATCAGATTATGGATTACCCGGTACCCTCCGTTTAATACTAATTTATATAGGAGTGGTCCTGAAGAAGGTAGTTAAAAAGTTAGTAATCCACCGAAACGTGCGTGGACATTAAGGAAATCCAGCTGGTAACATAATCATGGATTGCTAAAGAGGGATTCTTTAACAAGTATTCACACGAAGAAAAGTGTATGCCATTAAAGCTGGATACAGAATGGGTGTGAAGTATGCATGTAGTAGTATGTTTGGGTAGGTGGTGAAGAGATATGAGGTATTTGTGGTGTCAAGTGGATCACAGCACAGGGTGTCTATGTGAATATAACATACAACTCATATCATGTTGAAGTTATAAAATGATGAATTACATAGAATAACATTGTGTACTATGCCAAATTGATGAAATTATGAATTGTATACCATAATATAGCAATACAAGAAAAAAGTGGAAAAAAAGAAAAGTATTTGTATAAATTGGTTTAACTTTTGATAAAATGAACATAAAAATAAAAAAATTAATGTTTTTAAATTTAATTTAAAAAAAATGTATTGTGATAATGGGGAGCCCGGTGAGCTTTTATAGCCACCAGTAAATTAGACATAGGTCGAGTGGGAGTGCTCTCGTAGCTCATATTATTATTGCATCTTGTGCTTGCAAAGATACAGCTCCATCTCCCAGTTTCAAATCGCCTTGGGTCCTGAGCCCACTCACCATAGACAAACCTCACTGAGGTATGTGACCAACATTGTTTTTTGCAGATACAGCATGGTTTGAAACCTGTTCTTTTGGATGGGAACATGGTTCCCTAGCAAACTGGACTTTGTTTTAATTGTCATAGCAGAACCGAAAAAATGAGGAGCCTAGCCCTGGAACTGCTTTGAAAGGTACAGAAAGATAGAAAGAAATTGACGTCAGTGCGCCAGGCTGATACTTGTATGTGGCTCCGCTCCTACACTTCAGTGAAGTTTGGAGCTGCACAACACCACATAGGGCTGTGGTTCCCAAACTATTCTGACCCGTGGCTCCCTTGACCAGTTGGCTGTTGTTCGCGGCTCGCCATTACATTAAGTTTGGTTGGCGTAGAGTAGGGGAATGTTACATGGCTAGATGGGTCTCTGCTTAGAGACCATATTCTCAATCAAGAGGTGTCTTTAAATCTGGATCTGACAGTGCACTGGAGACCTGTCCTGGATAAAGAGAAACTGCATTGTTTACATTGTCACTACAGGAACGTTTTAGGTCAGGCATTATCCAACACCTTTCTTTTTAATAAACAAAATATATATGATATACATAATTTCAGAGGCTTTCTGTCATCCCTGTTCATACATTATTAGCCTACTGTGGTCTCATTCACATTTTGCTCTTGCACAGTGTGCACTACTGAAGAATAGGTAGCCCCCTTTAGTGTCGACTGTATGGTGTCTTTTTAAATAAAATTTTAAAAGATATGTTTTGATTTGGAATTTCTACTAGGTTGTATTAATTTCCATTTTTCAAATGCACTTGTTTCTTTCCTAGGAGCGGGCGCTCAGTGCTGGTGCAGACAGATGGCAAGAGCTCAAACAGCTCCCACTTGCTCGCACAACCGCCCTCCTCCCTAAACTGGAGGAGCAGAATCTCAACAGCTGCAACACTCACTTCAAACAAGTCTCACACTTGCCTCCTTCCCATTTAGAGGCTTCGTGATTGTACACCTTAGTGCACTATTGGCTGATCACTGCTCATGTTGAGATGCTGAGCGCCACACCCTTAAATGTCTGTTTCAGAAGGGAAAACCGACAGATTACAGGAAATGCAGAGCCTTACTTTGTTCACAACAGCAGCGATTTCAACCATGTTCTTGTGTGACCTGCATCCGTTGTGCAATGACAGGACATGAACAAGCTTTGATTAGTTACTTAGCTTTACTTATCTTTAATGCAGCCTCCAGCAGTTTGTCTGCCTCCGTCACTGAGGCAGAGCATTAGTTTAGCTCCTGTTCGCTCAAACATGGTTCACAAAACTGTGATTTGCTGCTGCAAGGATATCCAGCTGTTCAGAGAGGCTGGACGAAAACTCAACGGAGAATGTCGTTTTCTCTTGTATCCTGATGTTTCTGCCGCTTCCAAGTCTTGAGGCGTGTGCTCATACTCACATCTAGTGGCTATTATAAGAACTGCAGTTTGTTGAAACAATCTGATAAGCTTCACTGCTGAACAATAAGGTTTGCAGCATTAATAGTTTTGTAGTGACTGACATAGGGGCATGCGGGACCTCTGCTTAAGGAACCTTTACAGATGCGGTCAGATTCCTGGCAAGTGTTCATAAGTAACAGTACGGCTGTTCAGGCTGTTTTCGAACGAAAATCATTCACTTTGGGATAGAAAGCTGAAAGTTGGAACAGACGTTCGTCTTTGTAATAGTAATGTTAGAGGTCGTGTCTTGAATATGGCTAGTACCAACATTGTGCATTAAGTGTCTCCGCATAGTAAGTGTTTCCGCATAATTTATTAGAAATACACCAATCGAATTATACAGTGGTTCTCAGTGCAACATTCCCAGTCTAATTTTGTATAATTGTTGTCGTTTATTTTGTAGGTGATAGTCTTTAACTGCTCAGTTTAATCTTTCTCATTTATTCTGAAATCACATACTGCTGTCAACAAACTTTGTTTGGCTTTTTAAATCGATACAAGCCATAAAAACATGCTTTTGTTGAAACCTGCTGTCTGCAGTTGAAGGTACACGTGGCTCGTCCTCCTAATCTTCACTTACCTGATTTCTCGTCTTGGCGCTGCCGCGTTGCAGATTTCATCCAATTGGTTTCCAGACTCGATCCTACTGTTTGAGTGAGCTTTGGTTGCCAAGCCAGCAGGACATCTCCCTCCTCTGAATCCGATTCGTCTGGGGAATCTACCCTCCCTTAAACAACGAAAGGAGAAGTAGTAAGGTATTGATTGCAGCATACTCACGTTTGCAGAGACAGAGCGTGGAATTCAGATACAGGTATTTCTATTTATTTAATATTTTAAAAGACAGTGAACAGAGCGCACAACTCATGAAGGTACTTTTGTTCTCATTCCGCATTTCTTGGGCATTGAAAGACTTCAAGAGGGAGAGACTCATCTCCAAGCTGTTCTCAATATTTGTTTAATCTTGAGACTTTGGACTTCAATTCCTGCAATCTTATTAAGAGTTTATATTTAGAATTCAGACGCATATTTTTTTGAGTAAGTGTGACATAAGGCATTAAAAGATTTGTATTAGTGGACGTGTGACTATATGTATTTCACGTAATTCATGTTGTTTTACTACAGAAAGGTATATACATTGTTGCAGACATTTTTCTCCAGATGCTAGAGAGTGACTATAACTCTTCTTGTGAATTACGCAATATACAAAAAGAAAGGTATAGTTTTATGCACCGTGTTTAATGTTTAAACAACTGAATTCAATGTGTAAGTAGGTGTTAGCTAATGTTGTTTATTGTATTTAGATGCCAGAAATCAGAAAGTCAATACGGTCCACAGAGTAACTGACTAGATTGCAGTCCGCGCCAAAGACGTTCCCTGGTCCAAAGGAAGAAGTGTTTGTTTTCTTTTTTTATTATTTTGTCCCATTTTCCCCCTTCCCCAGGAAGTCTATTCTTGTCAAGCTGTGTTTTGAGTACAGCCGAACAGGTATAGAGTTTCGGGGGTATAGAGAACAATCGTCTCATCTCTCAAATTGAACATCCTGGATCTCAGGTGAGTGGAGACTTGACAAGTAATCATATAACAGCGAGACTCTAAGTGGATCTTGCCTATGACGTCATAAAATGGCCACCAAAATCACATAGAACACTTTTAAATTCAAATCTGTTATAAATTTGATGTAAATATTCATACTTATTGACATGTATCAACATTTATTCATATGTGTTAATATGTTCCTTTCTTTTTTTCATCTTCAATGAGTCTTCTGTAGTGCCTGAAAATGAGTTCCAAGCTGAAACAATACCTAATTGCAACACCCACAACCAGAGGTCAAGCTGTCCAGCATGATGATCTTGTTGCTACAAATTGGAGGAGAGTGGTGATCTGTTCAATCTGGGCAGCAACAAAGTTATGCCTGCTACAGTTATCACATCAGTGAAAACAGCACATGAAATTGGTAGAGCGCAATATAACTCCAATTTTCATGAGGTGTTGCAAATGTGTTCAAAGCCCATTACAGATACCGTACCAAGGAACAAACTTCAATTATTCAGCACCAGCCTGCACAAAACTTCTGAGTCCAAAGACAAACTATCCTTGGTAAAAAGTATTTGAAATCTGTTTTCTAGATTATAGATAGGGTGTCAGACAAGATTTTTTCAAGCATGAGAATCAGTCTTTTCGGCCATCTATATCTGTGAATGGAAAACTCAAACAAGGACAGAAGTTGCAGCTATTGGACAGCGTTGCCGAAAGTACCAATATATACAACACTGCTGCAGAGGTGGATGTAAATATATTAAATGGTACAGCTATCGAAAGTATGCTAATTACAAGTCTTGTAAAACATTTGATTACCCTTCAAAATATTTTATACCCTACATAGATACTCAAGCAAGGAATGTAAAATGATTGGATCTTGTGTGGGATATATATAGATTACTGAAAGCATCAAGCAAAGTGTTAGAGAAAAAAGAGGTGAGGGTCTTCGCAAGCGAGTTGAATCTAACACTCCTGTAGCCAAAGATTGGCATAGTTTCTTTAGATGAGGCAAAAATAAAACAGAGGTTTTTGGTTTACTGAGTGGACATGTGCAACTTATTACCATCGAAGGGAAGCAAGTAATTGTCACCTGTCAGGATGACGTTCCAAGTTACACACTAATTATGAATTTCGAAATGATATCGCCTTGCAATCATGAGATAGTTGACGCATAAGTTTTGTTTCATTCTTTCCATGCAGCAACTGAAGTTCATTCCGAAATAATGATTCGTACAGTAGATACCGATGTAGTAGTTCTTGCGATTGCTATTTTTAAAAATATTGAATGTCAACAATTGTGTTTAGCATTTGGTACAGAAAAATGTTTTGCTACATACCAGCTCACGGTAATGCAGAAAGCTTAGGAATTGATATATGTGATTCTCTGCCCCTTTTCCATGCTGCTACTGGTTGCGACACCATGTCGGCTTTTCATGAGAGAGGGAAGAAAGCAGCTTATGACACCTGGATGGCACTTTCTTCTGCTACTCCCATATTTCAATTTCTGTCAGATCGACCAAGTCCTGTTGATCCTGTTCACTTTGGAAATGTTGAGGGATTCATTGTACTAATGTATAGCCACAGTTGTCCATTGCATGAAGTAAATGGCGCCCGCCAATTCATGTTTTAAAGTGGAAGCAGAACTATTGAAAACATCCCACCTACACAATATGCTCTTCTTCAATGATCTGCAAACAAAGGGGGGCATGTTTGGGGTCAGACTTTAGTGCTCATGCATGAATTGTCAAATTAAATGAATGGACTGGAAGCAGATTGATGGAGTAATAGTACCACATTGGACAACGTATGTTTTTACATCGCATGTCATCACAACGCATTTTTCGAAACTACATTTACAATGCATTCCATTACATCGCATTATACCATTACAACGCATACCATTACAATGCATATCATTACATTGCATTTAAGGTAAGTGTTGGATAGTGTAGGGGTAAAAATTACTATTCCCACTCCAGTGAGTGCAACAGTAGGGTAAGTGTTGGATAGTGTAGGGGTAAAAAATACTATTCCCACTCCAATGAGTGCAACAGTAGGGTAAGTGTTGGATAGAGTAGGGATAAAAATTACTATTCCCACTCCAATGAGTGCAACAGTAGGGTAAGTGTTGGATAGAGTAGGGGTAAAAATTACTATTACCACTCCAGTGAGTGCAACAGTAGGGTAAATGTTGGATAGTGTAGGGGTAAAAACTATGCGTTGTAATGGTATGCGTTGTAATGGAATGTGTTGTAGTGACATGTGTTGTAATGACATGCGTTGTAGTGACATGCGATGTAATGGCATGCGATGTAAAGGATGTTGCGATGTAATGACTGCGTTGTAAAGGTAGTGCGATGTAATGACTGCGTTGGAAAGGTTGTTTCCCCCTCCACGTGCCCTTGCCTCGGCGGACGACTAAGTGAGCGCTGAAAGGTCTCCCAGGGGGACACAATACCTTTGAACGCTTGACAAGTGCTCCGTGCGGCTCGGTGACGGCCGGCGGTGTCCGTGCCCGAGCGCTGATAATTGGGCGGGCCCATGTTGAGCATTGGAGGCGGTGCGGAGGGCCACCATTGCAAGCGCTTGCTGAATATCCTCCCACTGATGCCTCTGAGTGCGGCGCTGTGACTAGACCCGCCGGAGGCCTCTCTTCAGTAAGACCTCTGCTGCCCCACTGTTCAGCCCGTGATCCTGGAGGAACTGGGTGCTGATTTTAGCAATTGACGTGCAGCTGAGGTGCGAGAACAGTGGAGAGTTGCCTCAGCTGCCCAGACATTAGAACCTAGCACAATATCCCACTGCCACAGCTCTGATTTCATAAACAGCGCAGCTTGTGTAAAATGTGATTGCCGGGTTGGATGTGAGATCCTGACTGCACTGCTTATCGCCGGATTCTGAAACTACACAAGTGAATAGAGTCATTCCTTGGAGTTTATGCTGTACATGCATGCTGGCTGCTGCTCCCCTTGTAACAACGTTGCCCGCTACATACAGTTGTGCGATCCAGCGCCCAGTGAGGACTGGTGCTCACCATTAGGTTGCACACTGATGTGACTGTACTGCTCATCTCCTGGCTCTAAACTTGCGCAGGTTAATAAATTCACTCCTTGGATTCTATACTGTACATGCATGCTGGTTGCTGCTCCTCTTGTAACAATGTGCCCACAGCTTACCGTTGTGCACTCCAGGGCCCAGTGAGGATTGGTGATCACCATTAGGCTGCACACTGCTGTAACACTTAAGAGGGCAGGCATGGGGAAAACAGACAGAGGAAAATCCCGGCTCAACTTTGAATTGCGTGCGCCAGGCAGATCGCAGCAGAAAGGTACCTCAGATTCAGAGCTGGATGCCATTATTGAACACTCAACGTCACTCGAAACAACGCTTCTAGCCATGCAAATAAGTCTCCAGTCTATAGATGGAAAAATTGATGCGCTTAATATCAGGATGGACCTTATGTCGGTAAAACTAGATAAACACGTCACCAGGTTAGGCGAAGCTAAAAAATGCATCTCGGACGCTGAGGATAACTTAGAAGTGACCACCAAGACTCTCGACATGGAAAAGGTGCTCGCCATCATTCAAGCTAAGAATGAGTACCTAGATGCCTGATCCTGACATAACAAATTACGAATCACTGGCCTGCCGGAATCAACCAACACAAGGAGACTGGAATCCTGTGTTGAGATGATGCTACATGAGATTTTTGGGGCAGAGCACCTTGGCGGCTCACCCCCCCCACCCCACGGAGCCTCACCAAGACCGATTATCACCCGTCTGTTGAACTACAGGGATCGAGACTCAGTACTGCGCATGTCCAGGGAACAGGGCACCATAAACTACCAAGGAAATAATCTGGCCTTCTATCCGGACTTCATTGCCGCAGTCCAAGCAGCAAGGAAGGAGTACCAATCGGTGAAGAAGCTACTGCTGGCGGAGAGTGTTCCATAAGCTATGCTCTACCCGGCCTGCGCATTGGTGCGCAGGGGAAGTTCAGGATCTTCACTAGCCCTAAAGCGGCCATGGATTATGCTAAAGCCCTAAGGCGTCGCAGTCAAGAAAAATCTGGCACACTAGAAGAAGAGGACTAATCCAGGATACACTAAGTCTACGGTTGCTCTGGCTGAGTGCTCATACTTTACATGCTGATACCACAAACCCATTGGTACTTGGCGGCATATGTATCAAGCAATTTTGTATTTGCAAACGCTGCGATTCGCAAAAAAACAGCGTTTGCGAATACAAAATCGCAAAACTCGATGTATGAGCCTTTTTCGCATCGCACTAATAAGGAATCGCTAATTTTGCGATTCCTTCATTTTGTGTAAGTATTTAAGGAATCGCAAATTGCGATTCCTTAAATGCTATGTAACAAGCACCCAAGTTGTGCGATTTCTCCTTAAGAAATCGCACATTACCACCAACTTCAAGTTGGTGGTATTTTGCGATTTCTTAAAAAAATTCACTTTTTGGCATTTTTCTAGGTGCCACGTGACGCACATTCATGCCCTTATGGCATGTATGTGCGCCATATGCGCACACATGCTCATTTCAGGGGTGCATCAAGAGGTCATCATGACATCCATGCACCTTTGAAATTTTTCTGAATTTGCGATTATCAAATTGCGAATCACAATTTGAGAATGACTTCTCATTCATTCCTATGGGCCTCCTGGCCCATAGGAATGAATGGGAAGGTATTCCTTAATTGCGATTTCGCAATTTGCTAATCGCAATTAAGGAATTTTAAGAATTCGCAAAATATGTGCGAATTTTTAAATACATCCCGTTTTGCAATTCTCAAATAGCGATTCTCAAAAAATCGCTATTTGAGAATCGCAAATATGGTTTTTGATACATATGACCCCATGTTCCCTCTTGCTCTGTGTATATACAAAAGGGGGTCACGCTCAGATGCCTCCCGATATCCTAATGGCTGTAAGTTAATTCAATTGTAACACACGCACCGTAGTTGATGCCGCAAGCAGGAACACATTTATGTCTTTTCCTCAGTTTAGATATCTACAAGAAGCGGGTAACTTCTTTACATTGTTCAGCCACCTCCCTTTTTACCTGGGAGGCTAAAGGTGCTCCTGCGCTCCCCCACGGGTGTACCCCACATCTAATGACTACTGTACCTTGTATTTGGGGGTTGTTGTTGTGTTTAAGTGATGGCTTTGGTAAGTTGGGGGTGCTGAAGTGGGTGGGGGTGGACATAAGAGGTGGAGTAACGGGGACTGTTTTACATGGCTCAATGTGATCCTTTGATACCAATGTTGAACTATATTTCACTCCACTGTAAAGATACAAAAAGCAGATTTCACGACGGTATAACATGACAGTGCTACTTAATGAGCAGATATCATGCATGACGTGGAATGCTCAAGGGCAGAATTCCCCCCCAAAAATTAGACAAGTAATGGCCTATTTGGACAGAAATTATGTCAGGATAGTACTCCTGAAGGAGACGCACCTGACAAAGCACTATGAAACAAAAGTAGATGCGCAGTGGGCGGGGTACAGGCTGGCGTCCTCCTACTCAACATATGCCAAAGGGGTGCTCACACTTGTAAAGAAAAATCTTCTGTTCACTTTGATTAAATCCTGCACGGATGATGTGGGACGATATGCTATAATACACGGCAAATTGGCTGGATCAGCTATAACCATAGTCAATGTATACGGATCCAACACTAACGAGCCTGGCTTTTCTGAGGGCATATTTAATGTATTACGGGACTGGCCTGGCGCTGAAATTATCTGGGGCGGGGAATTTAATACACATTTGGACCCTAGCAAAGACAAATTCAGTGGGTGTGGTGGCCATTCACCCAGAGCTGCTCAGGTTATAAACAATGGGATGGCTGAACTAGGTCTTGTAGACGCATGGAGAATACGTAACATTAATAGGCTGGTGGGAATGCACACCTCGATCGCTCACGGCAGTAGGTCAAGGCTGGACTACTGGCTGGTGAGTGAGAGTGCTAATGCATGGGTGTCCACAATAGACACGCTACCCAGAACACTGTCTGATCACAACCCCGTTAGAATCACACTATGAATCCTATTTAGCATCCCCCATCAGTTTACATGGCGGTTTTGATCAGAGGCGCTTCTTGATCCTCTATTCACCGAAACGATCAGGGAGGCTATAGTCAAATACTTTGATTTAAATAAAGAGTCGCTGAGCAGTGCTGCAACACTTTGGGAGGCCTTCAAGGTCACTATCAGGGGCAAACATATTGGCACAACAGCAGGCATACTTAAGGATCTCCGAGCCCAACTGTCCAGAGTGGAAAACACATTAGAGCAGCTTGAACGAGACTATGAGACTTTCCCATGCACGCAAACACTCGCCAGTATTAAAGATCTCATACTAGAGTATAACGAAGTGGTGGCTGGTGAGGTACGTTACCTATCTAAGAGACACGTGGCCCGTGCATATGGCGAGTGAGTCAGACCCAGATGAAATCTGACTTCCAAGATCAAACAAAGAACAGACCGTCAAATCATAACAAAATTCACAGACCACACAGGGGGATCACTGTTCCACATCAGCAATTGCGGCACATTCCGCACATGCTATGCAGAATTGTACACCTCCAAAAGGGTAACTGACTCCAAGGAGCTAGAAAATTACCTTGCAGATGTCGTGACCGCCTGGCTATCCGTAGGACACACAAATATCTCTGCCAACCGATTGAGGCTGCTGATATCTGCGAGGCAATTCGATCATTGCCTAACAAGAAAGCACCAGGGCCCGATGGCCTCACCTGTGAATTCTATGAGGAATTTGCAGATGAACTCACACCCGATATGTTGGGTATGTACAATGAAGCCTACGAGTCGGGAATACTGCTGCCATCGCTAAGAGAAGCCCTAATAATCACCTTGTTAAAAAAAAAAGGCAAACCGTCACACATCTGCGAATCGTATCGCCCATTGTCACTTATTAATACTGATGCAAAAGTGTTGGCAAAAGTCCTGACCACGATGCTCCAACCATTAGTGCCGATGTTAGTTCTCCCCGATCAATCTGGATTTATTCCAGACAGGTTCACATCACACAATTTGCAAACAATTTTCGCAATGTTCCATATACTTCACTCTAAGCTTCAGGCTGAGGCAGTGATGCTGGACACAGCCAAGGCTTTTGATTCCATCGAATGGGGGTATATGTTTCAAATACCACAGCGCATGGGGCTCCCTGAATTCTACAGTAGATGGATACGGTTACTGTATACTGGTCCAAGAGTGCGCGTCCGGGTTGACGGGCTAACATCAGAACCAATCAGGATCTGTAGAGGCACAAGACAGGGGTGCCCTCTATCACCGCTGCTCTTTTCCCTTATGCTGGAACCACTGGTCAGCGTCATCAGGCAACGGCATAGGGATGCGGCCCCTAGATTTGCCCATCGTCCGGTGAGCATATCACTTTATGCTGACGACATGTTGCTCTTTATCAGGGAACCGTAAACGTTCTTATCTCCAATCCTGCATGAGTATATTAGGTTTGAGCGCCTCTCGGGGATCAGCATCAATGGGAACAAATCGGTGAAAGTACCTCTGACCATGATTACTGCCCCTGCCTACTGCTCTGGAGTTTCCTCTTGAGTGGGGATCTGACCCAGCAAAACACCTGGGGATATGGATTGATCGCGACCCGGAAATGGTCATTAAGGAAAACTATGGCTCTGCCTGCACAGTATTGGAACAACAAGTAGACAGATGATCAAGGATGCCGCTATCATTGGCTGACCGCATACCCGTATCAAGATGACGGTCCTGCCCTGATTTCTATATCTATTTAGCAACATACCCATAAAATAGACTCACCAATTTCTTAAAACCATACAGTCACTATTGGTGAGGTTGGTATGGGGAGGCAAGCTTCCCCGTGTGAGCTGGGATACACTTATACTGGACTATGGTAAAGGTGGCTTTAGTGTCCCAGACATGTATCTGTACTATCTATGCACTCAAGCGCAGTTTTCATACTACTGGTACCAGCACCATGAATTCATTCCTCATGTAGCGGTTGAAGATGGGGATGCACACCCGATTCCAATAAGATGCATTCTGTCATACTCACACAGAGGTACCCCCATATAGGAAATCAATACAATAGATACCACGGTTGCAGCCTGGCAGGCACTGGGCAGGATAACGGCAAAGCTCCCACTATATGCCCCATGCTTCCATTAGATCGACATGCAGCACTATCGGTCACACAGGAGGCAGGAGCCATGCATGCCCTAAAATCAGTAGGCATAGACAAAATGCAAGTCCTCTACCCAAATAGTAGTTTCATCACAATAGATGGGTTGCAATATATACACAACATGTCACCGTTATTTTTTTTCCAATTCCTACGACTTAAGAAAGCGATACAGGCATACTACCATACCTTTCCCGATGAACCACAGACATTGCAAACCTTAGAGACGCTCCTAGTAAGCCCCACATGGCAGAAACTGATTACCAAGCTATACAGGGCTGCAAGAGACGAGAAAGTTATTAGCACGGACAGAAGCCTTGATCGCTGGAATAATAGACTCCTCCCTCAGCTCACACAAAAGGAGTGGGACTATCGCTGTCAGGTAACTAGCGCATTCACGTCCAACGGTAACTTACGCATCATTCATTTTAAATTCTTGCACTAAGCATACAACACACCACTGAAGCTACATAAATATGGCCTTCGGCACAATGATACGTGCAAACGATGTGGGGCACAGGGGGCTGACTTCTGGCACCTTGCCTGGGAATGCAATCAGGTGGCTGGGGTCTGGGTGGAGGTGCTACACAGACTACAAACCATGACGACTATTACCCTGCATTGTACCTACAGGTGTGTCTGCTGTGCTACACTCCGGCTCCGAAAGGTCCAATTGGCAAGTTTATTGGAATTGCATTACTGTTGGCCAAGAGGAGGGTGGCGATGAGATGGGACAGTTCAGTTCCTCCGCTGCCGGACAATTGGATAAGGGATCTTGTGTATTGTAGGGAGAACCTAGAATTGTATGCAGAAGAACTCCCAGCCCCTTCTCGACCCAAAGACATTTGGGAGCCACTGTTGCAATATTTGAGATCTAAGGACCAACAAACATTATCAGAATGTGAAGATATAAAGCACTGTCTATCTGCATGTATTAATTGAATATCTGTACCGACAAATTTAATTGTGTTGGAGGGCAATTGGGCACTAAGACTGGATACCCACGGATTGTTTGTTTGAACTAGTTCTTTCAAAATGTATGACGTTAATGCTATGCGCAATATGTGTTTCTGAAACTAATAAAAATAAAAATTAAAAAAATGTACCTTTTTGCCGCTTACTCGCCTGTACCCCCTCCGTAGTCCTTCCTTGCTCAGAGTTGGCCACAGGAAGCACACCCAGGCTCCCAGTCAGTCAATCACAATGCTGCAAGGCAGCATTGTGATTTGTCTGAGCACCGTTTTTCAGTGCTCAGACGCTGACTGGAGGCCTGAGCATGTTGTCCGCGTAGGCTGTGATGCAGCCTGCACGGAGAACATGCGAAGAGCGCACAACTGTTTTGGGCAGCCCAATAGGGCCGTCAAGCAGTCATTGCGCACTTTAGAAGGGTACACACACTCTTCCCCTGCCCATGCTCACCCAGGCAAATCTGTGGGTGAAAGTAAGAGAAAATAAAATGATAATACCGCAAGTTAATATCACTGTAAAAAAGCAGTAGGGCGCTAATCCTCCACCTTAGCAGAGGATCAGCCACTGCCTGCCACCCAGTAAGAAAATGCCTGAGTGTGCCAGTGTGGCTGAGTACCACTAAAGGTAATCTAAAATGGCTTGGAGGCTAATTCTACAGGAGCGGAGGCCTGAGTGGAACCATAGTGTCTTGCATGTTGTTTGCTTGATCCCCGGCCATGAAAGGTATGGGGTGACTGCTGAGGTGTCTATACAGCAGCCCTCTGGAATAGCCTTTGAAGGGTTATGCTATTGATGAAACTGTCGGGCAGGGGCTAAAAGACATGGAATGCACTGTGGTACTGCTTTTTTTAAAGCACTGGTGGGCAGAAACAGACTTTTTTCAAAAGAGACAGGTCCCATAAAAATGCATCTCTATTAGATACACCTGCTTGTCTCAAGAAAAGCCAGTGGATTACATCCATATGTGGCAATGAGGCACCAAAATAGGGCCTACAATGCACCTCGAATAGTCAGTAGTATCCTGGCCAGCTCTAAGGATATATTTTACCGCATCCTGGCCGTCTTGAATGGTTTGAGCCAAAGAGTCTCAAAATTACTCTGGGACTGCCATCAAGATCACACTGGCCCTGTCCCAAAAGAGTGTGTGTATAATGGCTTAGTAGGTAAAATGCATTGACTAAACACAATGCCAAGCTGGAGGAAGAGAGCATCTGATTACAGAACTTCTATATCCTTTTTGACTCCCTATCTGGAGAGGTTGTGTGGCATGCATTAGAGTTTGCTTTGCTGGTAGAAGCTTGAACCATTAAACTCTCTGGAGTTGGGTGCCGCATAAGAAAATCGGGGTTGCCTTGCGCTAGTCAGTAGTGACTGGCCACCTGCCTGTTGACAGGTGGGCAAGAGCAAGGCTCCATCCAAGTACACGTAAGGGTATCAATCAGGCATTTATTAAATGGAAGTAAGGTCTCAGTAGGGACTGGCCAAGGGTGCAAAACCTCAGTAAGTGCATTTGTCTTGACTTCAATTGAAGCCAGCTTTAGGTACAGGACCTCAGCTGAGCGTCTAATCCATACAACCAATAATTCACCCTCCTCAACATCATTGTGTGGGGGTAAATCATCCACATCATCACCGTCGCACTTATCAGTTTGATTAAAATATGAGTCAGAAATGTTTCAGGCTTTGCAAGAGGGACACTAATATGGGTAGCTCCAGGGATTCCCCTCAGATATTTACATCACATAACAGATCCGGAGGAGAGGTATGTGGTTCTGCATGGTATACTATATGGGAGGGAATTGAGAATTCTCAGTATATGGGCCCTCAATAATGTTTGTATCTCCTTCTTCCATGAGTTAATGACAGTGGGCGCGCCCCATTTGGGCGCGGGTATAATCGTAGCGGGCGACATGAATTGTGCGGTGGGTGGAACGTTGGATAGGTAACCCCCACACACAAACACAAAGCTTCGGATGACGGAGACTTTGGAAGATCTCAGGGAGGGATTGCAGTTGAGGGATGTGTGGAGGGATTGCAACCCGAGTAAAATAACGTTTTCGTGTGTACGCCGGCAACAGGGACCTCCAGCGGGCTTGACTACTTCTTCCTGTCATTAGACCTCACTTCAGAGGTGGATGGGATAACGTACTTGCCTAGATATATCACAGATCATTCCCCAGTCTTGCTAAGTCTGTGGGGGTACCAGAATGTCTGGAAATACCCTCCTGGCGATTGTGTGCAGAGGTGTTCATGGACCCCCCCTTTGTTGCAGTGATCACTGAAACGCTGACTCGTTACTTTGAGGAGAACTGGGGATCGACCTCAAGTAGGGCAGTGGAATTGGAAACCATGAAGGTTGTCCTCTGGGGAGTCTCTATCAAGACAACCTATGGCGTGCGACAACTAGAATGTGGTATACAAAAGCAAGAGCTGGGGTTGTGCAGGTTGGAGGCTCATCTCCACACGAGTCCCCAGATTTTAGAGGAATGGGGAGCAGCCCGACAGGCCCTAGTAGAGACCTGAGCGATACCAAAAGGGATGGTGGACGGAGCATTTGAGCAAATCAAACACTCACCCCCAGTCAACTGATCTGGGTTTAATCCATAATCATTCTTTAGCTCACTCCACCACTCCAGTTCCGACATGGCCATATGCAAATCAGTCAGACCCTGTGCCTCATGGGAACAGTCCAGCCCGAACTGCCAAGCCATGTCTTCCCTGGACCGGAAACAAGCATCCTGGGACCGGTTTCAGGTTCATAACCCTCATCAGCCAGCCAACACCAACACCAGTTTCTGGCAGTCATGGCACAGTTTGAACCCTTTAGGCCTAGTTGGGGGGCACCATTCCCTTAGAAACAATAAATGATTTTTGAAAGAATGTGTGAAAACCAAAGAAAAGAGAGCAGAGCTCTAGATCCACAATTCAAGGCATTGAAAGAAAGAACAGACATTGTCACATGGGGCGGCATCTATATGTGGCTCCGCTCCATCACTTACTGCATGGGACAAGATCAAAACAGAGCTGCACAGCTTCATTTACCAGCACACCGGAGCATTGCTATGGCCTGGTGCCTGGCGAATAGTCTAATGGTGAGGAATATGCGGTTAGAAGTATCCATCAGAATTAATGTGCTTTAAAGATTCTCCATGCAACAGAACTCACCTAGAGGGACTTCTTCCATCTCTGAAACAGTGCAGCTTTCAGCAGAGACGTCAGGATTATTTATCGCCACGCTACAATGAGAAAAATATAATCAATGTTAATGGGATTAAAACACGCTTCCTTGTCTAGTGAAGCCCTTAAACAAAAATAGGCATAGGTAAAAGTTAATATATTAAAGAGTTTGGTACAAGTTGTGAACTGAAGCCTAGGATCCACAAATACAAATCAATAGAAGTGATCTCTTGACAAGGAGGTCATAATCTGCCAAAGGGCACACCGACGCTACTCAAAATTACAATTGCTACTTTTTCCTTTTTTCCACAATTCCACAATAAAAAATCCAATCAACATGCTATAAGAAATATCCTGCAGTCTAGTTTTGAACTTGGCTCCTTTTTTGCAAGTAGAATATTGTCTGGGCAGAGCAGGGAAATTCCTCCAAGCTGTAATGCAGCAGTTTTGAAAACATTTGACCATCCATCTAGCTATGCCAGCTTTTGAAAGAGCCTGACCTTTATGTGGCAGGGCAAAAGCAACATAAAGTTGTTGAGTTTTGCAAAAGAGCTCAGTTCTATCAATGTAATACATGAGAGCACACTTGACAGCAGGGGTGTGAAGGGCCCTCTCTGCCACAGAGTATGACTGTGCGAAGAAGCATGGGAGCTCAATGGTTTGAATGAGTTGGAATGGAGGAACCACTTTCAAAGGGAATTTAGGGTTGGTTCTAAGTCAATCCTGTCTTACTGAACCAGAACGAAAGGCTCTTCTAGGGTCTTCAATTGGCTAACATGCCTTAAAAATGTGATATCAGCAAGGAAAGCAACTTTTCAGGAAAGAAATTGTAATGGGCACAAATGTAGAGGTTCAAAAGAAAAGCTCATCATTCTGGTAAGGATAATGTTAATGTTCCGCACATGGTGAGGAGGTACCCTGGGTGGAATAACTTGTTTGAGTCCTTCCATGACGCCTTGATGACAGAGATTCTGAATAACGACAAGTGTTTCATATTCTTCATATAACTTTCAATGGCATCCAAGTGAAGACGTGTGCAAGTAAATGCAAGGGTCGATTGCTGAAGATGACGGAGGTAGCAGAGAATATATTGAACTGCAGGTTTAAGGAGATCTATTTGCTTGGGAATGCAGTAGACGAAAAATATTTTCCACTTCCAAATGACAAAATTGGTGGTAATGGACGATGTGAATGTTTTCCAGGCTGTAATTTTGGATATGGATGGGTACTATACACCAAATATTTGCATTGGTATTACCAGGTACAAGTTCCTTCAACAGAAACAAGGAAAAACAAATCAGTGGAAGAGTACATTGCAGAGGTAAAGAAATGACCTTTAGACTGAAAATTTGGTGTATTACAAGACAATTTCATCAGGGACCTGTTGGTGATGCACGCCAAGAATCTAGCCATTCAGGAGCATTTACGGGTCAGTGGTGATTTTGCGTTAAATGATGTGTTGGCAATTGTTAAAAAAACTGAGATGTCGAGTAGGTGTGCTAGGGTGTTAAAACAGAATGCAAAAGATTATGCCACTGTTCGAAATTGAGCATCTAAGTACAGTGTAAAAGATTCCAAATCCAAAGATCAAACCAGATGTTAACATTGTGACAGTAAAGAACATTTGGCATTTACCAAAAAATGTCCTGCTGCCATGCAAAAGTGTAGCAATTGTGGCATTGTAGGGCATTTTGTAAAAGTGTGCAGGAGAAGGAAAGAGTCTATTAAGTGTGTGAGTGAGCCAGTAAGTAAGGAAGATAAGAAAACTTCTGAAGGTGACAACGAGCACTGTCACAATGTAGCGAGTCTGTGTAGAAGCCTTGTTTTGAATGTTGATGGTAAATCTCACAGACCTAAATTTGAGTGCTGGATGACTGTTGTTGATGTATCCTTAAAAATGTATGCAGATTCTGGGTCCCCATAAACTATAATCAACGAGGAGCTGCAGAGAGAAAAAATTTTCAATAAAGTTGGAGGGGTCCTCAGGGTTAAAGTGGAGAACGTATTGACATGATTGGATTTAGGTGGTTTAATTTGAGATTCAAGAATAGGCTGACCCGGGCAGATTGCATGTTGCTGTGAAAGGGCCCCCTTGTGTTTGGTTAGTTTGACCATGGAAATTTGCACATTGTGTTTGATCCCAGTAGCAAAGAGCAAGTGATGGTGTTTGATAAAGGAGTGCATATGGGCAATGATATGCTCAAAAGATTTCCAAAGGTTTTTAGTGGTAGGTTGGGGAATTTGAAAGGATTTGAGTACTGAATTATTTTGAAGGCTGATGCTAGACCTAATGTCCACAAGGTAAGGAACATTCCTTTCATGGTTAGGGATGAAGTCTCTGAAGATCTGGAGAAGCAGGTTTCTTTGGGGTATTGAACCAATAGAAGTCTCTGATTGGGTTTCCCCCATTAATGGTGGCTAGACGAAGCAATGGCAACATTTGTTGTGTGTTGACTTACGCCATTTGAACAACAACATAAATGTGGGCCTATTTCTGTTGCCAAGAATTAATGAACTGGTAACTTTTGTCAGAGTTGGCAAGTGGTTTTTCACCATTTATCTATTGTCATCACACCACCAAATTTCTTTAGCTCAGTATTCCCAGAAACGTACATCTTTTGTCACCCCTGATGGGTGTTTCCAATTTAAGCTCACGCCATTTCACCTAGAGTCGGTGGCTGCAGTCTTTCAGTAATTAAAGTTTTAACTTTTTGGAAAAGAAAAGGTGTAAAAGTTTTCCAAGACAATATTTTCATTTTTGGTCCAACCGGGGATGAACACGATAAGGGGTTGATGAAGGTGTTAAATATTTTGGAGTCCAAGGGGTTAACAGTATAATTTTCAAAGTGCACGATAGTGGCATGCCTGCTGTCAGAGAAGAATGGAGTAAGAAATAGAAGAAGGATAAAGTTTTATAAGTAGTTATGACTTACTTGATTGACGTTTGGCCAAGAAAAGAGGGTATAGATCAATCTATGAAACCATTCCGGGAGGTAAGGACTGACTTGACTGTTGAAAGTGGCACAATTCCGGGAGAACAAAAAGTAACTCCACTACAAGCTTTGCGAAGAACGGTTATCAGTTCGGAGCATGAGGAGCATTCTGGAATTACTGGAACCAAGTCTATTGCGAAGAAGATGTTTTGGTGGTCAGGTGTGGATCTTGAGGTGGAAAGATATGTAAGAGAGTGCCCCAATTGTGTTTTGGCTGATAAATCTTTACAGACTTTAACACCAACTATGAGTAAATGTTTGATTCCAGTTGACATTGTAGGACCCCTTGGGAAACCTCACAAGTATGTGTTGGTTTTAATTGACTTCTTTTGCCAATGGCCGACCGTGAAGGTGGTAGAAAAGGCAGATATGGATGCAGTTTGTGAATTCCTGGAACAGATTTTTACATTGGACGGCATTCCTGCCACCATTTTGAGTGGCAATGGAATGAAATTTGTCTCCAATAAAACTAAGCTTTGTTTTGAAAGCAGTGGTGTGAAGCATGAGACCACTGCACTAAACAATCCCAGTGCCAATGGTATGGTAGACAAATTTAACCGTGTGATCAAATGTATCATACAGTTATGTAGGGCAAGTAATGAGGACTAGGTTACTCAACTGGGTAAAATGGTTTGGGCTTACAGAGTTACTAATAATCGATCGACTGGAGTATCTCTGTTTACGATGAGGGGTAGGAATCCTAGGACCAACTTCACACCTGGTTATTTTGTATATGTGTGGAATACTAGTCAGTTAAAGGAGTGTGGGGAAAAGTAAGAGAGTCATTATAAAGGTAAGTTGTATTATGATACTAAGAGAGGTTCAAAATGGGTGACGGTCAAAGTGGGTGACTGGGTTCAGATTAAGAAACTGGGTTTTGTAGCTCAAGGGAATTGTCGATTTTATGAACTGGAGAAACTTTTTGAAGATTTGTGTAATTCAGTGAGGTTGAGTAATGGTAAAGTCTGGAATCTTAATTGAGTGGCTGTGGATCCAAATGAGATATGGAAGCGAGTTCATGGGGAGTCACATAAGTTTGAATCTGACTTTTTGGAGGATTTTGAGATGATGGAGAGATGGTCAGTGTTAGAATCCGGGGTCTCTGGTTGGCGCAGGTATGCACTTGCGACAAGCAGGGACCCTTTTCATCTAAGTCAGGGCGTAGGATCACCTCTTAAAAATAACCCCTGCTCACCCTCTAGGTAACGTGGCGCGAACAGTCAGGCTAGATTCCAGAGGGCATTAGGTTAAGCGTTGCAAGTTGCCCCACACAATAATCACTTCCCCACCACACAAAGACACAAGGCTGTATTTCTGTAAAAATATAGGTCTTTATATAAAAGATTTCTTGAAGGCAGGTTGATAAAATACAGTTCTCTTGTAAGTACTAATCCAGTTACTCTTTAAAGGCTTAAAGGCAGTCCACAGTTGTAAAAATGGCACAGTTCTATGCAAAATAAGCTCCTATGGGGTGTGGTGCGCTTTGTAGCGCCTCAGGTACGCTTCGTACCGCTATTTCCGTACGCCGTGCCGTTTCTCACGCTTCTCGCGTGAGTACGCGTATGCAGGCCTTGAGCCAGACGGTCCATACCTACGTAGGTACGCGTCGAACGTGTTCCAGGCTTCGCTTGCCAAGTCTCACGCTTCCCGCGTGAGCGCCGGCAATGCTTTTGGATGCTGTATGGTCCGTACAGTGGCAGGGACGCGCCGTACACGGACGGCAACACAAGTACGGCTCAACAGAGGCGGGTACGGTTCGTACCAGGGCAGTACGGGTCGAACTACGCACAAGTCACAAGTTTTCCAAAGGCAGGTACGGCACAAGTCACAAGATACTTCTGATGCAAGTACGGTCCGTACGAAGGCAAGTACGGGCCGTATTACGCGCACTAGTCACAATATACTTCCGATGCAAGTATGGTCCGTACGAAGGCAAGTACGGGCCGTATTACGCGCACAAGTCACCAGATACTTCAAAAGCAGGTACGGCTCGTACGAAGGCAAGTACGGGCCGTACTTTAGCGCGAAATGTCACCAATACCTTTAATCTTCACGGGGATGGTCACTGCAGCCTCGGGGTTCCACGGAGAGGTGTCCCACGTCGCGGTGTCGTCCCTCACAGTCAGAGGGCGGCAGTGCTTCGTGGCACACTCGTAGAAGGTCTCAGCCACACGACCAAGGTCAGAGGAAGGGAGAGCAGCTCTGGGGCAATTCTCAGCGCGTTGCAGCGCGATCGGCTTTCCCAGGGATCACCAGTGTGTTAAAGGTCCTCGCGGTGATCTCGGCGGCGCAGGGTCGCAGAGGCTCGGGGGTTGGACACTCAGGTTCTTTTCTTTGCGGTGCGAGCTACGGCTCGGAGGGGCAGTCACTTGCGGTGCTGGGACCAGGTAGACAGGTCCTTGCGGTGCTCGTGGTAGCCCCAGGTGGCAGATGTCGCGGTGCAGAGAAAGTGAAAGGCACACAGGTTCTCTGGGGGTCAGCGTCACAGGATTGCATCCAGCAGCTTCTCCTCTTCTGGGGGAAAGGTAGCGCCACTGTTCCTGGGGCGCAGATCAGGGGGCAAGTTCACAAGCAAGCCGTGGGAGATTGTTTGAAAGCACAAGTTGATGCAGTCTTTTTCCTTTAGTCTTTTCCTCTCCTTCCAGCAGACAGGCACCCACTGCAGGCCAGTCTCTCAGGCAGAGAGACAGTATTGCTCCTTCAGCTTCTCCAGGTCCTTCTCCTTCAGGCAGAGGTTCGTCTTGGCGCAAACAGGATCTGATTTCTTAGGAGCAGGGCTCCTTCTTTTATAGCACAATTCTTTTGTTCTTTGTCGCCAGGGGACCTGGGCCTGGCTCAGTCCAGTTTTGGAGCACTTTGTTGTGGTGACTCTGCTCTTTCCTTTCAGCAGCAGGGCAGAGACATCAGCCGCTCCACAGGGGGCGGAGCCGGCATTGTGGAGGCAGAGCACAGGTCTATTCAAGAGTCAAGGTGTACTCCTCCCACCCATCCTGGTGTAATCTCTCTACCCACCACCTGGCAGCCAGCCTGTCTCCTGGGATTCCCCAGCCCTGCTCCTTCCCTGTTACTAGGCAGAACACACACACACAGCGCAGAGGCAGACTGAAATGGCCAGGTCAGTAAATACTAACTTTCTAAAAGTAGTATTTACAAACACAGGATATTAAAATAAACTTTACTAAAAGAAGTATTTTATTATTCTGAGTTCAGGCGTACTAAACATGACTTTCTGCCATGCTCTATGAGTCCACTGGGATTACAGCGTGTAGTAATTCCAGCAGCCCATTCTGGCCTATGGAGAGCAGGTAGCCTTCAATAGTGAAAAACGAAAATGGCTTTAATTCACTATTAAGACATGCCACACACATCAGGGCATGTCCTACCTTATGCCTCCAATGCACCCTGCCCTTGGGCCTACCAGAGGGGGGACTAATATGTAGTTAAGGGAAGGTTTAGGGACTGGCAAGTGGGTGCACTTGCGCAGTCAGCGCGACAGTACCAGACTGCACGCAGGTTCTGCAGTGGCAGATCCTAGACACATTTTACTAGGCCGCTTCTGTGGGTGGCACAACCAATGCTGCAAGCCCACCAGCGGTATTTGTATTTACAAGCCCTGGCACTCCTGGTGCTTTTTACTAGGGGCTGACAGTAAACCAAATGAACCAATCATGGACACCAATCAATGTATACACTTTTCAAAGGGAGCACTTGCACTGTGGCACTGATTAGCAGTGGCACAGTGCCCTGAGCAGCTAACACCAACAAAACACAATGAGGCACATCAGCAAAAAGTGAAAGGGAAACTCACGCCAAGGTGCCAGGTCTAACAGTCAGCAATGGAAGGGAACACAAGTTACCTGCACATTTGGATCTTCTGGAGGAGAGCAGTGAGGCTGTGATGATTGAAGAGAGGGAAGTGGTGTTGGAAGAAGCTAATGTGGGAGTGGTGAGTAGTCTGGAGTCACTTCTAGGACTGCTAATGAGAACATTAATGTACATGATGCTGGACATGACATTGACAAAAGAATTAGGAAATTGTCAAAATGTTTAGAAGATTATGAGAATGGTAATATAGAATGCATTTTGTGGTTTATTTTAGTTTTTCTCATTTTGTATTTAGGCTATAGGGTTATTATCTTTGATGTCTGTGTTTTTGTTTCCAACTTGAAGTTAATCAGTTTTGATGGGTTTTTTGTATATATTTTAATTTTTTGTAATAACGAGGGGGATGTGTTGTGGGCTTGTTGGTAAGGTCATCCATGTGTGGAACCTGCAATGTAGTGAGGGTTTTGTGATTATTCACAGAACACTGGAGAGGTGACGGTGGGGAAACAGTGGGAAGGAACATTGGTGATGTTGGCTACTGCAATCTATTGACAGGAAATGACAGAGAAATTCACAGCGCATTGGCTCTATCTGTGGACCATGGTTGGAATCTGCCCTGAGGGGAGGCCTACCATCTGCTCTTCTGTGTTTACAATGAGATTTGTAACATTCTTTCTCTTGCACTTACCAGAGAATGGGGACCTGGACTTCTAGCAGTACAGTTTTTTGTGCTCTGTGACATACAATTTTGTCATCTGATCCCTTAAGGCCTTCGGACGCTTAAGAGAGCATTTGTTCAATGACTCTGAACATGCCTACATCCATGATACCACAAACAGATGTCATGCGGGTCTGTGCCAGATATTTGCTTTCTGTAGGTGTGGCCCCGACTGAAACCTGTAGCCTGAGATCCCTAGCAAAACATCTTCAAAAAAGAGTTTTTAAAGGAGGTAAGACGCTGACGAAGTTCAGAAGTGGAGTTCCAGATCACCATCAAAGAATGAGGAAAATAAGGATCTGACGCTAATGAGCAAGACTTGTACACATATATGGTTTCCTGCTAACATTTGCAAAGGAGCAACAAAGTTAATGCAAAGTCTGATGGCACCGCCTATCAATGTGTAAGAGCAATTGCTAATAACGTTTCTGGATTCAGTCTGATACCTGCGGGAATTCAAAAGGCAAGGCATCTGCAGTTATAATCATCTATCAGAATCTAGAGAATGTCAAAATGAATTTGAGTAAGGAGCAATGCGCACCTCATCACCTCAAATTACTCAAACAGAGTGGGATAAGGTATGGGGAGCATGGAACAAATTCAGGGGTGGAATATGTGACCCGCCACCGATGCCACATGATGACACCTCTGATTCAGACTGATGTAGTAGATCTTGGGGCGGCAATGAGAAATGTTGATGCCGGCTATGTACCACAGTGCCGATATGATGTTTACTTCTGGGGTGTATATTGGGGTGTTGTATTGTCAAAAGATAGGAGCAAAATGCCTACTCAAGTGTCTTGCTGTTTTGTTCACAACAAAAACAATAACAAGTTTTTTTTTTAAAATAAAAAATTACTCAAACACAGAGGCAGATTCAAGACCCTAAGTTTTAGAATACCCCAAACTCAAACCTGAGAACTGAATCAAACCACATGGGGTTTCGAAAACATCTAAAAACCTTTCATACCAGCTTTTGTAGTAAACAGGTCACAGCTAAAGAAAATTGGCACAGTTATAGCTCACTTATCTGACAAAAATTACCCTAAAAGATGACTTGTCTTGAAGACTTTTAACACTTTAAAGCAACTGACAGAAGACATTGAACACTTTATAAAATTCCCAAATGAATAAATATAGTGGCTAAAATAGATGCCCTAGGCTAGCAATTAACGCATCTTAAACGTTCATCTTGTGTTACATAAATCTCCCATATACTGGCCATCTGTTCTAGGACAATAGATAGGAGATTAAACCCCAGTTTCAAAGTTGCCTGATAATCTACTGTCTTCTCGCCTTCTACTTTTTAGACTTTCCAATATTTCCATTACGAAGCAGTGGCCTCTGGTTCATAAACTGTGATTTCAGTTAAAGTCATAGGCAGTTGCATGGGTTTGGAAACCCCGTGGGCTCCTCTTTCAAAGGTGTGCCACCCAGGCATGTGAAAGCTTTAGCAATGAAGCAAAAGCAAGACACACACTGAATAGACTTCCATGAAATTACAAATCACAATCACTATAGTGGTGGCTAGGCGACATTGATGTCAATAACATTAAGGGCCTTATTGCGAGTACGGCGTCACTGTGGTGGTCCGACCCCCTACACACTGCGGGCCCGCAGTGTGCAGTCGGAGCGCCACAGGAGCGATGTGTCCGCCGGGGAATCCAGGATCCCGCGGCTGTTGTGCAGCAGTCAGGAGCAGGAATATCCTGGGAGTGCCGCTGCAGCACCACCAAGCATATTCTGAGTTGTCTGTCAACCACCTTTTTAAAGGGGGGAGGCCTGTCATGGAAAGGGTGACAGAGAGGTAACTAAGGGGGCCCTAACAGGGCCCCCGTGCTGCCTCTGGGCGTGGGGGTGAATTCAGGGGGGCACATGTTGCCCACCTGGAATTGCATCCCTGTCCCTCCAGGGTGTGGCATGCATGCCACACCATGCAGGAACATACTTCAGGTGTTGTCAAGGCGGCGGGCTGCATGTTAGGCTCTCGCATGATCATCATAGCAGCCCACCGCCGGGAGACCAACCCAGCACTGGCTGCACACCATTGATTACAATCGTAATCCGGCAGGCAAGCGCACAACGGCTTTGGCAGTCCTCCTGTGGGTGGCACTGCAGGAGGGCAGCCAAACCCGTAATAAGGCCCTAAATGATAGAAAGACCAGCAATGTCATCATGTAGGGATTTTTTTTCCAGCTAAGAAGAGCAGGCAGAAAGCGCTACCCAGTGTAAGAGAAACACCCATAGCTCTAAAATAGCATCATTGTGCAATTACATTTTTGCTTATTTTTCTAGGGCACTGGTTGAAGTAACTAAACAATGTGAGTAAGTGCACATGATCCATAAAACATTGTTCAATCTAGAACTTATTTAACTAGCTAACTGAACATTATTCTGTGTTCTCCGGTCTACGAATTTGCCCATTTGTGAAGTCTTGTCATTCCCTTATCGTGTAAAAAATCCTGAAGTTAATATTGTGCTCCAGAATGAATCAGGGCTATTTAAAATTCTAACTACAACGTGAATTCATAATAGAATCAAAACTCCAAATAACCATTTGCCACTCATGGCTATAAGTGTGCTTGTGTTGGACATTTTGTTAGTCACTTCAACATACTGGCAATAGCCAACACTGCACAGAATTCAATATCTGCCAAGTTATTGATAAATCCAGGAAATAAGACTGTTCACTTCACCTGACAGGAGGAGGCGTGTGATTGACTGGCTCCTGCCCCCGGCTACTGAAGTTCCTCGTTGCAACTTCCACTACGTTTTCAATTTGAGCTTTCCACCTTTAAACGAAGAAATAAGTTGGATAAAATGAGCATCAGTCAATGAAATTATGAAATTAAAACATCAATGTCTGATTGACAACCAGAAAATGAGGGAGTAGGGTTCTCTTGCAGAAAGTCATTATTTTGTTGAAAAGGATCAACAAGACTGGCAGTTCTGTTATGCAGCAAAGTAAGGTTTAAAGAGGAAATAAACTCAGCTTGCACCAAGATAAACTTTTTAACAGGTACATCTTCAACATGAAGGCCATTCAGAGCTGCTGTCTCGTTAGAAGTAATGCCTGCTTTAGTGAGTGACTAATTAAAGGATTAGACACACGTGATCAACATGTTCTTTCTTTTTTAACTCAATGTGGGCATTTGCATTTTTTTTATTTTAGTTTGATCTTCAGTAATGCTGTCTAGTACTCTAAAATATCCTCAACTTGCGTGGGTACACACTAAAATTCTCATGCAGGGGTCGAATGACTAAAGGTTCAGTGATGTGGGGTCACTTGATACTCAGACAAGGCTGGTTCATGCTTAGGGTTCGCCTTCATTATTATGCTACATAGCATATCATTAATAAATTTCATACATACATTTCCAGTCTCCACGTTTGTCCTGGATTAGACTTTTACCATTTTATTTATTCCTAAGTTTCATATAGCGCTAGCTAGACCCATGGGTATCAGAGCGCTTACATACATGAAAGATAATAGCATGGCGTATCATGATATAAAGATGCATAAAGATATAGGTATAACATTTTAAGACAGCATACATCAAAAGACCATTGAGAAGGTCGTCTTCCATGGAAACACCACTCAGCGATACCAGTAAAAACAGCCACCTGTATATATTCAGCCCCCTCCAGTGTCAATCCTTCAAACTCACATCAAGTTGAGGTCACTGTGCGCCCGCCATTTGGAAAGTTATTCCCACCAGTACATTGAACTAAAGGACGGAAAGTACCTTCTCTGGCCACACCATCAGGAACAATATGATGGGGTGCAAGATCCCCGCGGCAAAGAACGACAAAAAGTGAGACCTTCTCCTTCAATGCAGGAACACTCATTTACAACATTTATCTTTATTAGAGATTGAGCCCTCACTCCTTATTTGGATGGAATAAGAACCATATGTTCCTCGCAAAAACATTACTTTGTTTTACAGAACCCACTTCCACCAGGTCAGAGTTTGTACAAATGTTTGTATCTGTCTGTCCTACTATCGAAATTCCCAAGACAGTTTTTGTAATCAACCAAATTTTGCTTCTGTATCCTTAGTGTGTTATAAACATGCATGGCTGCTCCTCCACTAAAGGCCGACGCTGTGAAAAATAGCGGCAATAAAACAAATAATTATCAGTAAACATTTAGGGGTCAATTCCGATCCTGTATTTTTTTTTTCCGTACGACTCGTATCTGTAATTTTTTCCGCACGGATCGTACAAGTCCCTCCGACCCGGGAAGTACAATTCGTACGGGAAAATTACATACGGATCGGCCCGATCCATACGAATCGGATCGGGAAAAGTTGTACGAGACGGACCCGGACACTTTTCCGTACGAATTGTAAAAATACAGTCCGACCGTACAAGTACGATCCGGACCAGCTTTCCGATTTACGAATGGTACGGAAAACGTCCCGTACACGGGGAATGAATTTACCCGCTACGAAGCGAACTTTGTATGACTCGTATCCCGGGAAAAGTTGTTCCCGGGGTGCGAGTCGTACAGGGGTACGAGTCGTACAGGCACCCCCCATGCATATGTATGCACCTTACAACAACATCGCGTATGTACGCACCGTTGGTGTACGCACCGTACATACGCAATGTTGGTGTACGCACCGTACATACGCAATGTTGGTGTACGCACCGTACATACGCAATGTTGGGGTATGCACCGTACATATGCAATGTTGGGGTACGCACCGTACATATGCAATGTTGGGGTACGCACCGTACATACACAATGCATGGGGGTGTATGCATGTACGACTCGTACCCCTGTACGAGTCGCACCCCTGGGAACATGTCGGAGTACGACTCGTACCGCGGAGAACGTCGCATATGACCGAGTCGGACACACAAAAAAAACAGAAGCAAATACAACGAAACGAGTCGTACTGAACCACGGATACTGTAAAACAGCACAAGGAGCGTCTATTCGACTCGCACAACACCGCAAAACACGTCTACAGTGCACAAAACATGGAAATGACTGACCTGGCCACATCCAAACAGGCAAACAGAGGGGCAAACTCACAACCACCCCTTATAACACACCCACCAAAAATTCAAACTGAGGCCCACCCACAAATGGACCAATAAAAAGGGCCCACACACACAAACCATGAGCCTTTGCAACAGACTCACTGCAGCTAGAGAGCACACACCAACAACTGCACCCATCCACCTTAACATATACACCTTCACACAACCTCCTTCACACATACCCCCTCTTCACATTCCGACCCACACCTTCACATTCAGACCCACACACCCACAACCATCCACACCCTCACCCCACACCATGCCCACAGACAAGAATCCAAAGTTCACAAGGGAGGAGCTGGAGATCCTTGTCAATGAAGTCATCAGAGTCGAGCCACAGCTGTTTGGAACATTGGCCAGACAGACCAGCATAGGCGAAAAATCACGCCTGTGGCAGAGGATCGGCGATAGGGTGAATGCTGTTGCACCCATCAGAAGGACCAGGACTGAATGCCAAGCCAGGTGGTACGATCTGCGGAGGTCAGTCAAGCGAAAAATGAATGACGACTACGCCCAGAGCAACATCACTGGAGGTGGTGGGCCCCGCAGACCAGTACATTTCCATCCCTGGGAGGAGAAGGTGATGGCCCTGCTTCCGTCGGTGGGAGTACATGGACTTCAAGGACTGCCAGAGCCTGGTGAGTACACAAACAACTTATGTAACATGGGGGTAATGGCATCCACACCACAATAACACAAAATGCACGCAACTACCCCCAAGCCCTCACCGGCCAGAACCACAGTCAAAAACAACGCTAATGCCACTAACATGTGTATGCCCCATTGAGAAAGCAAGGCCATGCTATGTCCCATGCTACACGAAGCACTAACCCAAGAATGGATGTCCGGTATGCTGGGAGGGTGGGTGTCACAAAACGCATTTTTTTAAAAAAAAGTTTTATTGTGCAGAGAAAAGGTTACAAGCACGGGCCTACAACCGCCAGGGTCGGCCGCTAGTAGTTAAAGTGGTCAAGCAGATCAAAAACAATGACTGGCCCACAGGGGCTCCGCTATATCACAGTAGATCAGACTGCACATAAGGGAAGTCAGGATACACACTTTTAATATAAATACCAACAAAAATAAAGAAAAACAAAAAGCAAGGCGAAACGACTTGAAATGGGCGTCGAACCACAGCCGGGGGAGTCCACACCCGACCACCCGAGGGCGGTCAATAAAAGAAGGCCTGAGAGGGAGGGGGGGGCCACGGGAGAACCAAATCTGTACTCCGAAGTACGAGATAAGCAAGGAACCCTCAAGGATCAGGGGGACGAGGCAACCCCAGAGGTATCCACCAGGGGGGGAGCACAGATAGACCCGCGATACACGTTCCACTGCCCCCAAATTCTACCCCAAGCCCCCGGTTTACCACGAGCCACATACACAGTTTTCTCCCTGAACATGCACCAGTCCATGTTCTCCTTCCATACGGACACGGTGGGAGGCCGTTGGGAACCCCAAAGCTGCGCTATATCTCTCTTTGCGATCATGTTCCCCAAGGCCGCCCACCGAGCCTGAGCCGCATTATAGTCATTGGGCTCCCATACATTCAGAACACAGCGACGCACCTCCGGCAGCAGAGCGACCCCGGTGACTCGTCTCATAATATCATGCACCTGGCGCCAATATTCCGCCACCTCGCGGCATTCCCATAGAATGTGGAGAAAGGTGGCACTGAGCCCGCAGCCACGCTTACAGAGTCCGTAGTCAGAGAACCCCATCGAGACCAAGCGGGGGCCCGTCACATATACACGATGGAGAATCTTAAGCTGGACCAGACGGAGACGGGCCGGGATGGCCACCTCCTTAGGGGATGACAGTGCAGTCTGCCAGTCCTCGTCGTCCAACTCCACCCCATCTCCCGTCCATGCCTCCCGAAGACGCACCAAGAGGTCAGCCCGATTGTTTATCAGTTTTTTGTAAATCAAGGAGATAGTACTGTCGGGGACGTGACCATCGAGTATGCGGTCCTCGAGAGGCGAAGAAGCAGGGACCGTGGTCCCCTCACCAAAGACCGAGAGCAGGGCGTGCCGAACCTGTGCATAACGGAAGAACTCTCTTTCACTAAGCTCGTGCTCGCTCTGGAGCACCGCAAAGGATTTAACCGCACCTTTAACCCACAGGTCCCCCACTCTGCTGATGCCGATCGTGTCCCAGTGCTCGAAGCCTTTCGTTGTCCAGAGGCTTCCCAAGCGTTCTGAGGCGAATAAAGGAGTGGCACACGTTAAACGCTCACTCCAGCCCATCGCTACGTTCGCCGCCTTCCACACACGTACCGCAATCCTAGTAGGGCCCGTAAGGGTCCTACCAGCGGATCGAGAGTAAAGCGCTCTGTTATAGTTACCGCCGGGAAGCAGGAATTTATCCATCTCATATGCCGGGTTCAAACCAGGAGCGTACGTAGCATGGTTAATGGCAGACAGCTGGGAGGCCCAATAGTACCGTCTAATATCAGGAAGCGCGATGCCCCCGTCATACCAGGGGAGAGTCAGCTTTGCCAAAGCGATACGCGCTCGCCCGTCCCAAACCAGTCTCCTCTGCAAACTCTCCACTTCCCTAAAGTAGGCCGCCGGAATGACATCGAAGGAGTTCTGGAGTGCATAAAGAAATCTGGGAAGGGACATCATTTTAAACAGCGCCGCGCGACCAAGTGGAGACAAGGGCAACTTACAAAACGCATTTTTGAACTCCAAATCAGACACAATTGCCCTCATCCCATATGGCCCAGGTACATACCCATACACCATGCGCAATGCACAGAGACTGGGAAAGTACTGACAAGATAGCTGACACTTGGCCCTCGTGTAGGCAGCACAAGGCCCTCCTGTGACCAGTGCAAACACAAACACCAAGACAACAAGGTCAGATATCTAGGACAGGAACTCACACTCACTGTCATGGCAGCATGCTCCATGGGGGGACAGCTACATCACCTGGGAGCCCCAGTGCCAAATCACACTACACCCACCAGCAGGCCCTGTCACACACACCCCTTACACAAGCAGACACCCCCGGGACAGGCAATGGATTTACCCACTGTCACAATGGACATGTAACACAACAAGACCTATACATAGCCGAAGAAGCATCCAAGCCAAAAATCGACATGTCAAAGACTCAGGAGAACATATCAATCTGTCCCACCCATCCACAAGTGAACATTGAGGAGAATGCTAGGCACATACAACTACCTGGAGGAACAGTGCCAACTTGAATGTGTGAAACATGGATGTTGCATGAAACAGCATTAACATTGTCTGTCTCTCATACACAGGGCAACGTGATGAATCTCCCCCCAATAATGGGGGTGAAGAATCACAGTCCCAGGCTCGGGAGGAACCTGATCCCACCGGCAACGACGCCTCTCAACACTCCGCGGATGACCCCGACCAACCTGGACCCTCTGGTGTCCAAGCCCCTGCAGCACCTGGTTCAGGAACATCTGTGCCAACCACCACCCCCATTCCTGCCACATCCCAGGAGACACCGAGGAGCCGTGCCCGCAGTGAACAACTGAGCCAGTCTGACCAGGAGGGAGAAGGTGCGCCGGGCACCCAGGAGGAGGCAGACAACACCGCCACTGCCATCCCTCAGGGGTCCCTTAGACCCGATGTGCCCACAACGGCAGCCCAGGCTCGTGTTGGCAGGGGTGGTGGGAGTGTAGGCAGGCGGAGGCGAGAACCTCACCAGCCAGCTGAAGGGACCGGTATGTCACACATTCACAACATCATGGACGCATACCGGCGTGACACCAGGGAGTTCAGCCATGTAGTGGGGTCCCTCACAGAGATAAAGGGGACCATCACAGAGATGAAGAACCAGCAGGCCGAGCAACACGCCAGTCAACAAGAACACCAAGGACGGATGGAGGCAAGACTGGTTGAGCTCCTGGCGGTGCAAAGGGACATAAGCCATTCACTCCGTCAGATCGCTGACAACATGGGCAACCCTCCCTGTGCCACCAGGCGAAAACCACCACCAGCCACAGGGAGGGAGGAGGATTCGTCCGACGGAGCGTCCCAAGCATCGTCAAGGCCTGCATCTGAGGGTCCCCCGAGGAAGGTGGGTTGTCCACGGAAAAGACCGTGAGAGGCAGCGGCCCATCCACATCTCCCAGGTCACCTGGCCTGGCACCTGGCCTTCATGTGCGACAGCATCACCTCATTGACTGACATTATCTGCCACATGGACTTGCTGGTCACAGTCTGACCAATGATGCCAAACACTGTGGTCTGGACTCTGCTGACTTCAAATGCCAAGGATCCCATCTCCCCATGTGAACTTTGGATTCTATGGTCCCTGTATTGCACCTTTTTCTGTGCACAAATCACGCCCCCGACCTATAATACAAAAAAGAATAATTGAAATTTTATGTTGCAGTCATTTAGCATGAGTCCACAACATACGTGTGGGGATATGTCAAAGTATGCCTGAGTGTGGAACTAACTCCAGCCATCCATACACTGGGATCTGAGTCCGGTTGAGGACACACATGGGTCACAATGTATCATCAAATACAGACATGGAGCCCAATACTCATCCGTGATGGCCTCAAGCTGCTGAGGGGGGGCTTGCAATACTGCTCGGACAGACCTATTTGGAAGAGTATCATGAAGGCGTAGAGGTCATGGGTCATGTGGAGGTGCCCGGGGAGGGAGTCCCAGGTCTGCTTGGCGTGGTGGGAGAACTATCTCCTGCATGCAGTTGTTCTGTGGATGTGATGAATGGTGGCCAGGGCAAGGTTGACTGCACGCAGTTGGGCCAACGGGGTGTTCGATGACAGACGTCCAAGTTCGGTTTTGGGTCTGGGGTTGTGGACTTCCTCCTGAGTGTGGTTGAGGAGTCTGAAGGTGATCCTGCA
The DNA here is from genome assembly GCF_964204655.1 of Triturus cristatus. NCBI lineage: Eukaryota > Metazoa > Chordata > Amphibia > Caudata > Salamandridae > Triturus > Triturus cristatus. The sequence continues at coordinate 108,444,905 of NC_140595.1, forward strand.
GCAGACAGTGAGCCATTGTAGCTATCTCAGGTGGACAGTGATGTGGCTGGGGCGGGGGATGTTGAAGATGAGGTGTGCGGATGCACCCTGGATGTGGACAAGTTCTCCTGCAGTTTTGCTGATGTTCCTCCGTAGAGGGCGGTGTTGTAGTTGACACAGCTGGTGTCGTGGACCTGGGGGACGGTCTGTCTTGCCTTGGAGTAGATCTATCTGTGGATCATTTGCAGCATGCGGAGGGTGTTGCAGCATGAGGTACAGATGGTGTTGAGTTGCATGGTAATTGTGAGCGATGAGTCCATGATGAACACCAGCTTGCGTGCGTGGCCACTGGGTGATGGTGCGGTGCCCAGGCCGGTGGGACACAAGGAGTTGACCCAGCCATAAGTTGACAATCCTCAGATGATGACCTCAGTCCTGTCCAAGTCCAGCCTCAGGTGGCTGATGTTCAGCCATTCGTTATCGGATCTCATGCCTTCTTGAAGGTTGGATCTCGCAATGGCTGGGTCTTTGTTGAGGGTGAGGAGCAGCTGGGCGTCAATGGCATACGAGATGATGATGAGGTCGTGTGCGCATGTGATGGTGGAGAGGGGGGTCATGGAGACATTGAAGATCGTCACGTTGAGAGATGAGCCCTGGGGCATGGGCCAGATGACCCCAGTGTACTACATGCCGACTCCCTGGGCCTTGCTGGTGAGCTACTTGTTGATTTAATCCTGGGCCCTCCTCTGGATACCAGTGTTGGAGATGTGTGAGCTGACAGTGTGGTAGCACATGGTGTAGAATGCGGTTGAGAGGTCAAGGGGGGTGGTCTCACCATTGTTGAGCAGGGCATAGTTGTCGTTGGTGGCAATGATGACGTTTGCAGTGGTGTGATTACTGTGGAAGATGGTCTGGTGCCGGTTGCCTGGAGCTGTTTGAGTGGAGGAAGTTTGTCAGTTGCTCATTGAGTGTCTTCCTGATGACATTTGCTGGGTAGGGAAGCATGGTGATGTTCCAGGAGATCCTGCGGTACTGCCGTCCGTTGTTTAAGAAGGGCCTGGGTCTCCGCATGCCTCCAGCTCCCATGGAATGTGGCAAACTCAAAGGAGACATTCATGACGTGCTGGACGTGGGCTTCAAGGATGGGGAATGATGTGGTTGAGATTAGGGGTGGGCGGAATTTGCGTAATCGCGTTACGCAAATCTCCGCGAAACGGTAAAAAATCTCCGCGAACACGCAGAAATTCCGCGAACGCGCGGAATTGCTTGTTCGCGATACTTTTTTCCTGTTCGCGATCGCTGTTTGCGTGCTCGAGGTGAAATATCTCACGAACACGCATATTGAGAACGCGAACAAGCAAAAAATTTCGCGAAGTTGCGGAACGCAGGTTTTTGGGCAATTTCGCGTTCTCCGCGGAACGCGAAATTACCCAAATTCCGCAAATTCCGCGAACGGAACGGAATTTACCGCCCAGGCCTAGTTGAGATGTTGTGTGGGAAGGGGCCTGATTGAGAGCCAGAGTGGATGGTGCACATGAGCCAGGTGGTGTATTTGCTGCTGATGAGAGTCCAGAACCTGAGGGGGGTTTGTCCCGCAGATAATAGTGCTGTCTGCCTCTGTGTGCCAAGGGTGTCGTGTATGTCGATGAGCTTGCAGTGGTAGAAAATTGCAAGGGATTTGATCTGCCTTGCAAGGGTGGGGTGTCTTTTGGATGGAGAGCTGCTGTCAGTTCACTCACAATGCTGATGAGCTCCTTGATGTCGTGTGTTTTGGTGCCTCAGCCCTATCTGAAGGATCTCCACTTGTCCTTGCTGATGATATGGCTGTGTGTGGTGTTTTCCAGGGCTGTAAGGTAACTGATGGTTCTTTGTGTTGCAAGGTTTGCACAAGAGTCTGGCTAGATCTGTATGAGTCCAGTAGGTCTGCCTTGTCCCAGGTGGCGTAACTGTTGTTGTGCTTCACAGGAAAGTCCGTCAATGTGGCAAGATTGTTGGATCAGTTGCTGATCCAGTGTGTGAGGTTGCAGGGTGTGGCGGTGGTGTTGGTTCGAGGGTCCCACACAGCTTGTCTGTGGTGACTTACATCAAGCATCTTTAGGGGATCGGTAACAGGGTGTGGGGCAGTGTGTTGCTTGTCGGAGACGTGGATGCAAATGTTGATGGACCAATGATGGATGGTGGTGTGGTTCTCCTCCAGCAAGAAGTTACTGGCCTCCAGCCACATGTAACCTGTGGAGGTGAGGGCGTGCGTGCAGATGTATGTGTTGATGGCTTAGCAGAATTGTGGATGTAGGCCTGGAGATCTGTAGATGAGTGTTACTCTGAGGGTTGCCAGGGGGTTGGTGCGAAACCGGATTTGTGACTCTGAGGGTGTACTTGTGAATAAATTGCAATTTATCCTCCGGGATTGTTGGTGCCGTCCCTGCGGGTGATCTTGTATCCGTCTGAGATGGCAATGAAGAAGTTGTGTGTTGAGGATGCTTTTATCCAGGTTACTGTCATGAAGGTGATGTGTGGGGCTGTTGTGTTGAGGAGGTATCAGAGTCCAATGGCATGCTGGTGGACGGAGCAGGTGTGGAGTAGGAGGCACATGACCTGGTTGTTCGCTTAGGGGTTGCCTGATAGCAGGCGGTTGATTGTCTGGTGGATATTGCTTGGAGGGTGGCTGCAGCATGAGCCTGTTGTGTGACGTGGGTCATGCAAGGACCAGAGGGTCGTGCACTGTGCACGTTGCAGGCGCAGGCGGTCCTGCCTTTGGCACGGTGTTGGCGCAACAGTGGCACAGACAAGCTGCTGGCTGCATTAAGAATGGGTGGAGGGGGGAAGGGAGGAGCATTTTGGAGGTGTGTGGGATGCAGAATCAGGGCACTCGATGGGGCGGTGCCGCAGGTGAGGCAGAGGCAGGCGGAAGGGGTGAGAAACTAGGCAAAAAGTAGCACACAAAGACAAGGAGGTCAGAAAGGCACAGTGCAACAGGTGTATGTAAAGGAAGGAGTGTCAGGTTACTCATGGGTCACTCCGAGAAAATGTATGAACAATCACCAAAAATGACGGCCACAGGATCAGGCTACAAAATGCGGAGCTGCGCACAGGAGACACACCGTCAGCAGGCGTTGACGTCCCGTTGTGGGGAGCAACCTGCACAAATACATACACAACCAGGTACTTCATGCACAATAGAGATTATTAGCCATGAAGAACTGCATGCATGTTGCCGAAGTACACATACACTCATATGCTCAATCTTTGACAATTATGCCATAGATGACGCATGCAAACTGGCAAGAGATCTGCAGTGACAGAGATGAGGCACTTTGGATTGTGGTGAACACCTTTATTACACAAACTCACACAAAGGGAAATGCATCCATATGAATAGACTCACAGGTCAGTTGACATAACATGTGGGACATACGCTGGACCCCCCCTTCACAACATGGATGTTGTAAATCCCAATGAACTGGCACACAAGTTAAGGGGATGAGCCAAACACATCCTGCTGGACACGGAGAGGCTGCAATTCCCCATAGAGCCTGTTGTTGTGATGTCCCACACTATGTCCACCCGTAGCATCCGCAATGTTTCAGAGGCAAGGTTTACACACATTGATGCCTTCATCAGACTCCACACTCCACTACAGATGACTGACAAGAAGGGTGACTATCATGTCATGGGAGTGATGGTACATGTTATATGCTCCATGGTGAGAAGACATGTATGCATGGTACCACAACATGCACAGAAGAGGTCCCCACACATTCCCAACCAGCACCACCACCAAAATGCCTTGCTGCAATCCTTACCCAAACTGACATTTCCACATGTCCGTGCATGGAACGCTGATTCAGCACACGTTGCAATCCTCATGAGGAATAGCAGGAGGACAAAGATGACACAAGCAGACAACAGGCGCATAAAACCTGGGAATGACAGACACACTAGAAGTCACCTAAAACAATTCTCGCCACACACATGGTCAGTTACGAAACATGAACAATGTTGGACACATGCAAATTTCAAAGAAAGTCTCTCTGCAAAACTGTGTGGCATGACATCATCACTCGAGTGACACATCAGAACACACATCAAAGTCACTTTGCATTCAGTCAGCTACACACACATTGCAACACATGCCACTCAATGCTACAAGCTTGCACACTCATACCCAGTGACTCACCACTATGAGAAGAAGTTGCGTACGAGCTGACTCCGGATATCATCCTCCTCATCACTTGCCTCGTGACCAAGCCCCTGATCCTCCACGGGTGGATGTTCCTGTTCATCCAGATCCAGGATGAGTGGCACTGCCTTCTCAACTGCCATGTTGTGCAGAATGCAGCACACGATGAAGATTTTGCAGACCTTCTCCGGTGCATATGGGAAGGACCCGCCTGTCTTGTCAAGGCACCGGAATCGGCTCTTCAGGAGGCCAAACGTCCTCTCAATCACTCGCCTGGTCTGCCCGTGTGCATTGTTGTACCAGTGATCTGCAGCTGTTCTTGGGTTGCGGAGAGGTGTCAGTAGCCATGGCATGTTGGGATATCCAGAGTCCCCTACATGGAAACACCATGTAAATAAGTGGGTCAGGAGATGCCGTAAGAGCCAAAGATACCGCAACACACAGGACAAACAGAGTATACCCACCAACAAGACATGCTCGTTCGTTGTGAAGCCGCAGCATCATTTGTGGCACCCTGCTACGCCTCATGATGTAGGCATCGTGTGCTGATCCTGGAAAACGTGCACAGACATGGGAAATCAGCATGTTAGCAAGACACACCACAAGGGCATTTATTGAGTGGTAATGTTTTCGGTTGCAATAGGCTTGCTCCTGTGCCTGTGGTGGTACCAAAGCCACATGTGTCCCATCAATGGACCCAATGACATGGGGTATCCTTCCCAGGGCATAGAAATCACCCTTGACATCTGTCAACTCAGGAGTAGGAAATTTGATGAATTCATCAAGGTGCTCCAACATGGCTGCCAAAACATCACGCAGGACACGGCTGAACATTGTCTGTGACATCCCACCAACATCAGCATGGTCAATTGAAATGTACCTGTGGCAAAAAAATGTAGGGCTACCATCACCTTCATCTTGGGGGTCAGCACAGTAGGATACCTGTGTCGCAGTTGGAGGTGTGGTGCGAGCTTGTTAGTCAAGTCCTCAATCAACTGTCGAGTGAATCTGTAACGTCGGATGCAGGCACGTTCCCTCATGGCAGCCAAGTCTGGCATTGGTCTTGGGACAGGCGGTGCCCTGCAGGACATTGTTTGGAATAATGAAGATTGAGAGTCTGTCAACATCAATGTCAATGAACATAGCACATGCTAAACTGCTACTAAACATCAGGTAACTATGGAGTCTGGTGTGTGCAATACATCCAGGACACATATGCCAGCTTGCTGGCACTCCTACGAAAAGCCAGAAACACCTGTTGATTGTCAAGTCTACATGGCATGCCCTGAAATGAGCTGGGGGCCAGTCTGAGTGAACAGCCAGAGATATCTCCGGAATGACACACATCCACATAGCTGCATTGGAAGGATGTCATCTCATCCAGACAGCTGACTGCAAGGCACACACACAGCTCACATGGAATGTCAAATGTACATATCAAACACATTGCGATGAAGGGGTACACGTGACAACAAAAAAACACAGCCATTGAGACGACGCAGACATGTGTGCCTGGGAAATTATGATGTCCGATGCACACAGACCCTACAGCCGTGGGAATCCACATGTGGCATGGTGTGCGTAGATGTGTGCCATGCCCATCTCCACACAGACCCATGTTGGATGCACCAACAGCAGATGCAGTTGACGGAACACTAACAGCAAGCTCATGGGAACACATGACACACACCTTCTCATAGTCACATAAGGGCATGCTGATCGTGACATGTCAGTTGATAGAGTGTCCCTGTTCCTGGCATCAGGAGAAAGGTGCAGGTGTGGATGACTGTGCCATCCCACTGCTGCTGTGCATGACACAGTTGGACTACAGACACACATGTGGCAAGTGACAAGGTGATGTGTGCCACATAGTACCCCATCACACATGACATGTGTCCACAGGTCATCACACATCAATTGTGCAACTAGATGAGATGACCTGTGCAATATCACTGGCTGCCACACCTAGGGCCTGCACATGAAAGTATGCAATGACAAGTACTTGATGGACATCCTTGTGCGACTCGCAGTCCTCCATTCCTGGCGTGTGTATGCCTCGTATCACCATTGTAAGCATGTGAAACACACCATACCCCCGCATTCATTTCGTGTGTATGCCCCGTATCACTATTGTACTGGTGCCGTACCTGTACGTGTGAAACGCACCGTACCCCCGCATTCATTGTGTGTGTACGCCCCGTATCACTATTGTACTAGTGCCGTACCTGTACGTGTGAAACTCACCGCACCCCCGCATTCATTGCGTGTCTACGCCCCGTATCACTATTGTACTGGTGCCGTACGGGTACGTGTGAAATGCACCGTATCCCTGCATTCATTGTGTGTGTACACCCCCTATCACTATCGTACTGGTGCTGTACCTGTACGTGTGAAACGCACCGTACCCCCGCATTCATTGCGTGTGTATGCCCCGTATCACTATCGTACGGGTGCCGTACCTGTATGTGTGAAATGCACCGTACCCCCGCATTCATTGCGTGTGTACGCCCCGTATCACTATTGTACTGGTGCCGTACGGGTACGTGTGAAACGCACCGTACCCCTGCATTCATTGCTTGTGTACGCCCCGTATCACTATCATACTGGTGCCGTACCTGTAGGTGTGAAACGCACCGTACCCCGCATTCATTGCGTGTGTACTCCCCGTATCACTATTGTACTGGTGCCGTACGGGTACGTGTGAAACGCACCGTACCCCCGCATTCATTGCGTGTGTACGCCCAGTATCACTATTGTACTGGTGCCGTACCTGTACGTGTGGAACGTACCGTACCCCCGCATTCATTGCGTGTGTACGCCCCGTATCACTATTGTACTGGTGCCGTACGGGTACGTGTGAAACGCACCATACATGTGTGTGGATTTCAAAATTACATAGGGGACACATAGGGGACAAGTATTAGGCCCAAAATGCATGCTGCTTGTCATGGATACAGAGTTTTCAGTTGCAATGTGTCCATCAGGTGTCCTGGAACAGTCAGTTGGCAAAAAAATACAATGTTGCAAAGTGGTTGTTGACTTGACATGATGCTTAAAATTTGAACGATGCGAATGCGTGTCATTGGTGTATGTTTAAAGGGATTGGAGTAAACGTACGATGCAAATGAGTCTGACCAATCACTATGTACTCTAAATGAATGCCCCTCAGCAAGACAGATATAAGGCAGCCAGAACCCATGAGAGGGCACTTGCCTGCACAACTTTCGAGTCGACCACATTGTTGCTGTCTCTGCTTCCTCTGGACCATGTCGTGTACTTTGGAGAGGGCCCAGCCCTTCACCCTAGAGGAGAATGAGGCGTTGCTGGGCTGCCTCCTCCAACAGTACCCCAAGCTGTATGGGAGACCAACGGAGCAGGTGAGTGCTGACTCCACTACCTTTGCCCATGCACCTGTTGTGTGACTGTCAATATTGTGTCCAGGTGGGACAGACATGCTATGTGAAACTAAGCTACACCTGCATTCATTGCGTGTGTACGCATCGTACCCATGATGTCGGTTAGAATCGTATCACTGTTGTAATGTTGCCATAAGCGGTGTAAAACACTACCTTTGACTGTGCACCAGTTGTGTGACTGTCACTTCTGGCATTGTGTCCAGGTGTGACAGACATGCAATGTTGTTTAGAGTGGGTCCCGGGGGGGGGACATGCTTATGTCTCTCATGCAGAGCATGATGTAGTTCCTGTGTGCACTCCTCACTTGCATTGTGCTTACTGTGACATTCACTGCATAGTGCATGACACATTCAGCCTGGCAAATCCTTGGTGACTTTTTTCCTATTGTCCTGAGGTGATTCAGTGGTCCCCCCGGTATGACAGGTGACTGTACCTACAGATGTGTATGAGTTGAGTGGACCTGTGGTGAGAGTGTCCAAATGATGTGTATTTCTCATTCAAGTTGTGGCCTGGTGCGTTCTTTTTTTCCTTGTATCCAAGTGGCATAGTGGGTCTACCAACTGGGCAGTACAGGGCTTACATATGTGCGGAGTAATCTAGCTGTTACTCATGATGCATTGCCTGATATGCACTGGGACCTATTGTTTGTGTGCTCATGTGTCAGATGTATACAGGTGACTGATGCATTTCGGTTTCTTCTCCTTGCCCACAGCATCATCATCCCCAACAGATGGAGACACCTGCACGGACCTGGAGGAGGGACCCCGCGACAGGGCCACCATTGCTGTCGAGTCTGAGGGAGCCAGTGGCACGGAGGGAGAGGGGAGTCTGTCCGAGGACCTGTCTGGAGGCGATACCACCTATGACGCTGACTTCCTCGAGGAGGCGGAGGCTGCTACACCACCTGGCAGCAGCCCCACATCTGTCCCCGCCTCCTCCGTTACCATCTCCGCCCTCCCAGTTGCTCCCGTTCCTTCTGTCCGTGCAGAGGCCCACCATGTCTCCTTCGGCCCCGGCACCGCACCCCCTGCCCCTGTCACCCCTGCTGCCCTCAGTTAAGAGTCTGTGGACATACTGCAGCAGTTGCAGGTTGGGCAGGCATCGGTCCTGACTGTCCTCCATGGCCACACTACACTGCTCACACAGATGGTTTCATTCATGGCGGGCATGTCAGCAACGATGTGTGACCAACGCAAGATTCTGCGGTCCATGGACTCTTCCCTGACGGCAGCAGTTACTCTCCTGAAGCGCTCCGTCCCCCCCCCTACCCCGGGCCCATCCACACTTCCCTCTCACATACCTGTCCAACGCACACCCAGACAGTCACGAGCACGCACCCCACCAGACACAGGCAGCACACCCCCAAGTAAGGCGAAGCGCACACCTCCTGGCATGCACACTTAGGGGGATGTAGGCACACCCACAGGGTCTGAGGACAGACGACATACACGCAGCCACAGTCACAGTCCGCAGTCCTCACAACCCTGTCCCTCCAAAACCACTCCCCTTGGCTCCTCTGCCAAATGCTCACCCAAGCAGCTCTTTCTGGCTGAGCTGGACCTCGCCCCGCTGAGCCACCACCCCACAAGCAGGCGAGGAAGTCCCCGGGCACGGGAGTTGAGTCCCCCACCACGTCGACCCCCTCCCCCAAGAGCGCTGCACCCCATCCCTCGCCCACCACACCCTCCCTTGACCCTGGGGAATCCTCAGGTGCAAGGGTTGTGCTGGACGTACTTGCAGCGGTGTGCAGCGCCGAGCCCGCCTCCACCTTCGGCGCTGACCCACCCCCTGTGGTGAAGACGTCCACCCCTGTACCCACCACACATACCCTTCCCCCTCCTGTCCCTGCGGTGCCTGGTACTGCCCCCGATGATGCCCCACCACCGTTCGACAAACCTGGAGGTTCATTTGTGCAGGCAAGCTAGGGGTAGACGCGGTCCCCTACGTCCCCTCTTGGACTTTACATATGGACTGGCCATTGGCCTGTGTAAATAGTCTATTTGTTGAATTGTTTTTTTTGTACTGACTAAAGCCTCTTGTTTTACTTTCAACACTATTGCATTTCAGGTACTTGATGTTGGTGATGAGGCTCCTGGAGTTGGTGTTCTGGTAATGTGTTAGGGTTCTGAGAAATGTTTTTGTATGATGGTCATGAGGTGGACCATGGTATCTGTGTGCCATCACAATGTCTCTGCAAAGAATCATTGGTAGTGTGTGTTCATTTTGTTTTGAGACATTGTCCCAAGGAGTGTTCCTTCCTCTGTGGCACCTGACATCTTCCCTGCAAACAGTTGCACAATTGTTGTGCTGACCTGTGTCAACATTTCCTTTGTTGGTGACGGATCCCTTCAACAATGGCCATGCCTGCTCACCGATGTCTCCTGCTGAATCGTCTGTGCCATCCTTGCTAGTCACTGTACTTGTGTTTTGAGTATGTAGAAAGGCCTTCAGGGACAAATTCACCCTTTTCAGCACTATGCATGTGTGTAATCACGGCCTACCACACAAATGGTACTTGTTATGCAGGGTATTTGGGCACCTGACTCACAATTGTGGGCATTGTATCTAGGGGAATTCCACACTATTCCTTCCATGAGAGACAACATCTTGGTGGCTGGACCAGCACCTGGACATTCCTATCACTCATGGGATGTGCGTGACAGTGTGTGTTCCCTTTGGCTATCTTAGTTTTGTAGGCAGTTACATGACTATACAGTCTTGTGGCATGGTATCAGGGTGTGTATTGTGCTGCATCCGCCATGGGTGGGTATGCATGTGTTATTTGTCCTCACACCCACATGTGGTGTGTCATGCAGTGGGTGAAAGACATCCATCCTCCTGGGAGTGGGACACTGCTGTCAGTGATGTGTTGTTATAGCACTATCACCATAGTCCAAAGTTAGGGATGCGTCCATACCACCATGTAGGTGTGGTCATTTGATAATGAGGTACACCCCCCCATATCTCTGTCCACTGCTGGGAGTCCTCTGCACCCACCCCCATGTCTCTGTCCACTGCTGGGAGTCCTCTGCACCCACCCCATGTCTCTGTTCACTGCTGGGAGTCCTCTACACCCACCCCTCATATTGCAGGCCACTGCTGGTAGTCATATGCACCCACCCCCATGTCTCTATCCACTGCTGGGAGTCCTCTGCACCCACCCCCATGTCTCTGTCCACTGCTGGGAGTCCTCTGCACCCACCCCCATGTCTCTGTCCACTGCTGGGAGTCCTCTGCACCCAACCCTCATATTGCAGGCCACTGCTGGTAGTCATATGCACCCACCCCCATGTCTCTGTCCACTGCTGGGAGTCCTCTGCACCCACCACCATGTCTCTGTCCACTGCTGGGAGTCCTCTGCACCCACCCCTCATATTGCAGGCCACTGCTGGTAGTCATATGCACCCACCCCCATGTCTCTGTCCACTTCTGGGAGTCCTCTGCACCCACCCCCATGTCTCTGTCCACTGCTGGGAGTCCTCTGCACCCACCCCCATGTCTCTGTCTGCTGCTGGGAGTCCTCTGCACCCACCCCTCATATTGCAGGCCACTGCTGGTAGTCATATGCACCCACCCCCATGTCTCTGTCCACTGCTGGGAGTCCTCTGCACCCACCCCCATGTCTCTGTCCACTGATGGGAGTCCTTTGCACCCACCCCCATGTCTCTGTCCACTGCTGGGAGTCCCCTGCACCCACCCCTCATATTGCAGGCCACTGCTGGTAGTCATATGCACCCACCCCATGTCTCTGTCCACTGCTGGGAGTCCTCTGCACCCACCCCCATGTCTCTGTCCACTGCTGGGAGTCCTTTGCACCCACCCCCATGTCTCTGTCCACTGCTGGGAGTCCTCTGCACCCAACCCTCATATTGCAGGCCACTGCTGGTAGTCATATGCACCCACCCCCATGTCTCTGTCCACTGCTGGGAGTCCTCTGCACCCACCCCCATATGTCTGGACACTGCTGGTATTCATCTGCACCCACCCCTATATGTTTTGTCCACTGCTGGTATTCATCTGCAGCCACCCCCATATGGCTGGAGACTACGGGTATTCATCTACAGCCACCCCTATATGGCTGACCACTGCTGGGAGTCCTCTACAGCCACCCCTACATGTCTGGACACTGCTGGTATTGATCTACAGCCACCCCCATATGGCTGGCCACTGCTGGGAATCCTCTGCAATCACACACCCACCCCCTTGGAGCCGTACACTGCTGGCCTGGACCTACACACACACCAATATGAAGGAAACATGCAGGGCCAGACCGTAACCCCACATTTGTGGCGTCATATCCCAAATGTACTGGTGCCGTACGGGTACGTGTGAAATGCACCGTACCCCCGCATTCATTGCGTGTGCACACCTCGTATCCCAAATGTACTGCTGCCGTATGGGTACGTGTGAAACGCACCGTACCCCCGCATTCATTGCGTGTGTACGCCCCGTATCACTATTGTACTGGAGCTGTACGGGTACGTGTGAAACGCACCATACCCCCACATTCATTGCGTATGTACGCCCCGTATCACTATTGTACTGGTGCCGTACCTGTACGTGTGAAACGCACCGTACCCCCGCATTCATTGCATGTGTACGCCCCGTATCACTATTGTACAGGTGCCGTACCTGTACGTGTGAAACGCACCGTACCCCCGCATTCATTGCGTGTGTACGCCCCATATCACTTTTGTACTGGTGCTGTACCAGTACGTGTGAAACGCACTGTACCCCCGCATTCATTGCGTGTGTATGCCCCGTATCACTATTGTACTGGTGCCATACCTGTACGTGTGAAACGCACCGTACCCCCGCATTCAATGCGTGTATACGCCCTGTATCACTATTGTACTGGTGCCATACGGGTACGTGTGCAACGCACCGTACACGTACACTTCCGTTGTTGCGGTACGCAGGGGTTGCTGGACACGCCCCCCCAAGGGACCAGACCCTGGTGGTAATGTATGGGCTCCATATTATAGGTTTGGCTTTGGGTATGGGGTATATTTCCTGCCCCTCACCCCCCCCCCCCCAGCCCCTGGGTGTTGTTCTCAGCTTCTGCTGCGTGTGCGTCGGTTTCGGTGCACCAGGTCGTAGGCTAAGAGGACCGGTATGACACGTACGATGGGGTTCATGGCGTGTACGTCGCGTACCGGGGCTCCGTTTGTAGGACTCTGCTTTTACGGCTGTTTTTGACTCCCGTAACAAAAGAGCCGTAGGGACGAATCGTACTTGCGTGGCCGGAGACAGCTGCTTAAATACGTCCGGACGTCGCGTACAGGCTGTTCCAGATCGGAATCGTAGTTTTTTTTTACCCGTACGGACTTTTGTACGATTCGTACGGAAAGAGGTTTTCTGTACGAATCGTACTTCCTAGGTTGTAAGGAAAGTTTACCGGGTACGAGTCGTACGGAGAAAACGCTTCCGTACAACGATTCGTACAGCCTTTTTCCAGGATTGGAATCGGCCCCTTATTGTCTGCATACCAGAAGGCGGCCAACAATACACAAAGTTTGTCCAAAAATGCTTGAAAAGTTTGAAACATGAATTAAAAACTCTTAAATCCAGATTAATAGAACCACTAATTCTATCCTATACGCAAATGGTACTTTTTATTTGTTCCATTAAATTCATATTTGTATTAACAGTTAAGCAAGAGAGTGCAATATAAAATGGCCCTTTCACATTACTCTCTAAGCTGCAAAATCCAACAAAATTCAAGAGGAGTGACAAAAGCAAAACAAATTAGAGAAAGAAATGACCTCATCCAGAAAAGAAGTAGCAACAAAAAACAATACATTTCAGGTACATCTATTTGGAGAGCAATTGGACAGCTTTACTGATCAAGGGTGGATAACATGAGATTATGAAAAGATATATGTACTTATCTGTAAAATAGTTTTGAAACTATTCCGCCACAGAATTACTGGGTCCATACCTGTCCTTATTTGTTGCCCCATCTTTGACGGTGGGAAGTACCATTCCTTTATGACGTTACATGTAAGCGTGCAATTCACCGGTGCATATGCTTCTATCGCTCTTAGGCATACCTTAATTGAAGCATAAGCTAGATTTCATGTGGGTACTTGGACACAATGCAAAGTCTTGGCATTTTCTATTTTTGTAGGTAACTGGTCTATGTGTAGCGCCCCCCATTTTTTTAAGATTCTTTGTACCTCTCCCTGATCTAGTTCCCACTCCTGCGAGATACCTTCTGTCTGCCTCATCTGTCTGCGTCCATGGTTTTCTACCCCAGCATGTGTATCGCTGTCAGTGATATCTTTTTTTTGGAGTGTCCATATTCAGATCTCCTGTGCTAGTTTGCATAGCACACATCATGGAAGGCCCTCCTGACACCCCCCCCCCCCAACCACCCACCCTCCCCTGTTTGTCCACGAAGAATATTTGTGTTGGGTTGTCTGTTTGGATCTGTACTACTATCTCTCTGATATGTTTGTGAAAGGCCTTCAAGTCAAAGAAGTCTGTTGTGAGTTCTAATATTTGATTGAGTTTTTCAGCTTTCTGTGGGTTCCATTAGCCCCTGATTTTTTTATTCTCCTGCATGCACCCACCCAGTGTAGGGTGAGACTGTTGTGATGGTGACCTAGAGAAGTGGGTATTTTGAGTGGCCTGCCTCTTGTGATGTTTTCTGCTATCCATTACTATATTTACTTGTGCACAAGATCCTCCCAGTCCCCCACTGATTGTAACCATTGGCTCAGCAGCCTTTCTTGGTTGAGTGTCCTATGGAGTCTGGCAGGTGGGATTCATTTAATGCTTGAAGCCATCATTCTCAGCAATTTCAGGTTCACAATCTCAGATGGTCTCTTCCTGCAGTGGCAAACCTGCTATGTCAATGACTGCACGCTCTTTTGAACCAGGCATGCCTTTATCGCAACTGAATCTGCCCCAGCTATCCATTTTAGTCATAGGGAGTGGTGAAGACTTCTCATTGTTCGCTTAAAAACTCAGTATGTCTACTACTTCCATCATTATTTGTATACTGTTCTGAAGGTCTTGCGAGTTTGCCTTTTACCATCCAATTAAATCGGTAGGGGTACGCTTGTATCTCCTGCTTTCTCAAGTGAGCTGCTACTTCTGCAAGACATTTTGCAAACACACTTGGTGCTGACTTTATCCTAAAGGGTAAAACTCTGAATTAGTAATGTGAATTGTGTACCAAAAACGTGAGGGATTTTTTGTGCTTGAAGTTCATCAGGGTGTGCAAGTATGTGCCCCTTGAGGTCTACAGTTGCTATGTAATCCTCTTCTTTTAGCAATGGGATGGCTTTCTACAGTGAATATGTCTTGAGATTTTGTGTCTGATTAATGTCTTCTGTAATCTCAGGTCTATGATGGGTCTCAATATTAAATTTTGTTTGGGGATGAGGAAGCAGAGAGAGTACAGTCATTAGGTTTGTTACTCTTTTGGCACCTGCCCTACTGCGTCCTTCTGTATGAGGTTGTGTATTTCCTGTTTTATAACAGTGTCATTTCCTCTCCTTTGCAAGCTCTCCTGTTTGGCTTGACATCTGATGTTATCATTCCTAACTCTAGGCAGTAACTGTGTTTTAAGACGTTCGCACCCATTTGTGATAGGTGATGTTCCTCAATTCCAGGAGCAAACCTCCCAGTCTACTCCCTAAATGTGTTTGATGCTGAGGGCTTCTCTTTGCGAGTCACTTGCTGTCTGTGGCTGATCCACTTATGGTCTGCCATCACCAAAGGCTGTGACTCAAAAGAAGTGACTCCACGCCAATGGGTATGGCCATGCAGTACTAGGTCTCTACACACTCACCCCTTGGGAGCACTGTGTTGGTTGTAGAATGGTCTGCAAATTCCCTCTTTCAATTGCTCTCCTGGTAGGAGGAGTGCTCCTACTGTAAGACCCCCTGAATTGTAGGGGCCCACTGCCTTTTCCATCTGATTGTATTTTTGTATCTGCTGGAGAGAGTCATCAACTGCAGCTCCGTGCGGCTTTCCCCTGTAAAAGACATAATTATCAAAGAAATGTGGACTTCTTGTTTAAAGCTGGATACTATTAGTAAGGCACGTATTCTTAGTGTAGTGTCCATGCACATCGGTCTGCTGATTGCTTTAGCAGCTTCAAGGGCTGACTTGAGGCTGGAATTTAAGATGGTCTTTCCTGCTTGTATTGCATTTGTATTGTTTTTGGACATGTTGCATCAGTTCTTTCTTTTCCTTCTACAGTTAATAGCACTAGAATGTGTGGTGCGTCACTGTGTGGCTTCTGAATGCCTCATCTTTCTTCCTTCCATCTCAAACAGCTTATTTTTCTTCTCTGGGACTGGTACTTTGGATGCTGTAGCATTAGCCCTTTTCCTCGCAGTGCAGTCTGCAAGCTCATTGCTTGTTGTCTAGTAAGTCTTTCTAGAGGGTTTATATTTCTTCTCTACCCTTGTTCTTACTACTTCAGAGGAAGCTGACTTGTTAAATGCTTATTTCCTCTGGTTCATGATTCAAGGTAGCAGGGGCAGAAACTGATCTTTCTTCAGTGATATCAGTATTTCTGGGAGGAACACTCCAGGGCCTGTCTTTTTCTAGCTGTACTTTTAAGTGTCTACTCTCCTTTTAATGACAGCATCGTACAGAAAAAAGTCATCCAGTTGGGCTGGCAGAGAATGGATGGAGACAGACCTGTGCTCAGGAGAGTTGGTGTCTAAGTCCTTCCATACATCCTCATCTCCTTGGGATGCCACTAAGATGAGTTGGTCATATTACTCATCCTCATCATAAAACTCCAACCTGCTCTTCCGCTATGGGTTCTGAAACACGATAGGGGTTCTGTGTCTGCTTGGCTCCCCTCTTCTATCCTTATTAATGTTTCGAATAAATGGTTAGTCTGTGAGACCAAAGTGCAGGCTATGGCTGATGCTAATCTGCTGTAACCCTCATCATTGTTATGATATCTCAAATTACTATGCATCAATGTACAATTCGCCATAACAGTTAGCGTGAATCACTAACTGTATAATCAGTGTAGTGTCCTGAGGTATTTTAGGCACTTTAAGGCCTTCAAAGAATTGTGGTCTCCAGAAAACCTAGGTTCTAACGGTAATACATATGGCAAAAACCAGCTTCAAAAGTAAAATATGTCACCATAGGATGCAAGACGGATATACAAATAAAATTAAAGGAAAAGGACAGTCACAAAAAGGCCACAAAAATAAGAAAAGTAGAATTTTCTTTTTAAAGTGATTGATGACCAGCGCTCCTAGAACAGACCAACTGGGTTGCGTGAAAAATGTTGGCAAAGCTTTGTGAAGGATACATGCTAATAACTATTTATTTTCTCTCGAAAGCATTACAAATGTATCAAGTGATATAAGGGAACCACAGCAGAACCTCTGATGGTTATTCCTCAAACTGTTCAGACAAGATCTAAATACTGCGGAAATGACTGCTGGTAACATTAGAACTGGACCAGTCATTTCACATTATCCTTAGAAGAGTGGCATTGAGGACTCTACACAGGTTGTCTGGAGAAGCGCAACAGTCTCAGAGATCAGAACTTTTTTTAGACTTCTCCTTCTGGCTATCCCTGTACAAAACAGTTATATATGCAAGCTGTTCCAGCCGGTATGAGGAATCACTGACTATATTCATCAGGGTACTTTGGAGCCTCTACAAAATATGGACCTTAGGAAGAGTCCTGTTGCTTCACTGTTCGCGTATTAAGGTGTCAGCTGAAATTCTTACCTGTTTCTCCCCAGAGAAGTGCGTGCCACAAGCTCATAGATCTGAGGTACATACTCGAATGTTGAAATGATGTAAAAGGCTTTCTTATCTGAAAAACAAATGAAGACTATACAGTAAACCACCATGGCAGAAACTGAAAGGTAATAGACACAACAATGACGGAATTCCTAACTATTTATATACCAACTTGCCACAAATAAAGACAATAGTTTACATAAGTACCAGTTATGAAATCTATGGAAAGTAACTTTTAAAGGTACCACTAATTTGAAAAACAAAATGAAGAAATAATATTGCATACTTGCTAAATCCTTTTCTCAGCAGATGGAAAAGTTAGCAAATTCCTAATTACAGTCAAACACTCATATTATTACAATGTTTCACTGTACATAAAAGCAATGATGCCCTCCAGGCTGAAGTATCACATTTTATAGAGCAAATACCGAAAGGTTCTGAAACAACAGCCAAAAGGCGGCGGGAGCCAAGCCAGTGAAATAAAAATGAAATATTTGTTTTCCGAATGAGTCATCAGATTTTATCCAACTGAGGCTCATTTACCAACTCGTTCTTTTCCTATCACATAACACTTTATTCTGAAGGTTTTCCATTCTTAAAAGTAATATACATAAAATATTGCATATTTTATATTATTAGATCATAATTAAATACTAACAAGGGTGCTGAGACAGAATATTGAGTTGGGAATGTCGACTTACACAAAAATCGATTTGTAAATATTGTGATTCAGAAATATCGACAGTAAGAATATTGTGGTCAATAATATCAAATTTAAGGTAAGAAATATAGTTTTAAAAAATATAGGTCATTAATATTGTTTTAAAAAATATAGATGTTTAAATATTGATTTTTTAAGAAGTGTTATGTATTTTAGTTTATATTTTAAATGTATGTAATGTATGTTTTGTGTACAAGTATTGTTTATGTTTATTAATATGTGTTAAATTTGTAGTAGTTATGAATTTTATTTTAATTACATTCTGCATTTCTTGCTCCGTAGCTGGTTGTGGGTTTATAGGGGAATAGGGTGGGAAGTAATTTAATTATAATAAATGAATCATTAATTTTTCATTTATTTAATTTAGATTTTATAGCGTTAATTGTGGGAAGTAATTTATTTATAATTAAATATTATTTGGTTGTTAAATACTATTAATTAATTGATAATTATGGTGATTGTGTGATTTGTTTTAGGGGCAGGTTGTGGGGTTTATAGGGGTAAAGGGTGGAATGTAATTTATGTTTGATTAATTAATAATTAGTTGTTAATTTATATTAATTATTTTATTGAAAATTGATTATGCAAATTGTCTTATTAATTTTAGGTGCGGGTTGCTTGGTTTATAGGAGTATAGGGTGGGAAGTAATTTACGTTTAATTAATTAATAAGTTGTTAATTTAAATTAACGAATTCATTGATAAATAATTATGCGAATAGTGTTATTTTTTTTTAGGTGTGGGTTGTGGGGTTTATAAGGGTAAAGGGTGGGATGTAATTTATGTTTAATTATTAATAATTATTTGTTAATTAATATTGATTAATTAATTAAAAATTAAAATGGAATTTCTGTAATCAATTTTAGGTGTGGGTGTGGGGTTTGTGGGGTAAAGGGTGGGAAGTAAGTTTTGTTTAATTAATTAAAAATCGGTTGATCATTAATATTAATTGATTAATTTACGTTTAATTAGTGTATTTGTCTATTTTTTGTGTGTGGGTTTTATTGTAATAGGGGTACAGTGTGGGAAGTAAATAAATGTTACTTTATAACTAGTTGTTAAATACTGTTAGTTTCTTTAATTGAAAATAGGTTTTAAATTGTGTAATTCATTTCTTTACAGTTTAATTGTAGCTGTGGGTTGAGAGGATTATAGGAGTTACGTGTGGGAAGTTAAATAAGTTTTATACGTTTTCATTTGTGTTTTAATTAATAATATTTCTTTAATTCGTAATTAATTCTGTTAGTTGAGGGAGTACATATTTTTTTAAATGTTGATGTGTGTTGTGATTTGTGTGGTGTTATAGGGTAGGAAATAAAACAAGTACATTTATGTAGTTCATTTTTTTGTTTCTAAATAATTTTTAATGAAAAATATTTATTTGTTTGGAAATTACTTTTTATTTCATTTAATATAAAATGTGTAGGGGGGCGTGGCTTGGACGCCGAGTAAGATGGCCGCCTGAGCTCGGAGCTCCGCTGCGCCATGGCGGATTTTTCTTCCTATCTTGCTATTTTGCTGCCGTTTCACCAGACTTCCTTCGGTTCCAGCGAGCGGAATATGCCGTGCTGATGATGTGACCACCAGGCTTGTCGCACACGCAGTTATACCCTGTTTTCGTCGCATCATGTAAGTGCCTCAGCACGACCGCCATTTTAAGATCGGCGCGACGCGCGCGCGAGGCTGAAATGGGCGCATGTCCCCTCAGAACGTGGGATATTGATAACGTTTGATGGCTTCTTCCTCATACCTCCAATGCTCCTGCCTTACCACACTTTCAGCTTTCCTCCATTTCAACACCAGCACTACTTTGTCTCCTTGTCTATGTTCTGGAGGAGCAGTTACCTCATGTTGGCCATATTAGTGGAATACTTCCCTTCTGCTCATTACTGCTGCTTCATGAGAAATCACTATTTTCATGTATTCCACACAAGACGTTGCTCCTAATGTGCTCTTTTTGAGGAATTATTCAGTTTTTATTTTCTTTTTCCTTCCTAAGGGCTTTGTACTTTTTGGTTTGTCCTGCAGAGCGAAGTTCACTCCATGCCTACTACGTTTATTGTGATTATGCTTCCTCTGCGGTTGTGTCAAAGGGATATATCTTTATATGGCAGTCATTGAATTATCCTTTACAAGCTTTTTTGAGCACTAGTGTCTGGACTTCGTCAGCAATATATAACTAAGATTTGGCGCATAAGAGCTCCGCGCTGACGTATGGTCTCCCTGCCACTATTAGAGGAAGATTTTAATGATTGGTTGGAACTGCCTTTGATTCCTGGATTCCCACGGTTTTTACAGTTGTCTTTTACTGCTCCTGCTGGCCTCTTCGTTTCCTTACTAAGCATCTTGGAATCTTTGTATTCTGCATACGAAGTACACCGGTGATTTAGTTATTATTCATTCCATCATTTGCACGTTCAGGTCTCTATGGGCAAACTACATAACCCAAAGTTTGTCTTTGTGCCTTCGAAGGGCTCTCCTACGACCACCTCTTCCTCAGCGGCAGACTGCTCTTCTCCCACAGATCAAATGGCGGCAGCGGCTTCCAGCCATTCTTCTCCATCACAGTCAGCCTTAAACAAAACTTCTCCCTCTACTTCCTCGTCTAAGCGCTTGAAACAGGACTCCCCTCCTCCTCCACCTGATAAGCCACCATCCTCTATATCTATGGAAATGTTGCTGGAGGAGATAAGCGCTTTACGTCCGTTTGTGGAAGAGACCAATACGAAGATGCAGCTTCTTGAGGCAAAATGGTCGACTATGGAAACTCGTGTATCCTCCGTGGAACAGCAGGTTACAGAAATTCACACTAACTCTCAGCGTATTTCCTCACTGGAAAAGTCTCTTCTCACCCTCCAACAGCATACTGAGGACTTGGAAAATAGAAATAGGAGGAATAACTTGCGTATTTATGGCCTGCCGGAATCCTTGAAGGGAGATGACCCTGTTGCGTTCTTCTCCTCTTTTCTTCTGAAGCTTTTGGACATTCCTGCTACTACTTCTCTAAGTATCCAAAGAGCTCATAGACTTGGCCCTCGTTCCTCATCTTCAACTAAACCACGAGGTGTCATCATCCTCTTTCTGAAATTTACTGATCTCCTTCTGGTCCTTTCCGCAGCTCGATCCAAACACCATGTTTCCTGGATGGGTCAGAGGGTATTTCTCTCTCAGGATGTTTCTAATGCTACCGCTGCCAGAAGGAAGGAGTTTTTGTCTCTTCGGGCTCCTCTACGCTCTCTTGGTGCTAGATATGGTTTATTTCACCCTTGTACCTTCAAAGTGACTCACCAAAATAACACCTGGACTTTTCAAGACCCTGCCGAACTCAAGAACTTTATTCCTATCCAAACTAATGCTGGCATGGACACCTCCAACCCTGCTAATGGTTGATTATTTAATCTCCCCTTTTTCTTACAGGTTTTACTGATATGTTCTTGTATTGGCATCTGTTTCCTTGATGTGGTTCTTCTTAATTAGTTGCTGGATTGTATTCCCTTTTTCACGTGTCTTTTGCCTTTGTGTTGTTTTGTTTAACATAATTTTCTGTATCATCTTTCTTTTTCCTCACCTAGATTGATTGGTGTATTCCTCTCCATCCCATACGGTTCGTCTTATTCATCTTCCGTCCTGGTGCAGTTTGTTCTCCTGGCTTGGGAGGTCATTCTTGTCGAATACTTCCATAACCCCATTATCATCTTCTTTTCCCCCCCCTCAGGTATGTTTCTTTCAGTCATCCTATTTGGATATGTACTGTCTCTTCTTGTACTTCCTTTCTTTCGCCCTTTCCCCTCTTTCCTTTCTCTTTCTTTTAATGTACCTTTCGACTCTCTTTTTTCTCGTTCTTTTTTCTCATGTATCAATTGGCATTCTTTTCTTATTTCTTGCTTTCATGGCTTTTCTTTTTTGCTTACAATTTTACTGTTTTTACTTTCAAAGTTATTTCATGGAATGTGAAAGGTTTTGTTAACCCGATTAAGCGACAGAGAATCCTTTCCCACCTAGCTTCCTATAATCCTGATTTAGTCCTTTTAAAAAGAAACCCATCTTTCTGATGCTGAATCGCTTAAGCTGAAAAGAGGCTGGGTGGGAACGGTCTTATTCTCCCCTTCATCTAATAAAAAGAATGGTGTTGCTATTTTATGTCACCAGAAACTAAAATGTAAAGTTCTTTCCCAAGATACCAATACTGAAGGCCGATGGGTACTTGTTAAGTTATTAATCAACTCTGTATCTCTGACTGTATTCAATGTCTATGGCCCTACCCACCCTGATTGCAATTTTTGGCCTTTAAATACTTCGAAATGTTTTCAGCACAGTGATACCATGTTTATCTTAGGAGGTGATTGTAATCAGATTGTTGATCCGTTTCTTGACTGCAAATCTTCTGCTCGCTTTACACCTCACAAATCACATACACAATTTCTAGACACTATTTCTAAGTCACATCTCATTGACTCATGGAGACTTTCCCATCCTGACACTCTAGACTACTCCTTCTTTTCACCCCCCCATGCCTCTCTTTCTCGGATTGATTACATCTTCCTTTCTCAATCTCTTTCTCAAAATCTCCTATCTTCTTCTATTGAGCCCATAGTTATCTCAGACCATGCTCCTATTGTCACGACCCTTGATCTTCTTCCTCCACATCCCAAATCTTCTCGCTGGCGATTTAATAACTCCCTTCTCATGGATCCTCTTTTTTCTTCTTTTTTTTTCTCCTTTGCTACAGAATTCTTTTTACTCAATTCTGACCCCTCTTTAGCTCCTCATGTTATCTGGGATTCTTTTAAGGCAACCGCACGTGGCTTTGTAATGGACTTTGTTTCCAAAAAAAAGAAGCACTTCCTTAATAAACAGAAAGACTTGTTGGCTCATATTAAATCCTTAGAGCACAAATTCTATACTTCCTCTAACAATTCTGTTTTGCCAGACCTCATACGTGCCAAACTTGATTTCAACAAAACTACTACCGATAATGCCTCTTCAATCTTACTTCGGAGCAGCGCTCATTACTATGGGGGTCGCAATAAATCAGGTAAACTTTTAGCTAGTTACCTCAAATCTCGTAAGGAGCGTCATTGCATAGATTCTATTTACTCTACAGATAATCTTCTCTTACACAAAGAACAGGATATACTTACCCAATTCCAGCTTTTCTACCAGTCTCTTTATACTCCTGAATCTCCTCCCTCTGTCTCTCTTATTCACTCCTATTTCGATAGACTCCCTACCCCCTCCCCCTCTCATCTCAACTTTCTTGGTCTTGAGCATGATCTCTCCATTACTGAACTTGACAGCGCTTTAAAGACTCTTACTAAAGGTAAATTCCCGGGTCCTGATGGCTTCTTTGTGGAATTTTATATGCATTTTTCTGACCTCCTACTTCCTAAACTTCTCACACTCTTCCAATCCTTCTTTATCTCCGGCTGGTACTTTCCACGAGGCTACGATCTGCCTTATACCCAAGGAAGGTCGTGACCCTCAATTCTGTAAGAATTACCGACCAATATCTTTAGTTAATGTGGACTATAAATTATTTGCTAAACTACTCGCTTTACGTTTAGATCCTCTTCTGCCCCATCTCATTGGCAAGGAACAGTGTGGTTTTGTTAAGGGCAGACTTACTTCGGATAACTCTCGCCTTTTCCTCAATGTCCTAAATAAGGTCCCATGTCTTTCCATCCCTTTAGCTGCTATCTCTGTCGATGCTGAGAAAGCGTTTGACAGAGTGGACTGGTCCTTTTTATTCGCCGCTTTGCGGTGGCATGGCTTTGGCCCTAATTTCATTTCTCTCATTTCTTTACTTTATTCAGCCCCCAAAGCGTCTGTTTTAGTCAATGGTCATCTATCCCCTTATTTCCCCCTCCAACGTGGGGTTCGCCAAGGATGTCCTTTGTCTCCATTACTTTTTGTTCTTGCCCTTGAGCCATTTCTTACGTCTATTCGGAATAATATATCTATTTCTGGTTTTCCTTATGGCAAAACCCATTTGAAACTCTCTGCATATGCAGATGATATTCTCTTATTTATTTCCGATCCTGAAAAATCCATTCCCGCCCTATTACTTGAATTTAATTCCTTTTCGCAAGTCTCTGGTTATAAGATCAATTCTGATAAAACGGAGATTCTCCCTCTTACCAAATTTTGTCTCCCTCATCAGTTCTCTTCTACTGGTCTCGCATGGAATTCCTCCAAAATCAAATATCTCGGAATATGGTTCTCTAACTCCATTTCCTCATCCATTCAGTTGAATATGTCTATTGTTTTATCCCGTATTGATAAATTATTATCTTCTTGGAATCCTCTTTTTCTTTTGTGGTGGGGTCGGCTTGATTCGATTAAAATGATGATATCCCCCATTCTTATATATATTTTTTCCATTCTCCCCATAAATATTCCTGATATTTACTTTAAACGCATTGATTCCTGTCTTTCTAAGTCTCTATGGAATCATAAAAAATCAAGGGTTGCCTTAGTTGCTCTTCGCAAACCAAAATCTAATGGCGGAGTCAAGTTTCCGGGCTTTCGTCTCTATCATAAGTCTTTATGTGGTGGGCTGTGAGCACCGCCCACCACAATGTTGTGGATGGGGGATGCCACCGCCGCAGTGGCGTCCTAATGACCACAGCGGGACCGCCGCACCGCTGGCGGACAGTCCCATTCACCGTTACGGTGTCCGCCCGCCATCGTAATAGGCCCCTAAGTTTCCTGTTGTCAATGATGATCCTTACTTGAAGGGCTCATGTAGACTTTACTAAAATGATTTTCCCAGAATTCACTAGGGATGTGACAAAAGATCAGGGAACTGTCAGATTTTTATTTCTCGTACCTGAGACGATGGGCCAAATATGTTTACTATCTTTCATTCTGGCTGCATATGATGGTGGCTCCCATTGGTCTGTTAGGAATATCTGCCAGGGCTTAGCCGTAGCAGCCTTATAATGCTTCCTCAGGCCGGGAATTAGTACATGGTCTCTGGGCTTCTTCCCTAGTGCAATCCTTAATTCACGGTTAGCTACTGTGCAATCATGGTCAAACCATCCCTGCAATTTCTTCAGTGGGCATATCGACCTGAGGAGAGTATTTTTTATCCCTCAGCAGAGGTCATTGAAGGCACCCACTATACAGGTGCCGATTCCGATCCTGGAAAAACCGGGTACGAACAGTCGGTCGGAGCGTTTTCTCCGTCCGACTCGTACCCGGGAAAAAAACATTACAAACATGCAAGTACGATTCGCACGGAAACACCATTTCCGTACGAATCGTAAAAAACACCGACCGACGAAAATATACATACAAATGTGATCCGGGAAAGCGCCGACGTGACGTCGGGACGCATTCAGGCTGCGTTTCACGAACCAGGAAGTACGATTCGAACCGACAGCAGTCCGGACGGCAATATTTTTACGGCACCCAAAAAGTGCCGGAAAAGCGAAGTACGCCGCGATGCGAGCGGAATTGGGGGCCCGGTACGCGCCGTACCCCCCCCCAGCCCCCCGTATGTATGCGCCCCCCCCCAGTCCCCCGTATGTACGCGCCGTCCCCCCCCAGCCCCCTGTATGTATGCGACGTACCCCCCCAGTCCCCGTATGCATGCGCCGTTCCCCCCGAGCCCCCGTATGTATGCGCCGTCCCCCCCAGCCCCCGTATGTACGCACCGTACCCCCCCAGCCCCCGTATGTACACGCCGTACCCCCCCAGCCCCCGTATGTATGCACTGTCCCCCGCAGCCCCCCATACGTACGCGCCGTACCCCCCCCAGCCCCCATATGTACGCGCCGTCCACCCCAGCCCCCCGTATGTACGCGCCGTACCCCCCCGCCCCCCGTATGTACGCACCGTCCCCCCAACCCCCCGTATGTACGCGCCATACCCCCCCCCAGGCCCCGTATGTACACGCCGTACCCCCCCAGCCCCCCGTATGTACGTGCCGTCCCCCCCAGCCCCCCGTATGTATGCACCGTCCCCCCAGCCCTCCGTATGTACGCGCCGTACCCCCCAGCCCCCCGTATGTACGCGCCGTCCCACCCAGCCCCCCGTATGTACGCGCCGTACCCCCCATCCCCCCGTATGTACGCGCCGTCCCCCCCAGCCCCCCGTATGCACGCGCCGTACCCCCCTCAGCCCCCCGTATGTACGCGCCATCCCCCCCAGCCCCCCATATGTACACGCCATACCCCCCCGCCCCCCGTATGTGCGCGCAGTCCCCCCCAGCCCCCGTATTTTCACGCCATACCCCAAGCCCCCCCGTGGATGGACGCACCGTACCCCCAGCCCCCTCCGTGTATGTCTGGTGCGGACCCCCACCCCCAAATGTGCGGAGCGTACCTCACCCCCGTATGTACGGAGCGTACCCCCACCCCCATATGTACGGAGCGTACCCCCACCCCCATATGTACGGAGCATACCCCCACCCCCGAATGTACGGAGCGTACCCCCACCCCCGTATGTACGGAGCATACCCCCACCCCCGTATGTACGGTGCGGACCCCCACCCCCCATATGTACACGCCGTACCCCCCCAGCCCCCCGTATGTAAGTGCCGTTCCCCCCCAGCCCCCCGTATGTACACGCCGTACCCCCCCCAGCCCCCGTATGTACTTGCCGTCCCCCCCAGCCCCCCGTATGTACGCGCCGTCCCCCCCAGCCCCCTGTATGTATGCGTCATACCCCCCCAGCCCCCCGTATGTACGCGCCATCCCCCCCAGCACCCGTATGTACACGCCGTCCCCCCCAGCCCCCCGTATGTACGCACTGTACCCCCCCAGCCCCCCATATGTACGCGCCGTTCCCCGCCAGCCCCCGTATGTACGCGCCGTACCCCCCCAGCCCCCGTATGTACACGCCGTACCGCCCCCGGCCCCCCGTATGTACGTGCCATCTCCCCCAGCCCCCGTATGTACGCGCCGTCCCCCCAGCCCCCTGTATGTACGCACCGTCCCCCCCTGCCCCCCGTATGTACGCGCCGTACCCCCCCAGCCCCCCGTATGTACGTGCCGTCCCCCCCCAGCCCCCCATATGTATGCGCCGTACCCCCCCCAGCCTCCCATATGTACGCGCCGTCCCCCCCAGCCCCCCGTATGTACGCGCCATACCCCCCCAGCCCCCCGTATGTACGCGCCGTCCCCCCCAGCCCCCCGTATGTACACGCCGCCCCCCCAGCCCGCCGTATGTACGCGCCGTCCCCCCCAGCCCCTCATATGTACGCGCCATCCCCCCCCAGCCCCCCTATGTACGCGCCGTACCCCCCAGCCCCCCGTATGTACGCACCGTACCCCCCCAGCCCCCCGTATGTACGCGCTGTCCCCCCCAGCCCCCCGTATGTATGCGCCGTACCCCCAGCCCCCCCGCGGATGGACGCGCCGTACCCCCAGCCCCCCTCCATGTATGTCCGGTGCGGACCCCCACCCCCGAATGTACGGAGCATACCCCACCCCCGTATGTACGGAGCGTACCCCCACCCCCGAATGTACGGAGCATACCCCCACCCCCGAATGTACGGAGCGTACCCCCACCCCCGTATGTACGGAGCGTACCCCCACCCCCGTATGTACGGTGTGGACCCCCACCCCAAATGTACGGAGCGTACCCCCACCCCCGTATGTACGGAGCGTACTCCCACCCCTGTATGTCCGGTGCGGACCCCCACCCTCGAATATATGGAGCGTACCCCCACCCCCATATGTACGGAGCGTACCCCCACCCCCATATGTATGGTGCGGACCCCCACCCCCGAATGTATGGAGCATACCCCCACCCCCGTATGTACGGAGCGTACCCCCACCCCCGAATGTACAGAGCGTACCCCCACCCCCGTATGTACGGAGCATACCCCCACCCCCGTATGTACGGTGCGGACCCCCACCCCCGAATGTACGGTGCGTACCCCCACCCCCATATGTACGGAGCGTACCCCCACCCCCGTATGACCGGTGCGGACCCCCACCCCCGAATGTACGGAGCGTACCCCCACCCCCGTATGTACGGAGCGTACCCCCACCCCCGTATGTACGGTGCGGACCCCCACCGCCGAATGTATGGAGCGTACCCCCACCCCCAAATGTATGAAGCGTACCCCCACCCCCGTATGTACGGAGCGTACCCCCACCCCAGTATGTACGGAGCGTACCCCCACCCCTGAATGTACGAAGCATACCCCCACCCCTGAATGTACAGAGCGTACCCCCACCCCGTATGTATGGAGCGTACCCCCACCCCCGTATGTACGGTGCGGACCCCCACCCCCGAATGTACGGTGCGGACCCCCACCCCCGTATGTACGGTGTGGACCCCCACCCCTGAATGTACGGAGCGTACCCCACCCCCGTATGTACGGAGCGTACCCCCACCCCTGTATTTCCGGTACGGACCCCCACCCCCGAATGTACGGAGCGTACCCCCACCCCCGTATGTATGGAGCGTACCCGCACCCCCGTATGTACGGTGCGGACCCCCACCCCCGAATGTACAGGGCGTACCCGCACCCCCGAATGTACAAAGTGTACCCCCACCCCCGTATGTACGGAGCGTACCCCCACCCCCGTATGTACAGAGCGTACCCCCATCCCTGAGTGTACGAAGCATACCCCCACCCCCGAATGTACAGACCGTACCCCCACCCCCGTATGTATGGAGCGTACCCCCACCCCCGTATGTACGGTGCGGACCCCCACCCCCGAATGTACGGTGCGGACCCCCACCCCCGTATGTACGGCGCGGAACCCCTGGGGGTCCGCGCCGTACATACGGGGGTGGGGGTCCGCACCGTACATTCGGGGGTGGGGGTCCGCACCGTACATACTGGAGTGGGGGTCCGCACCGTACATACGGGGGTGGGGGTACGCTCCGTACTTACGGGGGTGGGGGTCCGCACCGGACATACACGGAGGGGGGCTGGGGGTACGGCGCGTCCATCCGTGGGGGGGACTGGGGGGGACGGCGTGTACATACGGGGGGCTGGGGGGGCAGCGCGTACATACGGGGGGCTGGGGGGGGGACGGCACTTATGCGGGCACATGTCTCCATGGTTGCTATTGAGGTTCGCTCCGTGCTGTGTTTTTTCCATACGGTTGTACAATCGGACGGACGGGATGGATCGTACTTGCGCGCTCGGACTTCATTTTTCCGTTTCGTACGTAAAATCGGCTGGGGACGTGTCGGACAGTTTTTCCGACCCGAGGACGTGTGGGGGAATTTTCCCAATGCGATTCGTATGTATTTTTTCCCATGCGACTCGTACTTGCCAGTTTGTACGGTACTTGTACGATTCGGACGGAAAAAAATCCGGATACAATTCGTACGGAGAAAATTTTTCCAGGATCGGAATCGGCCCCACAGTTTGCATTATAATTTTCTGGTAGACAGACTTCCACCAAAGTCCAATTCTCTTTTATAATTTTGTCTTGGGTTCGGGCTGGATCACACATTCTCCAAATAAATTTTAAATTATCCGTAAAAAGTTTGAAAATCTTTTGCCCCTATCTCTGTCTCATACACTGCCCTGGGTGCCAAATACAAAGTGGCCTCGAGGCTGAAGTATCACATTTTATAGAGCAAATACTGAAAGGCTGCAAAGCAACAGCCAGAAGGCAGCGGGGACCCGAGACAGGGAAATAAAAATGAAATATTTTTTCCCAACGATAGTCAGCAGATTTTATCCAACTGAGGGTCATTTACCAACTCGTTGATTTAATGCAATGACTCCTGTAACCAGCATTTTCTTTACATCATTTTATTGTATGCAAGTACATGGAAAATAAAGAACACTGAGACATAAATACCCTTTGCGGAAATCCGATCCATCCGTCTCAAAAACGAGAATATCATACAAATGCAAAGCCATAGATACAAGCACAGCAGGCTACGTATATGTCAGGGCTCACTTGATGGACATCATGCTTATACACCAGTCATGCATCCTCAAGCACTCCCGATCACACAATGCAAACAACCATATACATATAAAGGAGCAGGCCAGAGTGCACTAAAATACTGCATAAACAATTCTCTTAATTCAAATATTTCTAACAGTGTATGTCGCTATTGTGGCTTCAGTGGATTTCTTCCTGAAAGCTGATGTGCAATATGTACTGTGTAAATTCATCCAGGCATATAATGCACACTTTTGGAATAAAAATTGAGTGTGGCTCTGCAGTCTTTGTACTACCCCAGGAGTGACCGGGCTGCATATAGGTGCCACTCTTGCATGTTGGCGCCAGTTGCTTCACTCTTTTCCGCACCCTCAGATAGAACAATTATTGGTGACAGTGTGCTGATCTCTAACTTGAAAAGTTCTACCTGTGTTTCCTGTTCTGCCACTCCAGGAAGGATGAGGAAGACCCAGGTCAGGTCACCAGGGATTGGCTGTTGGCAAGTTGCCATGGTATCCCGCCTCATCTTTTCGCATGAGGCAGAACAGGAAACTTAAGTAAGGCAGAGGCTCAATGAAAGCCCATTTAGCTTTTCGACAAAGTGAACTGGAATGAAGACACGTGAGTGACAGACTTATGGGTCTACAAACACAAGAAAAACAACAGTTAGGGACCCATTGAAACTTGATTTTGGTCCTCACAAAAGACTAGACCCTTAGGGGCAACACAGGCTGAAACCTGTTTGACAAACAATTTGTGATGTGAAGGACAATTTACAGTCCTTTGAACGTCATAACGCCTCCTTTTAATCTTACCGCTGTATACTTCGCCTTAGTTAAAAAATTGTTCTAAAATACAGGAAATAATTTTCGGAACAACACCACATGGATCCCACCAATACTTTCCCTAGGATGGAGGTACTCACCTAGGGAACTGAGCACCTAGGTGTGAAACCCAATGATGACAGCACCCAACAACACATCATAGTGGTGATAACTTTACACCACCCGTGACGAAGATTGGTTTAGGGTTTGGGACAATCCTGAATAATTCCAGACCCCATGGAACCTGCAGAGCTCGCTCTCCTTTGATTATGGATGCATTATGTATAGCATGTAAAATTGTCACAGATGATTAGCCTACACAAACCGTGTCAGGAAGAGAAAAGCGATCTTCTACCTTTGTCTTGAAGAAAGTAATACAACCTTGTTAGACGACTGTTATTGGCTGAAACATGTTGATATTAGATGTTGAAGTACATTTTATACTCTGAGGGCATCTTTTTACATTTTTAACCTTGCCAAAGGTAGCCTGAAAAATAGCAATCTACCAGAAGAATAGGAAAAACTTACAATTTTAACCTGAGATCCCTTTGTACCTTCAAAAAAGAGCTTCGCTAGTCAACAGCGTTGAGCCTACCCAAACACATTAGGGATATTGTGTGAGGGCCCAAGTACGCAGCATGCCACCAGTGGTACTGGTGGGTGAGGGTTGTTTTATAAATCCAACCAGTTATCCTCCACCCCTTTCTGTAAAAGAGGAACTAGAGAGGTTCAGGCACAAGAGTTCTCTGCAATGATATTGGTTCCTAAAACGTTGGAAGCTGAGTGACGCATCATCTTTCTCGTGACTCCCCATTTTTCTTTGATATGCGATCCTTTTCATCATGTCCTGGGCGGTACGATGCCTATGCAAAGTCACACAATGCCACCAGCCAGCACGCGGGGGTCCAATCAATCAATCAATCAATCAATCAGGAGTTATAAAGATTTTGTTTTCTGTTATCCGTAGTACTATCGACATGACGGGGTTGGGAGATGGCGAGATAGTTCCACCGGTTAGTGCATCGGCTGCAAACCTCTCTAAAGCAATCTCTCTTGCTGAGGTCACAAGGGCACTAGGTTGTTGTCCTGGGTTCTCCTGGGGGACATGATCTGACAGGGGTATGTGTCATTCCCCTACCCACCAGGGCGGGATGGTTGAGTGACGTCACCAGACGCCACAAGCAGAGGCCAGGTTGGTCTTGTCACCTCTCCTCTCTGTTGGGTCGGTTCATATATGGCCAAGCCCGGCGTGAAGACAGACTTTGTCCTTCCTTTCTTCTCCTGGGTGAATCACTGCACCGGGCCACACATGAACCATCACGGAGGAGAGATCGAATGTTATTTTACCTTTTGTTTTAACCGCCCTCTATGTTTAAAGGCACGAGCGCCGATTCAATATTTAAGGTTTCCCTTGAATGGGAGGAGGGCAGGGGCAGTGCTAATCAGCAGCAATAAAGCAGGCATTGAAACGGGTCTCTGCAAGGCCCTATTTAGAAGTCCTTCTTCACTTTCCATTGCAAAATACTGATCTCGTGCTGGACATGCGAGAACCCTTAGAAGTCGACGTCAATGGTGCAGATCCTATCACACTTCATAGGTTTGATTTGTACAATAACCTATTTCCCTTTTCCAGGTGCAATTCTGTAGTTTCGTTTTTCAAGTAACCAGGGCCACTGGAGTAATGCGATTCTGCGACTGTGGTGTTTTCCGCGTAGTTATTCATTTGCTGCACTTTTCACACACTTTCTCATCTCCTGCATAAATTGCAGATTTTAATCGAAAAAAAATTGTCTCTAGCTCAAACAGATAAAAGTTGCTGAGAACGCCATAGCAAGGGTCCCTGCTCAGTAGCAGACCCTTTGTCACACAGAGGGAGACCATCTTTCAGTTGCTAATAGCTGTATTTATGTTTTGACCTTGGATCCTTTAGTGTAAAAGTACAAAATAGTGAAGTATTACAGCTTCAAAATGTGCTACATCATGCCACATAATTTGCTTTCTCTTGCCACATAATGTAGTGATCCCTTCCACATAATTCTGGTGTCCCTGCTTATGACTTCTGTGCATTCTGCCAACCGAGTCCTCATGTCTGGGTGGTTTCAAGTTGTTGCTGTTTGTTCAAGACTGGGCACGATTCACAGCTCTAGAGAGGAGTCTGAAGGCAGTGCCTGTCTTTCACAGTGCCTGGTAGTGGGTCACAGAGGAGTTCGACTCATCCAATTCTCGGCCTATGCTGAGAGCACAAAGCAATAAAGTATATTTGTCAATCGAAATTACCATTTTAGGTGAAAGTGCGTACAATTGGTACACAAATACTGATGTGAAAATATTTGCACCAAAGGAAAAGAAATGCAGTGTCTCTGTGTATGTGTGTGTAAGAGAGGGGATGGGGGAGAGGAGGGAACAAAAGAAACAATGCAGAAGGAGAAAATGAAAAGAAAAGGCAGAAGATGAAGAGTGAGGGATGTAAATGAAGACAGACTTCAGAGGATGATGTGAGGAGAAAAGAGTGTAAGCAACTAGCACAGTGGAAAGAGATGCGAAGGGAAGAATACTGATTTATATGATATTGAGTACAAATATGTGCTAATAAGCACTGGCAAAGTCAAATGGTCTGTCATGTTTTATGTGTTTGTTCTGTGATGGTTTTGGGCTCACTAACATCAGAGACATTCAAATACTGATTGGGTGCACACCTGGAAAGCTTACGTTTCAGGCCACGTCCATAGTCCATAGTACATTACATTAACTCCTCTCTTATAAAAGATTTCAAATTACCTTTATTTGGTCACAACCAGTGCAGAGACCCCATCCATCTTTTTCATCACATGTAAAGCAGTAGCTCAATTGCAATGGCTTGTTTAAAAAAAGTACTACTTTGGCATCTATTTGCTGCACACTCATCAGCTATCAAACTACCTGTCAGTAGGCCCAAGAGATAGGTCAGTGAGATGAGCGTTCATCACTTGATCTGACTGGTTATTGGCAGGTTATTCTTTTACCCTAGCTAATTCCAACAAATAACCGTGAGACCCTGACCAATACATGTTTTGCGAAAGGATGCCAAGGGTGAATGGGGGCCACTTTTTTTTTAGGGTGCCCAGGCCTATTTTTGATCCCAATTCGACCCTGCTCTTCTTCCTCTGTGTGCTGCTGGCTTCACCCCTGTTTTGTCATCCCAAGAGCTTCTCATTAGTGCAGCTGAGATGGGTATTTTTAAGGGGGTTCATAGAAAGGAACGACTGTCTATATTGAAGGCTGTCTCGCCTTCAATGCAAACCTCTTTTGGTTTCTTTGACTATAAACGCTGGCGACACAGCCTTCATTATAGTCCTTCCGCGCTTTCTGGCCACAGACACTAAAGACAGGCTATAATGCCGCTGACCGCGGCCCCCGCAGGGGGCTAATTGGCGGTCGGCGCCTTAGTGCCCCCGGGGCACCGGTCACCCCTCCCCATCCCCTCCCACGGGGGGGGGGGCAGGGACACCGACCGGAGCCCCCCTCCACGGGCTGGCCGGAAGTGACGCGCAGTGCGTGTCACTTCCTGGCCCTGGTGTGAGGCGGAGGCTATTTAACCTTCCCCCACCCTCCTGGCGACCTCTTTGTCGCCCACCTCGCCATTTCCCTCCCTACCGCTTACCCGGCGTTGGGTGGGGGGGTTTCTGAGCGTTGTAATGTTTTCCTTTTTCGTTGCAGGCGGAGTTACAGGGCGATCTGGAAGCAGGCCGGTACAAAGGGTACCTCTGCGCGGCACCATAGGGGGTGCCTGAGCCAAAACCGAGGAGCCTCAGGGGAGGGTCCCGGAAGCCGTGTCGGCGCCCCGCTTGTCCTGCGGGCGGTTGTGGGGCTGAACAACCGGGGGCTTGCTAAGCGACGCTCCGCCCCGAGAGGGGGGGCGTGAGTAGAAGTTACCAACGGCACGTGATCGTAGAAAGAATCACCTGGAGGGCAGCAACGGCGGGCATCGCTCCCGCGCTGCCCGGCTCATCAGGCGGGCAGGCGACCCAGTTGGTTGCCTGCCCTTGGATCGCCCGTAAGATAACCCACCCATTACATATTCTGGAATTATGTAATAAACCTGCAGCATTGTTACCCAACACCAACTGTCTTGTGTGTGTCATTTGGGTTACCTACTAGGGGGGAGGTGGGACAGCGGGGTGCCCCTGGGGGTACTATGACACATCCATCGCCAATCAACCTTTATTTGACACAGAAACAAAAAGACGAATGTATCAAATGCATGGAGCCCTCACTGTAAAAAGCATTTTGTTACTCTTTTTGAGTTTATTGTTTGCATTTTTAATGTGTTAGCACACTAAATCAAGACCTATTGGCTGTGTCAATGATAGTTACTTCATGTCGTGGAGCTGCAACAGAGGGATGACAGGCTGGGTGTGTCCTATTGTGTGTGTGTGTGTGTGTGTGTGTGTGTGTGTGTGTGTGCGTGCGCGCGCGCACGTGCGTGTGTGTGTGTGTGTCTGTGTGTGCATGCGCGCACGGGCGTGTGTGTGTGTGTCAGACACTGTAGACAAGAGTTCTGAATGCCCAACATACCTGTAGCGACGGCGCGGACAAGCACGTAGTTCAGTCTTATTACAGGGCAAACAAGCTGTTTAGATTTGGATGGATCCGGAGCTGGTTTTCTGTGACACTTGAGCATAAGCTTGTCATCCTGTTTCTGCATCAGCACTAACAGATCTTCCAGTAGCAGCACATGCACATCTAAAGATGGAGAGACAATATAGACACAGAGACAAAAGAATAGTTTGCCATCAGATCTGGGATTATAAAAGAGCAAACCTGGAAAGATACAGACATGTACATTTACCCTGCTTGGCTATTTCAATAGCACACACAGCAATCAATCATATCTTTATATTAAATGAATAGGTGTGCATTCAACTGCAGATGTTCACTTTGCAGAGAAAGAGTGACAGGAAAACAAATCACTCATCAATGTGAGAGGAAGGTGCAGGATGGGCACGATGAAGAATGGGTGTTCACTTTGAGAGAGAAAAGCCAGGAAGCTGGCTCTGTATACACTATACCAAAGTAAGGTATAGTCTGTACAGAGTCCAGTGGATCCCCAAAGGTAGGCAGAGGTTGAAGTAGGGAGTACCTTACTCTCAATTTGTGGTAGCGTGTGCGAGCAGTAAGGCCTTATCAGAGGGTAGTGCTAAGCATTTATTGTACAACTCAGACAAGAAATGATTTCACACACTCAAGGACTGAACTCGGACCAAATTGGTTTGTATAAAAATATTATTTAGTTATATTTATTTTCTAGAACCAAGGCAGGCCTGGTACAGGTAAGTATAAGTATACTTTGCAAGCATATGCATTTTAAATACAGTTTGAATGCAGTGAATTAGTTACTGTAGAATCACTTTATATCTGCAGATAGTCAGGTTTACTTTGCAATCACTTTTCTTACACAGCCAGGTATCTCTAGATGCAAGGCTGGTGCACTTCCCGAGGGAAAGAAAAATGAGACAATACGTTTTGCAAAGTTATTACAGATTTGCAGTACTACTCATGAGCCACATTTAGGCCTTAGAAGGCAGAACTGGGTGTACGGATCTGTAGGTAAGTTACAGTCAAATGGGCACTCGACTCACACCACCAGCGGCACTTGGGCGGTGGGGTGCAGGGACCACACGTTAGCCAAGGGCTAAACACAGTGGTGGGATTTTAGACTGCGGTGAGCATGCCACCAGATTGGGAACAAAATCTCCTGGGGTCGAGGTCAGTGCTGTATGCCCAATGACCAACACAAGAACTACACCATCAGCAGCACAGGAGTGGCTGGGTGTAGGATGCAGTCTTGGCTGAGGCTGCAGATTCGGTTGCGGTTCCTTCAGAGTCGGTCAGCTGCTGTTGAGGAGAATGGGGCTTTGGGAGTCATCGTACGGTAACTGCAAGCATTTGGAGATGGAGTTGGTCAGACGGTCACAGTTGCTCTTTCTGGTCCACTTCGGTTATGGAGTCGGTCAAGGTGTCGCCTTTGGTCGCTGTTGAGGGGACCTTCAGTTGTTGGATGCAGGTTTGATTTACGAGTTTGTTGAGGTTCAGGGGTCACTAGGATCCAGGCTAGGATCGCTTGGAGGACCTCCTTACGGTGTTGATTCACTCGGACTCGCGGCTCCGGAAGCAGAGTGGTGGAGACTCACGGAGTTGGCCGGAGTCAGAGTCGGTTACTTTTGAGCAAGTCAATGCTCATGGGAGACAAAGTCCTTTTTAGTCCAAAGGCAGGGCAGATTCTCAGGGTTTACGAGGACTGCTGGCTGCAGGACACACCGAGGTTCTGTTGGAGGATTCTGAGGTCGGGGCAGGTCGGTAGGGCTGGGGCCAAGTCAGTTGATGTGATCCTCTTCTTCTCTCAAAACAGCTGTTCGGTCCTTCTTCTTTTCGGCTCTGATCTGAGGAGGCAAGGTTCAGGGTTTCCCCTAAATACTAAATTTAGGGTGTTACAGGTAGGTACAGGTCAGGACCAATTAGTCCCTTCCTTGGGTGGCCACACCTCCTATTATGCCACCTTCCAGTGGGAGGGGGAATAAGCCTCACTCTGGTTGGCTAGGTCCCCCATCTGCAAGATGGCAGGGACTGAGAGTTGATTTGATTTGATTTGTGAATTTATAAAGCGCACGATTGCTCATGAGCATCTTGGCGCTAAGTCGATGTAATGTCAAGGTCTGCCGGGGGATAGTGCTCTACCTAAGAAGTGAACAGCCAGGTTTTTACCTCTTTCCTGAATGTGAGCAGAGATGTGCTGTTTTTGATTGTAATAGGGAGAAGGTTCCAGGTCTTGGCTGCCTGAAGCAGGAAGCTTCTCCCCCCCACCTAACTTGTTTAAATTTGGGCTTCACCTTACCTCCCCCACCTAAGGGGTGGGGTTGGCCAAGGTGGGCACACCACTCTTCTTAACTTTGTTTTCGCACTGATTCTCCCACCCAAGTTTTGGTTCAGAACCAGTTGGGGCTACTTGCTGGGAGCAGCAAATGGCTGGGGTAGCTCCCAAAGGCGGCAGGCCTTTGAAGCTTCCCCTTCGTGGACCCTGCCCATCCTGGGGGAGGAGGCTCGGCACCTTGTCCCAGGATGTGCTTTGTTTCAGAACCCAGAGAGCAGCAGGCTTTCGACCCTGGGGTCCAGAAACATGTCTGGTGGTGGCAGCTGGGGAGCAGCTACTCAGCCAGGACACTAGAGTTAGCTTGTTTTTCAGGGGGCATCTCAAAGATGCCCTCTGAGTGCATTTTCATTAAATTCCACACTGGCATCAGAGTGGCTTAATGTGCTGAGACATTTGATACCAAATTTCCCAGTTTTCAGTAAAACCATTATGATGCTGTGGCATTCGTAATGACATACTCCCAGACCATATACTCTTTATGGCAATACTGCACATACAATGTCCAAGAATTGATTTAGCCACTGTAGGGGTAATAGGCTCATGCACCCGTACCCTCGCCACTGGTATAGTGCACTCAGCTAGAGGGGTGACTTATCTAGGCCAGGGCAGTGGGTTGTATGCATGGCACACAGGTATGTGTGCCATGTCGACTCTTCACTTTGTTCTGCTCCAAAACACGCAGCCTGCAAGGGGAGTGTGTGTTTGTAAATGTACAGGATCGCTAACGGTGGCACAATAAGTGCTGCAGCCCTTAGAGACCTTCCCTGGTCACAGTGCCCTTGGTACCTATGGTACCTCTTACAAGGGACTTACATGTAGCCAGAGAGGTGCCAATTGGGTTTTGCAACATTACAGGTTTAGGGAAGGAACATAGGCCCTGGGTACCTGATTGGCAGGAACCCAGGGCACACTTAGTCAAAATACATCAACATTTAGGCAAAAAGTGGGGGCAACCATGCAAAAAGGGTCACTTTCCTATACTTCCTAGTTTTCAATATTTGAGATTGTGTGCAAAGAGACCTTTTACACACACGTTCTGGGTAAAAGAATATATCCAAGATATTGTATAAATGGAAGATGACTTGCAACATTTATTGTCAGGGTTAACTACAAAAGCAAAGCGACCTTGATCTTTGTACCTGAAGACATTTTGGTCTGTCTCAGTTTGTGATCTTTTCCACATTTCTCTTAGCTTTGATTAGCTTGTACAGTTTCTTTCAACCCGTAGGAGGAGGTGAGGTTGTGTAGGATCTCCTTTAGATATCACATCTTACCACTTCTTCCTCAGTATTAGTGTAACATGCACAAGCCCATTTAGACTTTCCACTGACATCCACATGGTTTCGTTTATGATTTGCTTAAGTTTGCCACCGTAAAATACTAGTTCAGATCTAACAAATTCATTGAACTGGCCATATAAAATATTTTTGGTGTCCATAAATGGAAGACAACCATCAGGAAACCTTAAGAGAAACAGTAGCTCACTTCAACATCTCAAAATCCAGTAATGTATCAAAGTAAACAAGCATTGGCATAGCCAATAGGTCTCGCTTTTGGGACCTTATAAGTATTTAGTTATAAGTTATATAAGTATTTAGTTATGCAGCACAATATCCTTGGTGCAACAACATCAACTGTTGCATGGCTAAGCACTTATAAGGTCCCAAAGGCGAGACCTATTGGCTATGAAGTCAAGTCTCCCCTCACGGGCCAGGGAAGCCAGAGCCAAAAGTTGAAAGAGCAGCAGATGAACTTGCAACAACTAGACTCTGCTTCTTGCTGTCATGGGTAGAAGCACACAAACACTGCGCCAATGCAAGAGCCAGCATGCATTTTTGTATCGGGACACAGCCTGTGCACAATGGCACTTTGCAGTATGTTATATAATATGCCCCTTCTAGGCATCAGGACAAAAACCAGGGCACTGATTTTACAGTATGGTGCTGCTGACAGACTGTGGGTTCAACAAACCCCCACAGGCGAAAGAAATATGCTATTAGGTTTTAAGTAAAAAAAAATGTACTGTTTGAGTGTCTGCCTTCATGACAGGTCATCTCCCAGTTCAACAGTTTTAATTGTCCTGTGCATGAGAACCTTGAACCATAACACACACTAGTAACCCTTTTTCCGCAAAAAATCTCTGTATTGTAGCATTTCTGTAAACAAGACCTTCAGCCCTGAAGTGTGCGATTCCGATGACGTTGGTAGGCAAGGCTGGTCGAATCATAATGCATCCATTATCCTCGACGTAATGAATGGCCTTGAAGAGCCTTCATTCAATGGGGAATTCTCTAGTGTCATAAAGTATTAGAAAAAAACACGTTAAGACCTACGAAGCCCTGAATTAATGGAAGCGTGACAAATCTGTAACTAGGCGCACTTAGGAACCTTGCAAATGTGCGCACGGTGAGCCAGATGGACTTACGGGCACACTACAGTGGGCTCAGGGCATCTTATAAATCACTGTGCATTTGGAGAAGCCCTACAGCAGCACACCTCCTTCACTAGCTCAGGCCCAACAGAATAGCCCCAACTCTGTCATCAGAGGAAAAGGGGGCGGAGTCTATTCTACATGGGGGTTTTGAATTCCCCAAATTATTAGTGCATTGAATATCAAGTAACTTAAATGGTATGGCGAGTAAAGAAACGTGAGGCAAACCAACCAGAACAATATGAGACAACAAATCTGTATTCTGTGGGATGCACTCCACAGCAAATACGCCCTCCCCCCCCCGCACCTCCACCAGCTAATTTTTCATTAATCACCACAAATTTCAGGCAGAATTCCTGGGTGTACGAAATGTAATCAAGACACTAGCATGTGCGGGTCACTCGGCGACACACATTCTCTGACAGTTTGCAATAATGAAATATAAACAGCTGGAACTCAGTCTGTGTGCTCCATTTCTATAAAAACAAGAACCAAAAACTGGCAAAAACACATCAGCCTTCGTTTTTGCCTGGAGAAAATGTTGTAGAAATGTGTCCTCTAACCTTGCCAAATTTCAGAGAGGTAGGAAGGAGTACATTGTCTGTTTCTCCTCAGTGTGACAGACAATCACTGATGCATTTTCTATTTGTCCTGCGGTGAGAGAAATATTGCAAGGATTTCGCAAAATAATATATTTGAACATTTCTGAGTCGAAGGA
Source organism: Triturus cristatus (assembly GCF_964204655.1). Lineage (NCBI taxonomy): Eukaryota > Metazoa > Chordata > Amphibia > Caudata > Salamandridae > Triturus > Triturus cristatus. The sequence goes on from NC_140595.1 coordinate 108,485,688, forward strand.
GATGCACCTGCCAGGCCATTCACGAATCCACCTGCTAAAGCTTGTGGATGTGCCCTTCTATCTGACACGGGTCACTGGTGAAATAACGTAGACGGGCTGAATAGTCTAAGGGGCACTTTACGCTGAGTTTTTGTCACTTTCCTTAAAGTCACTCTTCTCGCTGATATGATCGCATCAGTTATGACAGAGACAACTTTGCATATTAGAAACGAGTGTTCTTTCTACCTCATGAAACGGTGGCCGCCGAGGCGCCATAAGCGGTGTAAACCAATGAAGGTGTGCAGAAGAAGGATCTTATATTCGAGTGATTCAGTTGTAGCTAACGTACACGTTTGCAAATTTCGCAGCGTAAGCTCCGGATATACTCTATACCCGTTGAAAGCAGTCCACAAACCACCGCATCTCGGCAACGGAACCTGCCCGGGGAGAATATCCCCCTCTGCGCCCTGGGGACAACTCTCCTGGAGGCGAAGAAGGTGCGGTACTCAAGCCCGATGCTGGCGCCAGCAACTCGTAATGTGACTTCAGGCTGACCCTGGGGATCACGAGCTGGCTGCAGGATAGCAGAGCAGAGTGAGCACAAACACAGGCAAGGAACGAAAACCACATGCTGAGAACCCACTACAATTAACGCATTAAGCTGTGCAGTTTTACGGAGTCAGTGAGCGTAGCACTCTTTCCAGTCCGTGCGTCCAATGCTTGTGGCAGTGTGTCGTCGTTGCGCGCACATACAAAGCAGGGCATGACATGTAAGCATTAGAGTCGGGTCAAACGCGACCCTACACCTGAAGAAAACAAGCATTGAAAGCATGCGCATGTAAGCATTTCTAGAGTCGGGTCAAACGCGACCCTACACCTGAAGAAAACAAGCATTGAAAGCGTGCGTCATCACGATCGCGATCGCTCTGAAAGAGAAAGCGATCGCTCTGAAAGCGAAAGTGATCGCGATGACGCACGAGTTTTCAAAGTGCTGCTGGCGGCCGGCTGCGCGCGTGCACGATCGCGTGAACGCAAGCGTTAGGCCAGCCAGCAGCACTTTGAAATTCCCACTTACAAAATGTCTCTTCGAGCCAGCGCAAGCGCTGGGGCTCAGCGAGACCTAAAAATGACTCCTAGATTCCTCTTTTCAACAAAGCCTTTGATAACAGTGATCACCAAATTTATTGAATGGGAGACCTGGTGTATGAGAGAAGGGAACTGTGTCCAAGAGGTGTATAGTGTTTCCTCTCTGCCAAACTTCATACGTCTGTGAATCAAAAGTTTGTGAAAGAACCAAAATTGTTGCTCATGGATAGATTTAGTGGGGAGCATTGTGGCATATGTGCCATCAATGTTTTCGTGAAGGCTACTAGTCAGTAATTGTTGTTAGCAGTTCACGGGGCTGAGGTCTGATGAATGAACTTATAATCCATAAGCAACATAGGTGACTTGAGTACTAGCATTGCTGTGAAGAGGAGCAAGGCCCTTTTTTAGCTAGACCGGAGAGAAACTGAAGGCATATAAAGAGTCTCTCTCTACAGTCTTCATGCAAGGGAGGCATTTTGAATGTTAGCTGCCTTCATCCGAGTATTCTTTCAGAAGAAGGGGAAAAAGAGAATTCATCTTGGGGTACTTTAGTATTGAAGTATTCTTTACATTAATATTTCGATATAACCAATTTTAATTTATGTTTGTAACACTACTGACTAGAAGGAAAATGTTACTTACATTGTTAGGATCTGTTCATAGCGTGCAGTGCTGTAGATTCACATCCTCTGCATACTTCTGCTGTCTAGTGTTTGGCTCTTGCTGTTGCACATTTTTCAGTCATGAGTTCTCAGTGAGGCCTCCACCTCTAGTAGTGACACGCATTGGCACCGACTTCATTGGTAGATTGGTTTCCACACAGTGGGTCAGAGTAGGTATGGAGTAGTGAGTAGGATAAGACAGTGGCCATGTGTGTAGTGTCAATCTTCATGTAGATTGAAGATATTTGTAGAAAACACTGGCTTCTTGGGAGGCAGGTGGGCGCAAGCAGATCTACAGCAATACATGCGATTAACCGATGCTTACAGGGAAAGGAGCAAAATCCATTCTTAGCATTTGTGCCCATAGATAGGCCTGGGCGAAGCACTACGCTACGCTCGCGTAGTTTGCGAAGTTCGCGCTACTTCGCGCTACGCGAACTGCACGTAGCACAGTGCGAACACGCGTAGCGTAGTGTTGCGTAGTGCTGCGGTCATTTTTTGCTTGCTCGCGGTCCTCAACGTCAAGTTGGCGACCGCGAGCAAGCAAAATGACATCCTGGCGAGACTTTTTCCTTGTTCGCGATCGCGAGCATGGAAAATAAACCTCCCGGCGAGATTCCCAACGCGAGAAGGTCAGGTTTCTCATTGCGAGGGGTCGCGTATGCTCGCGACCGCTCGCGATGAGAAACTACCAGTTCGCGTTGAGAAAGCTGCAGCTCGAGTAAAAATCTACTCGAGCAGCAGAAAACTACAGCTCGCACTGTGCAAGATGCCATTTTCAATGATTGCACAGTGCCGGTTGCTTGTCCGCACTGTGCAATCATTGAAAACAACATCTTGCACAGTGCGAACATGTTACTTCGCAGTTCGCGAAGTGCTACGCGTAGCTCGCGTAGTGCGAACTTCACTTTGCGTAGCTTCGCGAAGTGCTACTTCGCGAACTACGCCCACCCTTACCCATAGATACACATGCTCTGCATGGACAGTAAAGCTGTACTATCCTATGTGGTGACTAGCCAGTGAATGGGGCAAAGGTCTGAAACAAAGTCTTTATGACACTCTGACCTTTCGTAGTCTGTAGCCATACCAGAATGTCTGTACAATAATGCTTTGTTAAGATGCATGGATCGAACCAGGTAGCAGCCTTCCAAATAATGACACCCTATTTGCAGGCAGAGTGAGGCATGGGGAGGGCAGGTAGGTTTCTTTTTTTTTTTTTATAACAATTTTATTGATAATAAATGGCACACATGTCAGGCAATACAGAGTTAGCAGTGGCAAGGCAGAGGATACAATAGGCTACATTACCAGTTATGCAGATTAAGAGGACACTTAACATGGTGTCTAGCCCGGTACCATGGCAGTCATAACAATGGTTCCCTCTTTCCAGAGATCAGAAACAATGGAGAGCAGGTGCGTATTGTTTACACTTTGGAGTAATAGGAGTAGCCACATGGTGGTTAGGACCGCTCCGCCCCATCCCGTAGTTCCGCCAGTGTCCGCATCTCCCTTCTCAGTTCCACCGTGGGAGAAATGCATATGTCCCCTCGATATTTATTCCACTTTCCCCACTTACTATCCCACTTTTTGGGGCATTCATGCCCCTTGAACACCGTGCTTCAGTTACCATCGCATAGTCCGTGTTGGACGCCAAATCTCTCACCCGTGGCAGCACATTGGATCCCCACTTCTGAGCAATATTACATTTGGCTATGGTCCACCCCATAGTCGCCCATGATTGTTACATCTGGTTGAGGTCTGTGGCATCCTAAATATGAAGGAGGCAGACCTTGGGGGAGGGATGGATGGGTTTGCCAGAGGCCCTAGTAAGCTGCCGAGTGACATCTGTCCAATAAATTTGGATGTGAGGGCAGTCCCAGAGTATGTGCGTGAAGGTACCAGTCTGGTTGCAGCGTCGTAAACAAAGTGAGTTCAGTCTTCTACCCAGCCAAAACAATAGCGTTGCATCAAAGTAGACCCTGTGGAGAATCTTAAGCTGAATCAGTCGGAGTCTCAGTGGAATCGCCACCTCCCTAGGGGAAGCGAGCGCCTCCCACCAGTCATCGTCGTCCATCGTCGTCCATCTCCCCCAGGTCACTCTCCCAACTTCCCCTCAATTTCAGCATAGGGTTGTTTGCTCATTTTTTGTACGTGAGGGATATAGCTTTGCGATCCATGGGATCTAACAAAATGCGATCTTCCAAGGGGGAGGAATCTGGAAGGGGAGCATCCCCAGGGAGGGCTGAGTCAATTGCGTGGCTGATTTGTAAATATCTAAAGGTCTCCGAGGAGGCGAGGTGATATTTCGCTTGAAAGTCTGCAAACGTGGCCTTTTTACCCTTGAACCAGAGGTCCCCAACACTGGAAATCCCAATCAAGTCCCACTTATCAAACCCCAGGCATGCACTAAAATGGCCTAAGATGTCTGGTTTCCACAACGGGGTAGCCTTAGTAAGGCGGTTATGCCACCCCAGCTTACGCTGGACTTTGTGCCATACCTCCACCGTGCGAGCCGTGGGACCGGTCAACCGCAGTTTACGATAGTTCGTATAGAGTGCCCTGTTGTACCCCCCATTCCCCAGCAGCCAGTGGTCTGTCCGGAAATTAGGGTCGTCATGTGGACCGAATGCCCATCTGTTGATGGCTGCCAGCTGCGACGTCTGGTAGTAGGTAGGTTTCTTTTGGCTTTAAGGCAACAAATATAAATACATTTAACAACCTACCAGGCTATCCGTGGCTTAGGAATGGAATGGCCTTTCTAAGGGAGTGTAAAGCAACAAAAACCTGTTGTGTTTTGCAAAAATACTTCGTCCTATCTCTATAATACATGAAAGCAAACTTGACATCAAGTGTGTGAAGGGATCTCTCTGGTTCCGAGAAACGCTGGGGTAAGAAGACCGGAAGCTCAAGTGTCTGGTTAAGTTGGAAAGAGGAGACCATCCTTACAGTTGGTTCTAAGGACCACCCTGTCATTGTGTACCTGGACAAAAAGCTCTAGTAGTGAGAGGGATTATAGTTAACTTACACCGTTGAGTGATGTTATGGCTACTAAAAAGGCGACCTTCCAGGAAAGAAACTGGAAAATATAAGAATGCAGTGGCTTGAAGGGCAAACCTATCATTATGTTGATCAGACTAGTGCAGGTGGCGCTCTAGGGGGGCTGATACATTTAAAGCCCTTCATTAAGGCTTTTAGAATAGGAGTCTTGAATAGAACATGTTCCATATTCTGTATTTATGCAGCAATAGCTTCTAGGTGCAAGGCGGCAAAGAGGTCTATATCTGAGGTACCACCATCGCCAAACATACGTGAGTAGGGCTGGTGGGTGGAGTTCCCACTCATGGTCTTGTTGCTGCATCCTGCTGAGCAAGTCATCAAAGTCGCTATCCACTGCCAGAGGAACTCTGCCTGGAGACACACAAGGTGGAAATTGCCCAGTGCCAAATTCACTGAGCTAGTGCTGATAGTTGAGAAGAGTGTGTTTCACCTTGTATTTGCATGTAAAACAAGGCAGTCATGTTATCAGTTCACAAAAACACCACCTTGCCCTGAATGTCCAGTTCATCAGCTTTGAGGGCTAGATGTATGGAGAAAAGTTCAAGATGTTTTATATGAAGAGCATGATGAGGTAGGCACAGATTATAGATTGTCATGTTGTTCAAATGTGCTTACGAACTGTCGAGAGATGAGGCTGTGGTAATGGTCAACTGTGGTACCTGGTCTGCGAAGGGCCTGCCACACAAAAGATTGTTGTTGTTACACCACTGCAGAGATAAATGGGTGCAGGCCCTTATCAACACTAGATCCTCTCATTGACCCTCGGATTCTAGCCGTTGTGCCAGGAGGCATCAATATTTGCACTGTGAAAGGACAGAGTGGCTGAACAAGAGGCAGTAGCTGTTGGAATACAGCTACCCTTTGCTCGCTTCAGTGGGCTTTAACCGAGACTGCATTGAGGATTGACCAAAGAAAGTATTAGACCTGAAGTGGTTGTAGGTGGGACTTGGTGGCATAGACTGTAAAACCTACTTGGTGAAGCAGGAAGATTGAACCTTGGGTGCTGACTCAGCAGTCTTATTGGCTTACAGTCTTGATCAACCAGTCATCAAAGAAGAGGAAAAAGTGAGTCCACTCCCTTCTGAGATGAGCAGCTACCACAGAAAGACATTTCGTGAAGACTCTTGGGGCTGTGGTGACTCCAAAGGGCACCACTTTGAACTAGTAGCTCTAACCACTTACCATGAAGCTGAGGTAGCATTGATGGGCCGGAGGGATGGGGGTGAAAGTAGGCACCCTTTAGGTCTAGTGGGCCATAAAGTGCCCTGGCTAAAGCAGGGGGATTACATACTATAGGATGATCATATGGAAATGTTCTGAGAGGATGTATCTGCTGAGAGGCCTAAGCTCAAAGACGCCTGAGGAAGTTGTCGTTGTGGGGTATGAGAAAGTACAGGGTTTAAAAACCCTTGCTCGATGTTGAGGGGCATTGACTCTATGGTCCGTTTGAGTAGAGCAAAGTGTGCTGGATTGATGGTGTATGTGTGCGAGGAGGGATGTTTGGTAGGGTTGACATGAGCTCAGGGCAGTAGCAGTACTTAATGATGGATAGAACTCACTGTTCTGTGGTCTCCAAAGGGGTAGACATCCCTAAAGCTTCCTCCCAACAGGTGTAGTGGGATTGGGAGTGGGAAGGGGGATATTCATGCAAGTCAATGCCTGAAGATAGAGGCTCTCCTGGCGGAAGGAGCTCTGCCTCAACCTTTTGAGTTGTTACTCCCGAAGATGCCCTTGCATAACCTCTAACTCCCTGTTTGCAGTTAGCCTGCTGCTGGTGTTGATGTGACAGTGTGGAATCAGTAGAAGTTGCCTTGGACCTAATCATTGTCTGTTGCAGAAAGGAGCTTCAGCTGAAGGAACCTGAAGGGCACCCATGGCCTTAGCAAGGCCAGTGTCCTTCTTCATCTTTTCCAACATCTCACCAACCTGGGGACCGAAAAGGTATTCTCCGGTGAAGGGCAGCTTAACGAGATGTTGTTAAACTTCCTACTTTTGAAACCTGAGACATGCATCCAAGAGTGGCGATGGAGGATCACTGAGGTGTTCAGCTCACTGTCAGCTTTATCAGCCGAATCTAACACACAACAAATGGTAGCGTTGGATATGGCCTTCCCATCCTCAACAGTCTCTGCTCCCCTATTCCAGTACTGGTCAGGGAGATGTTGGAGTAAGGCCACAACCTCTTCCCATTGGGCTCTGTCATAGTAAGTCAGGAGGCCAACCACATTGGCAACAGGGACACTGTCATGGTCAGGATCCACCAGTGGGTCCACGTCGTAGTCCTCCCAAGCAACGTCCATAGGGTTAGGGTAGAGTGGCACACCAAAGTCCTCTACTGGAGAGTCAGGAGTAGGGCTACCTGTGTCTGAATAGGACTCAAGTGACCACTGAGAAGAAGTCATAAGAGGTGAGGCTGGTCAGGTGAAGGTGATGAAGTCAGTGGTAGAAGTGGAGGTGATGAAGGAGTTGGAGAAGGAGGAGGGGTAAGGGAAGTGCCCTTAGTCCTCTTAGGAGGCACCTTTTGGAGAGAAGTGTCTGGGCTTGGGGTATTCTTAAAGCAGAGTCTTCACTTATTGTATAAAGTCTTCCCAGTGGCAGAGATCTTGCCTGTGCAGGAGTGAATAATGATCCGACGTTCCCTTTCAACATGCTTCCTTTGAAACTTCGAGGATGGGCCTCTACTCTGAAGCAGCTGTCTCTGCAATGGGACGGCACGAGACGGGTCCTGGGAACGTCAATAAAATGAGTGAACATGATGGTGTAAAAAATAATATATAATGGTTCAGTGCCCATATGCGTTCACTACCAGAACACATGTTGCAGAAACTGTGTGACTCCAAAAACTTCTTTGAAGAAAAACAGTCAAACCCCAACACTAGAAGGTAGGTGTACGCTGAGCATGTAAGTCTACTGACACTACATTTGCGCACACACACAAATAAATGTATATTTATATATTATTACTTTTTTCACTGAAAAAACCAAGGGTTAAAGTGATGTCATAGTACGGGATTGTAATAATAGGTTACTCTACATTAAAATAAAATTGGAAATTCACAAAACAAAACATGGTTAAAGAAACGTAACCACCAAAAAAGCCTGGGTCTGCGGGATCTGCCACCTGTGCTCCGCACTGTGGCTTGATGCTGACTGCTACGCTGAGCCCTTCTAGCAGCAGCAATGGCCTGGCGCTGAGCCTGCCGCACTGTGCACAGTATGACCGGTATGTACCATACTGGGCCAGTGAGGGAGGGGCAGCCCAGACTGTGAAACCGGCTCTCATTTCTCCCACAGCTCCAGAGAAGCCAGTGAACCACAAGGAAATGTTGGCACTGGCAGAGGAGATCAGTGGCAGCGGTGGCAGCTACGAGTACCTGTAGCTTGGTATTGGTGATGCGCAGGTGAGAAAGGTACAGGACCTGCACTTTCTCCTGGTCCCCTTGTGCCCCCTGGCCCCACATACTTAAAATGTGATTTTTGCAGGGGGCACCAGTCTGTACATTTTGATGTGGTGTGGCAGACAAGGGTTGGCTGAGCAGTTCATCCATCCCAGAACTCTGTGGAATTTAGCGGAGTTTCTCTGCAACTTTGCAGAATTCTGCAGAGTGAAACTCTGCAAACTCCATCCAGCCCTAGTTTGCACATACTGTTTTAAAAAACAAAGCCAATGAAATTCTCCAGCAACTATAACTCATGACCTAAAGCATCCGCAGTGTTCTTATTATTCCTGTCATTCAGGTGTTGCAGTGATGCTGTTTTGCCCCGCACTTTTTTCCCACTTTTTTTGTAGGATGTAGGACTGAGTCCCTGAATCCTAAATTGACGGTCACCCCATCTTTGTAGATGTGGTGGCAGCCAATCAGATCCTATCTAAAGATCTGTTATGTGTGCAGATCCTGAGCAGAATGAAATATACAATGTTTTTTAACCTTAATTTTTCAAACTACGGAACAGATTTACACCAACTCACAAAAAGCACACCTTCTGGACCACGAATTAGGTTTCTGCCAAATTTCGGGCCATTACGTATAGTCGTTTTGACTGCAGCTGTTTCTAATTTTCCTATGGAAAAATGAATGGGGAAAACTTATTTTGGGAGCTCCCGCCCTTTTCTCGGCCTGACTTGATGGGTCACCCTATAATTTTCCAGAAAGGAGCTGAGGTGGAAAAACATGTTTTTTTAAACGTTTCATGAATATTCGTCAAACAGCACCCAAGTTATATTCAAACAAAAATAACTTTTTCTTTGGAAATGGGGCCTAAGGCAGATGGTAAATTACAGTGGTCTGCTAGTTGGGAAGTGTGCATACCAACAGTTTTGTCCTTTGTTATCTTCCATTTTAGGGGTCCCTCATGGATCAATCGCCTCGCGGTTAAATTGAGGTTCTATTGTAGAAAAAATGGACATTAATCAATTTTATGCACTGATATTGAAAAATAAGCTACAAAATCCGTCAAGTGCCCAAAGAAGATAAAAAATGTTTACCTGAAACTGTGCGGTCACGGGGTAATTTTTTTTCTTTTTTAGGTCAGTGGTGTCAAGCTGCGCCTGATACATCTTATTGTGGCGCCGATTCTTGACTCTCTTCACTCTATCTTTCACGAACATCAAAATCTCATGACATCGGTCCCTACATTGGACCAGTTTGTCCTCCTCTGAGCTGCCACCTGCAGGACAAAGCAGGACATCTTGGGTGTTTTCCAGCACTTAAAAGCATTAGGTTTGGCAGAAGCACTGAAGTCAGGAAACAAACAAGTTCCATCAAGGACTTCTCAGGACCATAACAGAGAAACAACCAAGAAAGAATCAGAGATTACATTCAACACACATTTAACACCATGCATGCTTTGGTTTTCTAGGCAGGCAGCTACAAACATACACATTAACTTCATTCTGAAAAACTTGTGAATACAGTGCAATGTGGGAATTGTATAGCTCAACTGTGTTCTGTGCCTTGATACAGGGCTGTGTGTAAATTCTCAGGCCTAGACATAACCATGTCAAAATTAACGTAATGCACACCAAGAGCAGACTACAATAGTTAAATAAGAGTCAGTAAGATGTTCTCACCAAGCTACATCACTACTCTTTAGCCTTCAAACGATCTAAAATACCAGCCTAGTTTTTTACCCTTTCGGCCAGCCCATGACTGCTCTTTACATTTCACTAAGATGTAAAAGTGTCGGCTCTCTGTAATATTTTATGGCCGTCATAACTTTAGGAGCTATTTCACACTCCATTCCCCTTCAGAAAACTGAGTACAAGACTCTAACCAATGATCCACAAAGCCATCCTGTGAAAAACATGTATAATAGTCCTGGGGGTCTACAAGGTAAGCTTGAATAGATATTCTATGTATGTAGACTGTTCTCAGCAAGAATGGATAAGACTAAGCTAGCACATGTTCCTTGCTGAGTATTCTTAAGGTGGACGAGACTTCAAATTTGCTTACATTTTGATCCTGATGGACTCCTCCTAAAACGTTTAAAAAAAACATTAAGCCACTTAAGATTTTATTTAAGGTGTGTAGGGCATACAGCTCACAGATCCAGATGGTGATCCTTGCAATCACCCTCTCACTTGGCTAGAAGTTAGTTGTTACACTCCATTTTGGATACTAAAACATTAAAGCTGGTGGCAAGACATCTTTAGGTTTATTTCAACTGGAATTTCAGGAATACATTAAAAAAATTAGCTAAAGTGAACCAAATATGTATTTTCACAAGCTGCACTAAGACTGGAAAGGACTTATGAACTTTGAGCATTAGCTGCTCAAGTTCATGTTACTTACCAGTATGGGGCTGAGTTAGAGTTTGGCTGAGAAGTCACAAAGGCGATGAAGTACCCTCTACACCAAACTGAAGGTCCGCCACCTGATATACCAACGAGTGGACCTTAAGCATGTCAACGACAGAGGCTTCTTCATCTCCATTGCTGACATACTTCTCTGACTGCTCGCCCCAAGGGACAGCAACAAACATTTAATTAGCACCCGTACAATGGGAAAAAATTCCCTTAGTGTTGGGGCATTAGTTTTAGTTTTTTCAAAAACAAAACTTTACCGTGGGATTTTCTTTTTGAAAAAAACCCAGAAATATTTTAAAAGTTGGACAGATGGTACAATAATTTGGACGGTATTGTCAGTCAAACCTTTAATACAGGAACTGCTATGACAGTGGTTTCTGCTAATGTGTGGAACTGTGCACAGGGCTAGAGGACAACTCTAAATTTGGCAGGCAGTGAACCCTCAGTATGGTCAGAGTAAAGTGCTCCGCCATACTGATGGACTTTGCCCATCAAACTCTAAATGATCTTTGACATTCAGCTGGGATAGGGTATCCTACAAGCAAGATTGAGAAGACATAATTGGGCTACTTGGGAAACAATAAAATCTTCTGAAATTCATGGCTCATTTACAAAATATTAATGCCCTTTTTATTAAATAAAAATAGATTGGTTTATATGGAGAGCATATGGACAAGGCATCACATAGGATCTTACTTTAAGTATCATGTCCTGTTGCCTTACTCAGTTTCTTTAAACATGTGTAAAAACACCTGGAACATAAATACATACAATGTGGCATAAGTCAGACCCATTCGGGGGAGGCAAAAGGAAAGAACAATGCCTTTGTAGAAAATATCCATATAATACAATCCGTAGTGCAGAAGAAACATCAAAGACTGTCATTCATGCAAGGCAATGATACTACAAAGAAGGGCAATTCATGTGTCCTGTAATCCCCTAAAGCCAATACATAACACATGAAACTCATCCCAACTACCCCCTGTCTGCTTTTGTGTGATGCCTCTACTGATAACATGATAAGGAATCAAGGTGGATAGCCCATACATGTTTGTAGAGCATCCAACTAGTATCCAGTGTGACATCTCCTCCCTTTCAAAATTCCTAGGGTGTAAGCAATGTCATGTGTCACCCGTCCCTAGCGGCAGTCACTCCCCCATGCTCCCTCAGGGCAGCCAAGATAGCCATCCAGTCTCATATAACATCTTCAAGTTTATCATCTTTACAAACATTTCTCATCTACACCTCCTCCGCGATCACCCGTTGACAAATATCTTTCATCGATGCCACGTATTTGGGGTGTGTCAGACTGAGTCATTTTGCCCGCACCAACCCAAGGAGGGCAAACATCCTGCTTAATTTATTTTGGGCAGGAGAGGGAATCAGTTGCAACAACACTTGGTGGATCTCCATTGACACGTCCCACCGGAAGCTGTATCCATGTTGTACAATATGTCTTCCACGTAGGAGGACAAGGGTGAGCATGGCCACACCATATGCAGAAAATCTGCCATCTGAGCCCCACTTCATGCGCAGCCAGCTGGTCAAATATTGTAGATGCCATGCAATAATTGTGGAGTAAGATAAGTCAGATGTAAAATATTATATTACAAGAGTTTAAAGTGTGCATTGGAGGTGACTGTCCGTACCCCCTCATGGACCATCACCCAATTTTTAGCTGATGAGGGCTACCCCATGATAGCCTCCCACTTGGCCTGGACAGGAAGCACCACAGATTGTCACATGGAGTCTGTATTCTTGGGAAATCAGCCTATGGCCCTGAGCCGTTTAAAGCAGTGTAATCAAGATATTGGACCGGGTTGGTTCATCAGGAATGGACGGCCCCACCTCCTGGGCCGTGCTTGACATTTTCATATAGTGGAGGCATTGACACATACCCAGGGAAAAGGTTTCAATTACCTCCTCCCTCATAATCAAGCACTGTCCAGAATGTAGATCTACCATAGTTTTGCAACCTCCATCCTTTTATTTCTGCACCAACATAGAGTTAGCAATTTGCAAGAAGGGTTTCACTGTCGACAGAGGCACATCCAGAGTGTATGGGGCCCACTGGAAAATGCTACGGACCACTCCCTCCTACCTGTCAGATAAGGAAAGGTGGAGGCAGCCCCCATGCCAGACCTAAAGAGGATCAGCAAGGGTATCCCTTCATGTGCTTCCTGCAGAAGCCGTTTCTTCCATTTGTCGTCCATGTCCAGCCAATGAATTGCACGCTGCAGTTGGGCTGCCATATAATAAAGTTCTAGATGCAGGATCTCCAGTCCCCACTCACTTCACATTCCTTTTAGGGTGGCTAGAGCAATTATTTGGCACTTGGTTCCCCGGATTAGGCCCACTATCAAACTATCTAGGGTGTGAAAATATTGCCTAGGGATTGCTTATGGAGTACTCTGTAGGGCATAGATGAGTTGTGACAGTATGATCATTTTCACAATTGCAATCCTGCCGATCAGGAACAGGGGCAGCTCCTTCCAAAACCTAATCAAGGAGTGCAACGCCTCTATCACTCTTCCAACATTAAGCTTGAGGCACGTAGGGGTTGTATGAGTCAGACAGACTTCGCGGTATCGGGCTTGCATCGTCACCCAGGGAAATCTCACCCCAAGGAAGCTCATCCACCGAGAGCCATACCAGTCTCCCCAGTGCAAATAATTTTGATTTATCCTGGTTGACACATAGACCAGAGAGCTCCCCAAAGGGCTGCTTGATGTTGAACAGAATAGGTGCTGAGTGGGCTGGTTGCCGCAGATACAACAGGGCATCATCGGTGCAGAGGAAGACCACTTGGTTGGTCTCTCCCAGTGATATTCTCCATCGATCACCATATTCCCCATCGCTCGCTGCAGAGTCTCTTCCAAGGGCTCCATGGCGATGGCAAACAGGAGCGGCAAAAGAGGGCATCCTTGTCTAGTACCTCTGCTCACCCAGAAGGGCTCAGAGACCACTCCACCTGAGCGCACCCTGGCTCATGGATCAAAGTAGAGGAGGGGAATCCAACAGTAGAACCCAGAGCCCAAACCCATCGTCTGGAGCACCTACCACAGGAATGTCCAATTCAGGGAATCAAATGCCTGTTCCGTGTCAAGGAGTGTCAAGACATAACTATCAGTCAGGAGCCACGGAGCATGATATACATGAGCCAAGCCTCTCGGATTGTGGAGAGTGTTGCACTTCTGAATAAAGCCAGATTGATCTGGTAGTACCGGGGTAGGCAACTGAGGGAGAAGATGCGTAGCCAGCACAATGCTGAGAATTTTCGTTAGGAGAGATATCGGCTTATACACAGAGGTACCCATTGGATCACTACCCAGCTTTATTATCATGACAACTAGTGCCTCTCGCATGTAGGCCGGCAAGACACCAGACCATAAAGCCTCTTCCTAGACCTCCAGTAGGTGGTCAACCACAATATCCAGATATTTATGATAAAACTCCCCTGGCAGCTCATTGCTTTTGCAGGTTTAAGGCATCTAACTGCGGTTAGGATCTCTTCTTTAGAAAGTTGACCATCCAGGGCCTACTATCTCCTGGATCAAGACTTGGGAGTGGGACATATGCCAAAAATCTACACAAAGGCTCCAAGGAGGGACACAACCGTTCAGAATATGCATTACTGAGATGGGTAAAAAATACCCCATTGATCGCCCTCTGTGAGGCGAGAGCTCCTATGTCAGTGCACAACATCAGGATGGGGGACTCAGGAGACTCCCCCGTGGACAAACCCGCGGACAAACTGGGCCAGCATTGCTCCTGTTTTATCCCCCTACATATGCAGTCGCTGCCTGTAGGCTCTGCAACTCACCGAGCAAAGTTGTCAGGGAAGTAATGTAGCAACGTTTCTTTGACCGTAGCCGCAAACGTGGGGGTCCGATAATGCCTCCGCATGGAGGAGCCACAAATGGATTGCCGGATGACCAGGCTCACCTACACAACACACCAAGACAGGAGAATGGTCTGACAGGTAACGGGCCAGATATGTCACATCTGTAACCCTAGGTGTCAGTTCCGCAGCTACGAAACAATAGTCCAGTTGACTATTTGTACCCATATATAACAAGAATACAGTTGTTGCGATGGGTGCCTCTCCCAGTTGATATCGCACAATGGCACGCCGTGCATCATATCTCGAAGCGCTGTGGTGAGGTAGGCTTAGCATGGACCCTGGGAGGCTCCCAATCCAGTGTCTCACTTAAGGCACAATTACAGTCTACAGCTCAGTAGAGAGACACTGCTGTTAGGACACCGGGTAAACGCTCTGGACAATCATCATTGGGGGGCCTATACATTAATAAAAAAAGTCTCTCAGCCACCAAGGGAACCATGTAGAGTGACATAACATCCCTCAGGGTGAACAACATCATTCTTGCAACAGAAGTGGAACCCTAGGGCCACCCAAATGAGCACCCCGTGCATAACAGGAGTATGCGGTAGTGCATATTTGCACTCTCCAGCGCCTTCGCAGGCAAGGAATACAATCCCCCCACACATGCAATTCCTGAAGGAATGCTATTGCCACCTTGTAGCATTTAAGATAGGCAAACACATTTCTGTGTTTCTCAAAGAGGGATATCCCCCTAACATTCTAGGCAATCAGTTTCGTCATGGGAGAAGTCATTATTTATATATTTATATACTTCATGTACACATCACTTCTCCTTCCATACATTTTGACAGTTACACCACTGGTAATTAAACCGAAAAAGCCCACCTTGCAGGGCCCATTTGCACAAAAGCAGAGCTAACTTCCCCAACAGTACCCCAACATGAGACTCAAGACAATGCTCTAACTCCCCCCTCTGCTTGGGCAGTGTAGCTATCCCACCCTGTCCAGGCATAGACAAGTGTGGAGTCAGCAATCGCTGCCCCACACCACAACTTCAGAATTCACAAAAACAGGTGAAATAATATGAAATAACACTCCCATCCCTCCTCTTCCCACAAGCATGTGCTTCACAAGAGGTCCCCAAATGGGAGCAGGCAGCTGATGTTGGCCAAAGGCTCAGACAAATGAACACCACATGATTACAGTAGGTCAAGTGCCAGCTAGATCTCAGCTATGGCCTGATCTGTCTCCAACCAGGACCTAGTCCACTTGCTGTTCTTGGGAGGTCCACTCCAAGTCAGGAACCACCTCAGTGGCCCGCAGCATGACATCGGGGTAGACCAGAATCCTATCTGACAATTTTCCGTCCTCCAGGCTCTTCCAGCACCCGCGTTGTTACCTGCTGTGTGCAGACCGACTTTGTGTTTCTGGTCGGGACTAGCCCGATTGGAACAGATCCTGGGCAGATCAGCGTGTCATCCAGTTTAGTCAGTCACTAGCATCTCCTGCGGTGAAGAAGAACAGGGCCTTCCCCTACTATTGGTCGTCTCTTGACTGATTGGAAAGTTCTTGCTTGTCCTTTACCCTTTATGTGTAATCAGTATAGGTAGAGATAGAGGGGCACTCAAATATTAAAGGGACCACGTAACGCGTTGTCTGCAGGATAGCGTCTGTCACGAACATTAAACAGGATGGTAATAATCACTCTGGGTGGGGCTCCAGGTCTCTGTGGTGGGGCAAGGGCCATGTGCAGTCTTTCAGTTGCAAAAAATTTAGCGAGTCTCTTAGGAAGCAGGACTGTAGTGATCCAGTTCTCCAGAAAACGTTTGGTGAATTGACCCTCTGCCCTCTCTTGGAACACCACAAATCGTAAATGGTTCCTGTGGGATCTCCCTACAGAATCTTCCAAGCGGACTGTTTGTTTCTGCAGATAGAGGACAGAATCTCGGAGGATGTGGACCTCCTGTGGCAAGGTGTTTACATTCTGCTCCGTAGTGGCCACACGCTCAGGTCAGTTCACAACAGGTTTACAACTATAGCGACAGAGTAAATCTTATGAACCATGCTGTCACAAGAATTTTGAATTGGCGACAATAAATCCGACAGAGACAGTGCTGCCTCTGTAGTCCCATGCTGTTGTTCCATGCTACCAGTCTGGGATCCTGCTTGTGTTTGGCCCTACGGAGCACTGGCTGTGTGTATTTGCATATTTTATTCATTTAGGGTAATTTGGTTCCTTTATCTCTCAACATTGTAAAAACTGGCCGCACCACCACCTGAAATTTGGAGCGCAGATGTGCCACTAAAGTATCTGAGCAGTCCCTTCCAACAGACACCGCACAGGAACCCACCACCCGCCGGCCTCACAGTATCACCACACAGAGCCGGGGTCTCCGAGGCATTACAGTATTTCCCAAGCACCAGGAGAGGGCGACCCATCCCCAGCACAACACAGAGTTTCACAGAGCAGTCCCATGGTTTCTGGTACAAGGAATTCAGAGAGGGAATACTGCAGTTAACCCAGTGAGGGCTGGTCAGTCCAAACCCAGGGCCGCGCAAAACAACCTGTGTATGCAATTGAAGTACCAGCCAGCAATATTTTCCTCTAGGACAGGGGCCTCGCAATGCTATCAGTCCCTCTCAACTTGTAGTCAGGGCCGGCCCGACATTCCTCCATTGGGGAAACAGGGTCACGTTATCTTGCTACAGCATCATCAGGTCAAATGCTAGTACAGCCAATATTACAGGAGCTTGCTGCAAGTGCACCTGTGCATCCGGTGGGACCCCGGGAACTCTGTTAGCACAGAGGCTCATATGTCAGGGCTAAAGAGATGCATAGAAGGTCTACCCATCTTTATGCAGTGGACCTCCCACTTGCAATCAATGTCCCTTCTTTTGGGTCCACAGTAGGAGCCCAAGCGCACAGTGGGCATCACTCCAGCCACACCATGGCATATCACTTTGCACTACCCACGAGTTGTGGAGTGGCAGCCTTGGGAGACTTAAGGGCCCTTACCTGGCTCACCTTATGACCTAGCACAAGTGGCTGCTGGTTTTTAGGTGCTGCAAAAGTAGACAAGTCCTCCTCTCCCTCTGTTTCATGTGCAGCACCACCCGCAGTCTTCCCCACCTCTAAGGGCATCACAGCTTGGGTGACCAGCCCAGGAGAGTCACAGCACCAAAAGCAGCTGCCTTGAGTTCCAGCCCCACAGCTGGGCATCAGGGTCACTCCAGTCTCTCCCCCACATCCAATCCGGGACAGAATTGCAGTCTCCAGATTGGGGGCCATATGTCTCACCTCAGTTTTGCACGCCAAGACCATCTTAATCCCAAGAGCAATATGGTGCTGGCACAAGCTTCCTGGACTTTGCCCGACTCCACTCCAGAAGGCGGCTCAGGCACACGCCAGAAAACCTGTGGCTGATGTGTAGCGTTGGCAATGTAGCAGGTTGTCCACCCAGAAAGATATACAGAAGGATCACACAGGAATATGGCAGGATTACTTAGACTCCAGCAGGAGCGCATGGAGGAGCGTCTAATCAACCATGTTGCCTTGCCATGCCCCCAAAAATATTGATCAGTTCGACAAGCACTGGTGGGAAAAGCCATATCTCACTGTACTAAAGCTTCCAACAGTGTATGATGGCTGTTACAATTAATCAAATGGAAAAGATCTCAATGCAAACTGCACCTGGAGGTAAAGAAACGTAATTCAGGACAGCTTTCAGACCAGAACAGCAAAACAAAACGTGGCAAAGTGCCCCTTTCTCAGGTGCACACATGTCTTTCCTGAATTTACCTCCATGATTCCAGAACAACCATCAATAAGGATTGGGTGCAAGTATCATGTGCTTATTGATGTGAAATTACAATGGGGTTTTCAGTACAGGCTAGCACTTTTTAGCTCTGTGATTTTTGAAGAAACACACTAAAAGGTGGGTTTGATTTCAGAATGGTAATATGAAGGTCCCTCTCTGCGTGGAAGTAAAGGTTGCCACTGACGTGGAAAACTTAAATGGTATGGATAAATGTGGTTGAGGAGAAAGAAAGATCCTTGGACAACCACCTTTTCAGGTCACAACTCAGCGCGGAAACAAGAGTGACTCTCAGTCCTCTTTTAGCATCTGGATCCTCTCCCGGTACTAAGATAACTGCAGCTGGGTCTGGTGCATCACGAGGCAAGCGGAGAACCAACTTAGATGCAAGTGGTAGGAAATCAGAGCTAAACGTGAACAGTTTCTCCCTTTATTGTTGTAAAATTTCCTTTTGATGTGGTCAGGAGCAGCGGGAAGGGAATATTCACAGAGCCAAAGCTGCCACATTTAAGGCCAGATGTTGGCCGAGGAACTGCCAGCCACTGACTTCTTCACGGCAAGGTCCTGGTAAAACATCCGGATGGTATTCGATAAACAAAGCCCATAACACCTGAGATGGAAGTCAAGCGACTGTCAGTTCTCTGAGTAGATGTGAACACCCCTACACCTTTGGGATGATGGCTGTTGTGCTCTCTCATTCACTTCTTTGTTAAAGGCGTGTTAGTATGCCACAGTATATGGGGCAGAATTGGAGTACTTGACTTCAAGGTAGTTGCTGTGAGGTTGTAGGTTTGGCTGCAACTTTGTGATTTTGCCTCACCAGCTGCTAATGAAATCTTCTCTGTGCCTTTTTACATGATGGAGCTCACAAAGGTGGGGAAAAGCAGATAGTGGGAAGTCCATGAAGCAACTGCAAAGTTCCTGTGGTCAAGGTGGACCTTAAGATAACCTCGCATTTTGCTTGTGCTGAATTCACATGTGATCATGTATGCTTCACTTCAGAGGCCATTTTGACTACAATAAAATGTAAATTACTGCAAGAAGGGAAGCCAGCACCTCACAAATGTAGTAAACCTGTGAGTATGTGCCCTTGATGAAAAAAATAGAAAGGGTAGAAGAAGAACTATGATAATGGAAACAAAATATACCATTGTTTTGATACGAGTTAAAGTGGAGCAACCCTGCTGCTACAAGTGAATTCCGGTGCATTTTTGTAAGGGGGGGGGATTAAGGAAAATGTTACTCAACCTTTAATCATCTCTTTGTAGTTTGTAGTGCTGTAGAATTCACATGTTCTACATACTCCTGCCATCTAATGTTGGGCTCAGACTTTGCAAGTTGTTTTTGCTCAAAACGTTTCTTCGAGTCACAGGGTCTCCTGTGATTACTCCCTTACATTGCTTTCTGTAGAGTAGTGAATGCAAGTATAGAGTGGCTAATAGTTAAAAATTTGTTAGACACTGACTCTGGGCAGGAGGGTGGGTGCATTTGAATCTACAGCACTAACAGTTACAAACAGATGCTTACTGGGTAAGTAACATACTCTGTTCGCAGCATGTGTGGCCATAGATATACATTCTAGGCACATGCTGTAAAGCAGTACTCCCTAAAGCAGTGGCTTCTCAGTGGATATTATATATGTCTGATACCGAGTTCTTAGTACTATTTGGTCAACCCTAGTCTATTGACAGGTGAGCTAGCTACACAATAAGGTTTGGTAAATGTGTGCACAATTGACCATGTAACTGCTTTGAAATATCAGCTATTCAATCAATCAATCATGGATTGGTAAAGTGCAACTACTCACCTGTGGGGGTCTCAAGGCACTGGGGAGGGGGGCTCCATAATGTGCTGAGGTCATCCGAAGAGCTAGGTCTAGAGGTCCTTCCTGAACTGGGGCAATGTGGGAGATTTCCAGAGGTGGAAGGGTAGGGTGTTCTAGGCTTTGGCTGTGAGGTAGGCGAAGGACTTTCCTCCCATTCTAGTCTTGTTGATATGAGGGACAGTGGGCAGAGAGAGCTAGGCTGATCGCAGGTATCTTTTGGGTGCATGTTCAGGTATGCGGGTCCTGTGTTGTGAAGGGCCTTGTATGCGTGGGTGAGGAGGTTGAAGATTCTTCTTCTTTCGACTGTAATCCAGTGGAGATCGCGCTGCTGTTGGGTGATGTGACTGCAACGGCGGATGACGAGGATTAGTCTGGCTGCGGTGTTCTGGACAGTCTGGAATTTGGGAAGGAGTTTCTTATTGCTTCCGGCACAGAGAATGTTGCCATAGTCCAGTCTGCTGCTGATGAGTGCATGCGTGACGGTTTTTCTGGATTTGGGTGGGATCCATCTGAAAGTCTTTCAGAGCTTACGGAGGGTGTTGAAGCAGGTCAAGGATACGGCGGGGATCTGGTGGTTTATTGTGAGCGATGAGTCTAGGATGATGCCGATGTTTTGAGCGTGCTCCTTCAGGGTGGGGGAAAGGGCCACCAGGAGCTATTGGAATATTCACTTCCCAGTAGCATGTGGCCTAGGGGGTAGAACCCTCAGATAGAATTTTTGGATACATTTAACAATGCATCTAGCTATGCCAGCTTTTTTTGTAGGGTAACCTTTACAAGGTTTAGCAATAGCAACAAAATGCTGTTGAGCTGTACCTGCACTGGCCGCTGCTGTATTTATTCACAGTTTCTTGGGAGTCAAGAAGGGAGCACCCATGATCAATGGAATTTAGGGTGCCACCCAGGTGTATGACCACTTCCTCCAAAGTGTGGCATATTCTTGCCCCAGAAATCATAATTGTCTCGAAATCCAACATGGAAAAAGTCTCTACAGAGGAGCTGTATCAGGCTAACCCACCCTACTGGTGTGACTAATGTTCCTAAACACTTCTTTTCCAACCCTGTCCTGTTCTTGGAATTGCTCAAGTACCAAGGTGGACAAGGATGACTTCACAAAATTCCTCCAAGAACATGAGGTCTTTCTTTTACAGGAAACTTGGCAGCCTACAAATGCATTCATCATGGGCTGCAAGGAATACCAGGAATACCATAACACGCCATAAAAGAATAAAGCTCTGGGAGAGCAAAGCTAGGTCTATCGATCTACATCTCTACTGACATACTCTGGGCCCGCGAAGAGGTGGATTTGTATCCAACATAGATGCAGTGTGTGAAACTAGAAGCCACACCTGACCTGTCCGCTCGCCACCGTATCAGGAAATGGGACCGCCCACCATTGTAAACGGCTCAGTCGTGGCCTGGGGTACCGACGGAAAGAGAGGGGCCTCATTCTATCTACACACGCAGTAGCATAATTATATAGGTCCTGAGGAAGGCCAAGATTACATTCAATCCAAAATGACTGAAACATGTAGACCTTGATTTTGGACTTATGCAGTTATTATTTCAAAACTGCATTTGCACTGTTTTTAATTTGGTGACCAATAGACTATGAATAAAGTTTGTTTCTCTATTGACAACCAATTTTAGCGAGCACATCAATATTCAAATTGTTTGCACTGCGCCCACCACTCTCAGAAATCTCTACTCTTCACATCTGTTGGATTGTAGCAAATCCTAGCTATCCATTATAAAAATATCTCTGAGCTCCTCCCTCTCAGACAGGGGGTTGTAGCCCTTAGTTGCACTAGGTTGCAACTAAGAGGAGATCCCAAATGATGAAGCATGTCACCATGGTGAGTGATGGGATTCCGTCCTCTTTAAAGAGGACTTTCACTGATTACACCATTAGGTCTTTTTCTTGTGCCAGTAGCCTGAGAAGCCTTTTTTTCAGGCTTATAGACCCATGGATATTTCTGTTGTGTTTGGGGAATATATCCGTATGCTGGTCTTTAAACGTTCCCTAAGACCCTCAATCTCTTTTTTTATTGTTGTCATTTCTGAATCACAACAATACTCCATATAGTTTAGGCAGAAATCAGTCACTTCAGGATGAAAGGCCACACACTTTATTGTGCTTATGTGGACAACCATGTGCGTCATAAATCAGTTTTTCCTGTTGTGCACACCAATCACTGCATTTTTGCCACAGCTGGAGCGAGGGTGGTGTAGGTTGCTTCCAAAGGCAGACAATGTCCCTCTTGGCCACCAGACAGACCACCTCCACAAAAATCCTTACACAGCCTGGGACCCCCATCCCCCCCCCCCAATTCCTGTACAATTCCCAGAAGCACAGTATAGTGGGTTCAAAGGGATCGGGATCCCCAGAACCGTCGAGATCTCCCGCCCCAGCCCATCCCAGAAGAAAAATAATACCAGGCAGTCCCATGTCATATGATAAAAGTCGGCGGCAGGGAGAGGGCAGCACACGCATTGAGTCTGGGCAGAAAACAACCACCGATGTATGCGATGCAGCAAAAGATAGGTTGCATGCAGGTAATTACTTTGAAACAAATGCAGACATGAAGATATTGCCTGCTCTCTAGGGGCCAAACATGCTTCCCACCAAATATCATGATTCAGTTCACCCACCCAAATCACCCACTTTTGCCAAAGGGAATCAAAGCCTTCAGTGGCATGGATAATCAGGGAGCAATACATCTGGAATATTACTCCATTCCCTAGGTGTCCCATAACCCATTTGGACTCAAGGGAATTATATTCTGGGAGCTGGGTATCTGAGGAAAGGTGTGTCCATATGGCATGCCATAACTGAAGAGAGCAGAAAAACTGTGTGTTAGACAAGGAGTACTGCTCTTTTAAGTCTTGAAAGGACATTAAATTATCCCTTTTTGGGCATCTCCTAGATGCGTGATTCCTATCCAGTCCCATTGGTTACAGCCCTCAAGGTTTGAAAGCTGCTGAAGCCAAGTGCCCTGCCAGAGGGGGTTAAATCTTGTCAATCGGCCGTCCAACCGAATAAGGTGCAGCGCCTCTCTCCAGCAAACCACCACTTGAGTGCATGAATGCGTTTCCAGGGGCAGGCGGCTCCCATACAGCAGGTCAAGGAGTCCCTCAAAGCCCACTGCGTGAAATTCCAAATGGTATGCAGGGTATACCAGCTGCCTGTAGACCACTCATTGACGGGGGCTCCAACTGTGCCACCAGGTAGTACACATAAATGTCTCACACCCTAAAGCCCCTGAAAAGTGAGATTCCATGCCAAGTTGAATGCCCCTCTTTGGCGTTTCCAAGCCCATTTAACGGTTGTGAGTCTAGAGGTCAAGAATCGGAACCACCCACGATGTGAATACAGTATATGGCAAATTCACTAGGATGTACTAATAGCGGGGGAGACACATCATTTTAAAAAGTGCGTTACGCCCCATAGGATTGAGGGACAATCCACTCCAATAGCGCAGGACCCTGTCAAGGGTAACAGTCAAGTTTTGAATGCTTAGAACCTCCCCTCTTCTTATCAGAGGCAGGAGAACCTCTTCTATCCTGAGAAAGAAGAAGAAAGTCTGACTCATACAGGGGGATTAATCTGCACAACTTGGGTATAGAAGCGAAAAACATATGCAAGATTTTGAAAAACTACTGATTGGGAATGGTGATGGGGAACCCACAGACGTTTACAAGCTGTTGGTTAAAATGTCAGAAACACTATTGTGCCAAAATCAATGTTGCATTTCAAAGACACACATTTTTCTGCAAGGGTCCAGGGAAAGACCAAGCAGGTGCCAAGCTATGTAGCGAGCTTGAAGAGCTTGGCTCACACATCTGAATTTGGTTATCTTACATAATTGTTACTTAAGGACCTCTTGGTGAAATGCACTAACAACCTCAAGAGAAGTTATGTGCAAAAAGTAAAACCCAGTAATAAAAGGACATTTAAACTGAGGAAGGAAAGTGCACACAATGAGGTGAGTAAAGGAAATGCAGTGATAGGGAGGTAGCATTAATTTAACACAGAAACGTTCTGTCTCTATAAAGAAAGACAAAGAGAATGTGAGTTGAGAGAACAAGATGAAGGTTGACAAGGAAAGGAAGACTTTGAATAAGTCAAAAACAAACACTAAGGGGTATATTCACAAGAACGTGTGATAACTACCGCAAGAGTAGCTTAACGCAACTGTCAACATCGCAGCCCATCTCGGGAAAATAACCCCGTGTCAACGTGGAATTCACAAGGCGGTGCCATGCGATAGTCTGCCAAAATCGCTAACACTGTCCGCGACACAACCACCTCGATGGAGATTAAAAAACAAACCACAACACCAAAAAACCTGCGTTGGGCCAAAGCGCGATGAGGAAATCAGCGTTAAGCAGCACCTGGCCTGCAACACACACCTGGCCGGCGGGAAAAATCTCCATAAAAGTAGAAAAAAACACCCAAACACAAACGGACCAACACCCAAGCACCATGGAGGCAGCCGGAGCAGGCACAGAGGATGAGCGCAACCCCACAAGCACCACGGACGACCAGCCCGGGACCTCGGGGACAGGGAAGGGCAAGGACAAGAAGAGGAAGACGAAGTTCAGTCCGCAGGCGAACTGGATCATAGTCACGAAGGTGATGGAACACCATCAACAACTGTTTGTCACCTCCAACTTGTCATTGGACACCAAAACAGGAATATGGCGGGACATCGTGGACAAGGTGAATGCTGTCGGAGAGCACAAGAGGACAATGGACGAGGTCAAGAGGCGATGGAATGACATCAAGCGGAAGACCAAGGAGAAACTTGCAGCCAACCAGAAGGCAGCAATGCAGACTGGAGGTGGGGGCCCAGCGCCACAGCTCGAGCTATATGACATGGAGGAGCTGGTGTCGACAGTCATCAGTGTGGATACTGTGGCCGGAGTCGGGGACCGGACACTGCTCGACAGGACAAAACCACAACAGGGTGAGTGACCACCAGGTACTGGGGGGATGGGTGGAGATGCCCATGATGGCAAACATGCACAATCAAGCACAGCACAGTGCATACCCTCAATGACTCCGGGTCTTCGCCCAGATCCACAGATTGTCACAATGTACAATGCCATGCTGTCTGAATGTCAACATGTACCATGCGGCTACATACATGGTCACCGTCAACACCCCCTGCAGAGCAGTCCCAGTTACTCTTCACTGATGACGAGGAGGACAACCCCAGCATCGACACCCAAGCCCTCCTAGACATCATTGACCTCATCCGTGACTCACCTCCAGGATCAGGGCTGACCAGCTGCATCGAGGAGACCCAACACACCACCCAAACCACCCAGCAGGAGGCACCCACGGCCCGCCAGTCTCCCAAGACCCACAGGAACAACACATGAACTTCCAACACCGTGTGCTGGAGGGCCCAGAGGGAGACGGCTGAGCAGGTGCGGGTGGGGTTCGACCTCATGGCTATAAAACTGGACGCCATACATGGGTGTCTAGGCCCGCTCCATGGCCTCCAACAAGCCCTGACTGACATCGCTGGAGTCCTAACGTGGAGAGAAGAACACCTGTCCGCTCAGAGGGGCTCCAGCAATAGCAGCTGTGAGCTGGCACATATGCGGAGGCTCATGGTGGACATGGTGTGGATTGAGGCGGAAAGGATGGCAGCCACCGCTGTACATCAGCGAAATTTGGCTGGAATCTACCATGCCCTGCAGACCATCATTATAGTATTGCTGCCACAAGGTGTGGCGCTGATGAATGCTGCTGACCCTACACCATCCACATCTCCGCCCCCTGGTGTGTCAGTGCCCCACAGTGTGGCAGGAGTATCCACTCCGGCACCTGATGTGTCACTGCCACACATTGTGGCCGACAACCCTTCTCCGGCCCCGGATGTGTCAGTGGCACACAGTGCCCCAGGCTGTACTGCAACACCCTTAGGTGGGGCAGAGCACACATCCGGGGACGAGGACATGGATGGGTTTGTGATCAGGAGGCACTGGCATTCATTTCTGCCACCTGGCCTGTTCCTGCCTGGTGCCTCACATGGCCCCATGACCTACCACTGACCCCCAATACACTTCGATGCACTCACCTTGGACAGCGACATGGACTGCCATATCCTGTTTGATGACCAATGACACGGCGACCACACTACGGACTGTACCTTACCTCTTCTGTAGGACTTGTCATCCCCGGATGGACTCTGTCTGGCCCTCCATGGGCCCATTTAGTATAGTGTGCTCGGCATTGCCCTGTACCGCTCCAGCTGCAGGACTGCACTGGATATGCAATAAACATGCACTGACGGACTGCTGTGTCCTGTTGTTCATCATCCATGTATGAATGTGTGGGTGAATGTAGGTACAGTGATGTCCATTGCGTCAATGAAGCTCATCCTGTGGGATGCCATTCAGAGGGTGCTACATAGCATATTGTGTACCGGGTCCCGTGAACACTACAACAGGGACACACGCATCAGTCACTTCCATGTCCGGACATGGACTGAACCACGCCCAGATCCCACGTGTCATTGTTGCAAGCCCTGCATTGGTCCGGCGTACGGCAGGCCAGACCACTCCTCTTACGCTACGAGGGGGGGGCCCTCATTGCCAGCCGTCGCAAGCGTACTCGCTGGTGGTGTGCAGGTCACCGGTCTAGTTGTCAGCATGTCACAGCCACTCCCTGAGGGCAGGTTTGCACACACACCACACCCATCCGGCAGAGGCGTCACAGGCCATGTGACTCCACCAACATAAGGGGCCGACGGCGTCACATTCCCCTCTGGAGGTGGTGACTGAATGACGGACGCTCCACAGTTCTCAATCATAAAGGGCCCATGAGTTGCTGCGCACAGGGTTCGTGGCACCCGAGGCCTTGCCGCCGTCACGGGCCTGCCTTTTTTTGGGATCACAGAGTTGGTGGCATCTATTGGGCTGAGCGGGTGTGCAGCCTGCGATGAGGCCGGGTGCCCTGGTATGTCCTCTGCCATGGAGTAATTAAGCCCCAGCCCCAAACGTGAGACCTGGTAGCCTGCGCAGGGGGGCAGCATGGTGTGGAGTGTGCCATGTCCCTGGGTCCCGGGCTTGTGGCCTGCTGCGTCATGTGGTGGGACCTCCTGTCTGCATGCTGGTGGCGGAAGGTGAGCAGTGCGGCCTGGGTGTGCATCTGCGGGCATGCTCCAATGGGTGGCGGGAGGGGCTGGGGTGCCTCTGTCTGGGTGTGCATTGGCGGGCAGGCAATTTTGTCTTGTGCAATTGTGTGTACTGTGCCAAACATGTATCTGGACTCTGTTTCAGATGACGGGTCTGTCTCAGATGTGTGACCTAATGGACTGCACTACATGCTGGCAAGTGGTTGGAAACACACCGGTGGCAGCAGGTGAGCAGTGTGGCCTGGGTGCGCAGGGGCGGCGCTCTCTCTCTCTCTTCCCCCTCTCTTCTTCTTCTCTCTCTCTCCCTCTCTTCCTCTCTCTCTCCTTTGCTCTCTCTCTGTCCTTTGATGTGTGCAGGACACATCTTCTCATCATGAATATTTGTCTTGCTGGCTGTGACCTACGGATTGGATCGAGGTGAGCCGCAACGTGTCTTCATTTCATTTCTGTGTTCATTTCGTTTGATTTGTTGCTTCAGAAATGAATGTGTGATGCTCATTTTTGTGACGACACATACATGTCACCAGTTGTGATTCTGCGACATCATGCGGATAATTTTGTACGTGATTGGGTGTAGCTAATGTGGCATGTCTTTGGTCGGGGAGCCGGGGAGGGGGGGTCTTGGGGTGGTTGCGGCAGGTGTTGTTTAGGCCTGGGCTAAAATTCCGTTCCGCTCGCGGAAATTGCGATAATTTGACATTTTCGCGTTCCGCGGAGAGCGCGAAAATGTCAAAATTTCCGCAATCCGCATTTTACCGGAAATGTTTTGCTTGCTCATGCTGTAAAATAATACATTCTCGCGTGCGCGCGATCGCCTTACCTGAATCCCCGCGTTCGCCGACAAGTTTTCCCGATCCGGTCGCGTTCTCCACGAGATGTTGGATTGTTGGTAGCCATTTGCGCTGTCTCGCGACAGTTCGTGCCCACAGTAACGTCATGCATCGCGCGATCACGTCTTCTCGCGATCATGCACCGCGAGACAAGTGAAAACAAGATGCCCGCGCCCGTGAGCAACCGCATGGGTAAATTGGCGAGCCGCGACCACGCAGAAAATACCGCGAACGGGCGGAAAAAAAACTTCTGCATCTTCGCGATATTTCCGCGTGTTTGTGGAGATTTTTTATATTTTCGCGATAATTTGCGAAAGTGAATTTCGCAAATTCCGCCCACCCCTAGTGTTGTTTCCCATTCGGCCCTCCGGGCTGCATGTTCAGTTGCCCGGGTGCATCTGTATTTCTTCAGGCGTGGCTGTGGGCTGGTCTCCCTTTTGTGGTGCAGGCTGTGGTCCGTCCGACTTAGCATCAGGTCAGAGCAGGTGTTAGTTTCCTGCTGCTAACGCACCTTATTGCCTGTTTCATTTTCTTATCGCAGTTCTGTTTTGTCGTTGTGAATGTTGTGGAGTGGTGTTGTCGCTGCTTTTGGCACGGGAACGCCTACTCTGCATCTCATTAGCGATTGTTGCGGGGGTCTTCTGTGGCGATGTTTTTTGCGGCTGCTATCGCAGGTAAACTGGTGCTGTGGGCTGTTAACACCAGCTTGTGAATGGGGCGATAGATTTATTGCAACTTTGGCTGCGATAAAGTGCCATTAACTCGGCGATAGTTCCTTGTGAATATGCCCCTAAATTGTTTCATGAAGAATAAAATAAACGTTAGTAAAGAGGGCATTATGTAGAAGTGTGCAATGATGACAGATTAAACTGAGTATAGAAAGACAGTGAAGAAGTTAAGAAAATAATTCTTCAGGAGTGAAGTAAATTAAGTGAATAGAGAGGTTGATGGTGGCTGATGAGCACACCGGAATATGAGGTAAAGATTGCAGGAAATAAGGTCACAGTATTAACTGACTCCCCATCCATGCTGATCGGAGATAAAAATTTGGAAAACATATCTGGGATAAATGCTAGCCCTGGACATTAACTATGGCGGCCTCAGCATTGACCCAGTGGGCGATATAGTGATGAGAATTCAATACAAGGACAGAGAAACAGTGTGAAAGTGTAGGCTGCTAAGCAACAGGATAATTTATTGGAATGTAGGCATCAGGGATATATAGGGATTGCACTGAATCTAATTTTTCCCGAGACATATTGACAGCAAAGCTAGAAGAAGAGGACATTATCAAAAGACCTTTTGGATGTTATGTTCTGCAACCCATGAAGGAAATAATTGATCCACAGGACAATCATGTTCTCCTTAGGGCAAACATAAGTGGCTTGGTGGCAGATGGCAGGGTTCTCGGAAGTTTGAAGCCGCTGAGTCTCAATCCCAATAATGAAAGGACAGGGATGCCTATTGCTGGGGCAGTGGGCCTGTATGTTGGTTGTATGACAACCCCCGGTGAGGCCTGAAAAGGGGCAAAGTTATTGAGGATATTGCCTCGCAGGCACAGAGAGGCACTAGGAGTGTGCTGTGGCTCTGATTTCTTTAAAGCACGCCAATGTGGAGTCAACCTTCTCGCTTAACAGGTGAGACTCATCAAAAGGCATATCCATAAGTGATTCCTGGATGTCACCAGAAAAGCCCTTGTTCAACATCCATGCTTAGCGCCAGAGCACCATACTTGTCTTGACCCTGTCACCAGGTAGGTCGCCCCCCTAGCAACCGCGTGGTCCTCCCCGAGCTGTGCGCTGTAGCTGCGGTCTGACCGCTGTTGTTCCTGCATTCTTGGTAACTTGTGCCGTGTCAGGCGTTTCCCACCTTGTTCCCCTTTGCATTCTGTATCCCGTATCTGCTTTCCCCCCGTTCCCCTTTGCATTCTGTATCCCGTGACTGTTCTCCCCCTCGCTCCCCCTTTGCCTTCTGTGCCCCCCCCATTTCCCGCCTCGACCTCTGCTTCCCGCCGCTGCCTCCTGCGGCCCCGCCCCCCCGCCGTTCCCATTCGCCACCCTGCCCCCGCCTCATAGCTGCTCCTCCCTCCCACGCCCACTTATATGGAGGCCGCACGGTGGTAAAGGGAGCGACCCTTGACCCTGTCACCAGGTAGGTCGCCCCCCTAGCCACCGCGTGGTCCTCCCCGAGCTGTGCGCTGTAGCTGCGGTCTGACCGCTGTTGTTCCTGAATTCTTGGTAACTTGTGCCGTGTCAGGCGTTTCCCCCCTCGTTCCCCTTTGCATTCTGTATCCCGTATCTGCTTTCCTCCCATTCCCCTTTGCATTCTGTATCCCGTGACTGTTCTCCCCCTCGCTCCCCCTTTGCCTTCTGTGCCCCCCCGTTTCCCGCCTCGACCTCTGCTTCCCGCCGCTGCTCCCTGCGGCCCCGCCCCCCCGCCGTTCCCATTCGCCACCCCGCTCCCGCCTCCCAGCTGCTCCTCCCTCCCACGCCCACTTATATGGAGGCCGCGCAGTGGCCGCGCAGCAGACGCGCGCAGCGGGCGCGCCGCTAGCATGCCAAAGGCGCGCCTAAGGCAAGCCCGTCTGCGCCCGTCCGCGGCCGGACCGCGCCCAGTGCCAGGACCCCTGGCCCCGTCGACGCCAGCCCAAACGACGGACCTACGACGCCGCAACCCTCAACGCACTCAAACCCGGCCGGAACCCCGTCTGCTACCAAGCCACCCCGAAACGCACCCACAGACCCTTCACCTGCCAAGCCTGCAACTTCACCTGCCTCCGGACCTGCACCGCACCCACCAAGCCGAACACCAGCTACAACCACCTCAAGTGCATCCTGCTCAACACCCGCTCCATCCACAGACACGCCGTCGAACTCTGGAACCTCCTCGACACAACATCGCCAGACGTCGCCTTCCTCACAGAGACCTGGTTGAACGCCTCCTCAGCACCCGACATCGCCACAGCCATCCCGGACGGATACAAGATCTCCCGGAGGGACAGCGTCAACCAGACTGGAGGAGGCATCGCCATCGTACACAAGAACACCATCCGCATCACGACCAACTCCGACGACACCTTCACCGCCGCCGAACACCTCCACTTCCAGATACACTCCGACCCCAAGACGACCCTCAGAGGCACCCTCATCTACAGACCCCCGGGACCGCGCACACAATTCAGCGAAGACATCGCAGACTTCATCAGCCCGCACGCCCTCCCCTCCGCTGACTACATCCTCCTAGGGGACCTCAACTTCCACCTGGAGAACAACAAGGACTGCAACACCACCACCCTGCTGGACAACCTCGCCAACCTCGGACTCAAGCAACTGGTGAACACCCCCACCCACTACGCCGGCCACACGCTTGACCCCGTCTTCTCATCCAGCAAACACATCTCCTTCAGCCACTCTACCGGACTTCATTGGACTGACCACAGCTGCGTCCACTTCAGCTTCAGAAAAACCACGACCCACCACCGCCCGCAACAGGTTCCTCGCCGGAACTGGAGCAAGATCACCGCCAAGCAGCTCACCACCTCCCTCAGCCGGAACCCTCCCGCCAGCACAACGGACCCTAACGAAGCAGCCAGCAACCTCACACAGTGGCTGACCGACTGCACCGATGACCTCGCACCACTGAAGAACCCTCCCAGCAGACCCGGCAGCAAGAAAGCCCCCTGGTTCACCGACGAACTCGAGGACTCCAAGAAGAACTGCCGCACACTCGAGAAAGCCTGGCGCCACGACCAGACCACAGACAACATGACCGCCCTCAAGCACGCCACCCGCAGGCACCACCAGCTGATTCGCACCACCAAGAAGACAGCATACAAAGAAAGACTGGACAACAACGCCCACAACAGCAAGGAACTATTTAGCATCGTCAAAGAGCTCTCCAACCCCAGCGCCGGAAACATCGACATCAACCCTTCACAAGACCTCTGCAACTCACTCGCCTCGTTCTTCCACCGCAAGATCGCCGACATACACAACAGCTTCGGCGCACAAACCACGCACCCAACCGCCGAACCAACGCCCCCCACCACAACCCTCTGCGCCTGGACCCCAGTCAGCACCGAAGACACCACCCGCACGATGAACACCATCCACTCCGGATCACCTGCCGACCCCTGCCCCCACCATGTCTTCAACAAGGCTGACTCCATCATCGCACCCCAACTACGGGACATCATCAACACCTCCTTCCACACCGCCACCTTCCCGGAGAGCTGGAAGCACGCCGAGCTCAGCGCCCTCCTGAAGAAACCAACAGCGGACCCCACCGACCTCAAGAACTTCCGCCCCATCTCGCTCCTCCCTTTTCCTGCTAAAGTCATCGAGAAGACCGTCAACAGACAGCTCGCCGCCTTCCTCGAGACGAACGGATCCCTCGACCCCTCGCAATCCAGCTTTCGAGCCAACCATAGCACCGAGACCGCACTGATCGCAGCCACCGATGACATCAGATCCCTGCTTGACAATGGGGAAACAGCGGCCCTCATCCTCCTGGACCTCTCTGCAGCGTTCGACACTGTCTGCCACCGCACCCTAGTACAGCGCCTCAGCGACATCGGGATCCAAGAGAAGGCACTGGAGTGGATCATCTCGTTCCTCGCCGGAAGAACTCAGAGAGTCTGCCTCCCCCCATTCAGATCCGAGGCGTCCGAAGTCATCTGCGGCGTCCCACAAGGATCATCCCTCAGCCCAACCCTCTTCAACGTCTACATGAGCCCCCTCGCAGCCATCGCACGCCAACAGAACCTCAACATCATCTCCTACGCCGACGACACCCAGCTGATCCTCTCCCTCACCAACGACCCCGCCACCATCAGAACCAGCCTCCAGGAAGGGATGAAAGACGTCGCCGAATGGATGAAGAATAGCCGCCTGAAACTGAACTCAGACAAGACGGAAGTCCTCATCCTGGGATCGTGGCCCTCTGCCTGGGACGACTCCTGGTGGCCCCCTGCCCTGGGCGCCACTCCCAAGCCAATGGACCACGCACGCAACCTGGGCTTCATCCTGGACTCCTCCCTCTCGATGACCAGACAAGTCAACGCCATCTCATCATCATGCTTCAACACCCTACGCATGCTCCGTAAGATCTTCTGATGGATCCCCACCGAAACCAGGAAGACGGTCACCCAGGCACTCGTCACCAGTCAACTGGACTACGGGAACACCCTCTACGCCGGAACCACAGCCAAACTTCAGAAAAGACTCCAACGCATCCAGAACACCTCCGCATGACTCGTCCTGGACATCCCCCGACACAGCCACATCTCCAGCCACCTGAGAGACCTGCACTGGCTACCCGTCAGCAAGAGGATCACATTCAGACTCCTCACCCACGCACACAAGGCTCTCTACGACCTGGGCCCCAAGTACCTCAACAACCGCCTGACCTTCTACACGCCCACCCGCCAGCTACGTTCGACCAGCCTCGCCCTCGCCGCCGTACCACGCATCCACAGAGCCACCACCGGAGGAAGATCCTTCTCCTACCTGGCAGCCAAGACCTGGAACTCCCTCCCCATCCATCTTCGGCTGACCAAGGACCATCTCTCCTTCAGGAAGCAACTCAAGACCTGGCTTTTCGAGCAGTAACGGACCCCTCTTCCCCAGCGCCTTGAGACCCTCTGGGTGAGTAGCGCGCTATATAAATGCTATGATTGATTGATTGATTGATTGCTCTGCCTAAGCAATCAGCAGTGTGCAGTTCTGATGTATTTTACTGCATCCTGGACATCTTAAATAGTTTGAAGAGAATAAAGGTGAGATGATTGTGCCCTGGGTGGAAGTGGCGCTCACTTTTGCCGGTTGCTGTTACACTCATTAACATGTGTCGCTGCAAATTTTGCAGACAAATCACTGAAAGAACACATTTCCAATCAACCTCTCATTACATATAGACGGAGAAAGAACATCAGATCATTGTTAAGTCCGAGCTACCCTAAACCTTCTGCGAAATCTAACTGGCTGACACAGCGATGTACTGGCTTTCACAAATGTGGCAGCTGCCAAATTTGTCCTCTAGCAATGAATAACACTAAGACATTCCAGAGTCATCAAGGGAAACAATATGAGATTAGCCAACTGATCAACTGTAATAGTCGATATGTGGTATACATGCTCAATTGTAAATGCAGCTGTTTTTACATTGGAAGTACAATTAGGCAACTCAAAGAGAGAAACGATGAGCACCTAAGGGCCATCAAGCACCACGACCCCAGATACTCGACAGCGACACATGTTAATGAGTGTACAGCACAAGGGACACACAAGTAAGTGGCATATGTCCGTCAGTACTCTTGCCTGCTTCTGTTCGCTCACCATATCGATAACTGCAGCTCGCTTGCTCTTATCACATACGATGGCGTGCCTACATGGACTTGCTACTAAATAATTTGATAATCTCAGAGGCATGGAATCGCGAACGATAGCTTATTCACCTATCTTTTTTCACCATACATACTTATGTTGAACATTGTAGCCACCTAATGGTTGGCTCAATACTCCTATCATTGCCCCGCATGACAATTCCGCCGGCTCACCCACTACCGCGTTAATTCGAGTTGTCTGACATGATATACTTGATGATACTTATCAATCTCACTTTGAAATATTCAGCCGCAGCCCGCTCAATTTTATATCACACACGATGGCGCGCCCACATGGACTCGCTACTGAATAATTTGCTAATTTTCAGATGCATGGAATCTCAAACGGGAGCATATTCACCGAGGTCTATATAACTAAATCACACTTGTGTAACGCATCTGAGCCACTTATTGCTTGGCCAAGTACTCTTATCACTGCCCGCATGATAATTCCGCTCACCCAGTACCACGATAATTCAAGTTGTCTGACATGATTTACTTGATGATACTTATCAAGCTTACTCTGCCATTTTAAAGACTCTGGCACAATAATTGATGCTCTCTAATACTAAGCCTGGGCAAAGCACTACGCTGCGCTCGCGTAGTTTGCGAAGTTTGCGCTACTTCGCACTACGCGAATTGCACGTAGCACAGTGCAAACACGCATAGCGTAGTGTTGCGTAGTGCAGCGGTCATTTTTTGCTTGCTCGCGGTCCTCAACGTCAATTTGGCGACCGCGAGCAAGCAAAATGACATCCCGGCGAGACTTTTTCCTCGTTCGCGATCAGCAACATCAAGTTGGCGATCGCGAGCGTGGAAAATAAACCTCCTGGCGAGATTCTCAACGCGAGGAGGTCAGGTTTCTCATTGCGAGTGGTCGCGTGTGCTCGCGACCGGTCGCGATGAGAAACTACCAGTCCGCATTGAGAAAGATGCCGCTCGAGTAAAAATCTACCCGAGCAGCAGAAAACTACAGCTCGCACTGTGCAAGATGCCGTTTTCAATGATTGCACTGTGCCGGTTGCTTGTCCGCACTGTACAATCATTGAAAATGACATCTTGCACAGTGCGAACAGGGTGCTACGCAGTTCGCGAAGTGCTACGCGTAGTTCGCGTAGTGCGAAGCAAACTTTGCGTAGCTTCGCGTAGTGCTACTTCGCGAACTACGCCCAGGGTTATCTAATACTGCCATAGCGTGATAACTTGGTTCAGTACACTCACATTGCTCTGATTGCCATGTTGAAGCACGTCACTGCCGTTATAATCCACACCTCGCTCTTATTCACATGTGCACTCTCACAATGATGCGGGCTTCTGTAAAGTGATATCTGACCCTAATAATTCAGATTATCCTCAATTTTCAATTTACAGATATATGTAGGACAGAAGCAACCAATCTCCTTTGAAATTTTGCCGGCCGTACTAAGGCTGGGACGGAATTATAACCAGCCAGAAGGTATGTCTCCCAGATAGTGTATGGTCATATTGTGGCTCCGCATCTTCATACATAGAGAAAATACAAGATATGTGTACATGACGATAACACTCTACATTATTTTAGGCTCAAAACGATATCCAGTGCACATTAAGGTAGGCCTGGTCCTATTCCCAGTACTCATAACCTACTAACTCACACCATTAACATAACTGGTATGCGCTCATGTCCCTTATATCTCTGTATATTTCCCTATTCCCTATGCTGTAGCAGTTCTAAACCCTTTCACCACGTTTTCAATTGCTTCCTGGAGTGAATACTGTCTTGATCACCACGTTAGATAATTTCGAATATCGTGGAATTATATATCAGACACTATAATATGTTTGAAAGCACAAATAGGCACTTGTACGGTGAAATGATTGGCTCACTTATTTGTGCTTTTGATGGTTTCTCTGCTTATAAATGATATATATATACACAGTTGGGACCACTTATACAATCATGTTTACAGTATGCATCAATTGTGCCCATATGTGTGGGCTGATATTCTGTTTTATATATGTTTTCCAGCCCTGAGGAAGTCGCGGGTCTCTTGTCCCGATCGATGAAACACGTGTTGGCTGGAGCAGATACATTATGCTTGTCTCTCTGCTATAAGTGATTAACTTAGAACACTCCTTGTATGTGTGCCAGGGCCTTTTCTAAATCTTAAATAGTTTGCACCGGCAAGAAATACCCCTAGGACTGTTGACAAGATCTTAGTGATCATGTTCTATACTACATGGGAATACCTAAACAGCTTGCATTGGCTAATGGCAGAGCTAAGATGATTTAGAAGAACTTTTGTTTTCAGAATGCTACCACTCATTTTGACTCCCTGTCTATAGGGACCGTAAGAAATAAGTAGGAGTTAACTCTGCTGATAGATGCCTGAACTATCAGGCTCTCATGTGTGAGGAGTTGTGTCAGGAAAGCAGGATAACCTGAAGCAGTTCTATGGAGTGGCTATCTGCCTTTTCGCAGGTGGGTAAGGGAAAGGCTTAGCCCAGGTACCCATTAGATTGGTTGTCACTAAATAATAACAAGTGCATGGGCAAAGCCTGTCCAGGTGGTAGAAGTTCTGTGAGGACATTGGTATTGACTTCAAAATCTGGTATTCCAAAGTCTCGGACTTCTGCTGTGCATCTGAGGATCACAGCAAAGGAGGCTGTTTCTTCGATTGAGATGGCTGGGTAAGAACCTAACGAAGTTTCCCCAGGTCCACATAGACATTTATGTTACTCTTGTTTGAGAAGAATATAAATAGTTTGGATTCATAAGGGCACATTCCTCACATGAATTGAAGTTGTGACCCAAATCCAAACACCGGAGACACACCTCACAGGGTCCCTACAAGGTATAAACTTTGTAGTTTTAGCATGCATCATTATCTCTTGCACAGTGGAAAGGAACAATTTTAGAGAAAAGTTGTAAACTGATGAGAAAAAAGTTGGGAGCTAGCTCCAGGACCCGTGTGTGAAGGTGTGGAAAGAAAGGAGTTGACATCAGGTGCAAAAGAGTGATGCTTTGACACAGCTTCGGCTGTCACTTCTGGGGCAGAATGAGGTTGACGTGGAGCCAAATGGAGCCACTTGCTAGTGTCGGGGGCTATGCTGTAAAATATTTCTGAATCAGTTGGAGCCAGGGGGGGTATTCACAAGGTGAGGAATCTGTGGTTAGAAGTATCCAACGAAAAGGCATGCATGAGATGGTGAGGATCCAACTAGAGTAGTGGGTGCGGAGTCAATAGATTCCCCTGGAAATTGTGCAGCTCCATTAGACTTGGGAGGAGAAAACGGTGTCCCAGAGAGGATTTGAATGCAAGTGGGCAGAGAAAACTTCAATAGAAAATGGTTATAGAAGTAGACAATGGTGATGCATAGGATCAGGAAATGTAACAGAGGCAGCCAATGGTGAAGTAAAGGAGTGGGCAATGTTACAGAGGTAACCAATGGTGATACAAAGGAGCATGGAAAATGTTATGTGGACATGAAATACAAGCAATAGTGAGACAGCGATTAAAAAACAACACATTGAGACACTTGGAGATCACTGTTGCTGAGCTGCATGCCCTGGTATGTAGGTCTTGGTCAAAGAAGAACTAGGCAAAGTTCAATTTAATGTCAGTGGAGCCATGGGATGGCGATCTTTTCCATGATGGAGTAATTGAACAGTTTCAGGGAAATAGTAACTACAAATGAGGTCAAATGAGGAGCACAAAATGAATTGAAACTAATGCAGCTCAAGTGTTTGCATCATTTGAGAATGTTAAGTAATTTATTGGACCGAACATTGATAAGTTTCACTGCAATTATTTACAAATTCAAAAGATTTAAATCAGTAAGGGGTAGGGAGATTAGACTAAGAGGGTCCAATCTTGTTACGCATGCAATGGGCAAGGAAGGATTTTAAAAGCGATCTAGCAGAGCACACTGTGATTTCTGTTCACCAAAAGACTCTATTTTCGAAA
Source organism: Triturus cristatus (assembly GCF_964204655.1). Lineage (NCBI taxonomy): Eukaryota > Metazoa > Chordata > Amphibia > Caudata > Salamandridae > Triturus > Triturus cristatus. The sequence continues at coordinate 108,524,072 of NC_140595.1, forward strand.
CTGAACCCTGAAAAAGTAAATGATAGAAAGAGTTTAAATGGGATCTAAATATTATTACTACTCTAAGAATTACAAGAAGGTGTAGCCACAACCATTGGGGTCCTGTAGAAGAAAATGAGCACATGGCCTAGGATCCATATAAATGTACTGAATTCAGTATCTGGGCCTGATCATGTGACAATGATGAATGTTGAAGATGTGCTGAGGTACGTGTTACAGGGTCATCGTTTAACGTGAATAGTGATCTGATATAAAAGTGTTAAATAAATGATTGCATTTTCTTGTTTAGAGGTTTTATGTTTGGATAGACATTTCAATATTAATCACTGCTGTTTGTACAATATGTTTTAAAGTGTAATCCGAATTTGGATTCCAGTGGTGAAACATCTCTTACTAAAAACGCTCAAAAATCCACCTGTGTTTCAGGCAGTGGTTATGTCATGTTTGTTTCTGTGTAATAAAGTTTACAAAACAATACATCCATTTTGGACTTCTTCAATGTAGGCAGCACTTATGAAAGCATTATCCTGGAGGCCTGGTAAAGGGAAGGTGGCCGTGGAAGAGAGAATGACTGCATCTGTGGTTATGCTGACCAATTAAGTATTAAACCAATGTTTGATTTGTTGGTGGAAATAATACTGGGAAAGCATCCACACCAATAGGTACAGAAATAGCAGAAATTCGAATCCCATAGGCAGGTCAAAGTCTCAGCAGCGTCAAGGATTCTAGCTGCAGCTGAAACAAGGGCTTTTGTCGAACTTGTAAATGAGGTAGGCAATTAACTGCTTTCCAGAAAAAGGGGTTGAATGAAGAATCCAGAATATGTTCTCACCTATCATTAAGAAAGACTGTAGTGCCTGCCTAAGGTTTATCCACAGAATTCTTCACTGTATGAATTAGGGAAAGATTGGAAGGGTCCTTATCCTTTATGAGCAAAAGTTCATGACTGAATAAACTAAATATGTGTATTTGCAGGCAAAGCAATCTTACCAATGTGCAGAAGATCTAGTTTCTTGTCATACCCTTCCCCTTTTCATACACTATATAGGGCCTGACTTGGTCAGCCCTCCTCATTTTCTACAGGGGCCTCACCGATGCACAGAAAGCTTAGTTTCTTGCAATACTCAATCTATTTTGGAGGGAAAGCCACTGTAACCTGAGGGCAACTGTTGATCTACTCTCTGCCTTAACCCTTTGCTAATCACTACAATAGCAGTTTGAGTTTTGTAAAAGATTGAAGACAGTATCAAAATTGCGGAAGTATTTGAACCAGTTTACAACAACCAAAATGCAAAGGGAAATATTCTCACACAATTGTCAGTTTAACAAACATCTCAGAAGATCGCATCATAGCCAGAGCTAGCTCAGTTTCAAAGATCTTAGAAGAGAAATTCACCCAGAGCATCTCCTCTTCTAATAAATCTGGTCCAATAGGAAAGTCAGGTTAGATCAGCTTGATGCAAGAGGAGGTCACAGCACTCGTCAAAAGGACCTCAATTGCCAATTCAATACAAAAGAAAACGGAGACCAGTTTCCGATCTTCCAGAAGCAATCAAAACATTGACAACTGTAGTCCTTCATGAACTACAATATCATGTTGACCCAACAAGCTGATTAGATGCCAATTTGTTGGGCTTTAAAATGATCCACAGCACAGAAGAAACATTGAACGATGTGAGGGAGAGTTACTACAGATATTAGACTCAGGAAATATACCAGTTCCATTTTTTAGAAATAGGCAAGTTGTCTTTGGTAAGTGGATCATATACTAGTTTAAAAAAACAGAAAGAAATGAGTGGGGTTATAAGACACAAACATAAACTTGTTGTAATCATTACTATAAGAAACCACGCAACATATCAAGCTATGTCACAATCTGCTAAAAAAAATAATACCATTTGATTTACTGTAAGCCTCTGTGCTCTTCCTGATCCCGCAATATGTTACTACTAGCTGGGGTGACCAGAGCACACCAATATGTTCCCAAAATACAGACCCGGGCAAAACCTAGGATGCAGCTCTCCCATTCAATTAGCGGACAAATAATCTGACAGAAGTGGAGTACAGGGTGCCATTCAAAGGAGGCATAGATTTGCAACCCAAATTGAAAGGAGATGGTCTGAATAAAACCTTAAACGCAAGTGAGTTCTTAGATTATTCCATTATTAACATCCACGTGACGGAAATCATTATTGCGAGTCACACTTTCAAGCAATGGTTAGGGATGCATGAACATTACGTCAATGAAATAACAAAAAAAGTGTTGTGGAGGCTGTAATGATTATTCAATACTGAAACGTTGGGAGCTCGATTGACAACAATAAAGCAGCTCTGGGCTTATTGTGGCTAGTATAAGCCTTCTGCTACAACATCGCGATGTTTGTCTTTATGTTTCTCTCTTTCTAATTTAGAACGATCTATCCATAGTGGGTAGAATGTTCTAATAGCCTTAAAGCCCTTCTGCCTCAAGCTATACCAGTTGGTAAAGGCACTCTCCCACTGATACAGGCTATAACTTGGAATCAGAGCCTTTAACAACTGGTATAGCCCTCAGCAGCGGGCTGTAAGGCTTTACTCTCCTTTTCTCCTGTACAAAGGGAGGGCAATAAACATACCTTTTGCATAGCAACAGTAATAGTGATTCTGTATCACTCATCCAATCTACAGCTATTAAAATAGGACGCATTCCGAAAGGAATTCTGTGATTGGTACTTAGATATCCAGAGTAAATACTTTGGTAACCATACCATCTGTGTGCTTGATTATGTTATCCAGCAGACGGGGATAGCTTGTTAGGTGCTTCATCTCTGAGCCAATTAAGTCTTTGAGCTGAAGTCGTTCACAGTCAGGGCCGCTTTCTGCCGCCTGTAGTAAAGAAACAACACTTATTGAGACAATACATATAAAATGACTACAATGCACGCTTCGATCAGTTATACTACACATCATACAAAGTATTACCCTCAAGACCCCAAAGGACATTTCTCTCTTCAAGTGATGGGCAAGATAAGGAAACTAAGACTTGCAAAAAGGACTAATGGATGCAAAGTTCTTGTTATCATTTAGCAACGGTTTGTTTTAGGCATTGTTACTCCTTGAGAAATCATTTAAATTAGGGTATCTACCAAAGACTGAAGCTCAGCAACTTTGACAGCTGAAGAAGTAGGAACTGAAAGGTGAAGAAAACAGTTTCAGTTGATTGGAGCTCCATGACAAAAAGTCCCTCCCAAGAGCATAGCCGAGTTCAAGGAATATGTTATGATGAAAACGTTTCTTTAAAAATGTCACCGCTGGTACCTGCCACCAAAAGCAAACTCAAATGTGCAGCAAATTCCACATGCTGGAAAGAGTATAATCTGACAGATTGAGATCGGGAACCTGCATCTTTGCAGCATTGAACAGTTGCTGTGGGTGCACTCAAACAGGACAACTTGGAGGCAATGCAGGCAGAGGCAAATTGATTACTTGAGAAACACGATCAACCTAAGAAATTAGGGAAATGAAAAGCCAGAGTCACAACATTTGAGTGAAAAAAGAGAGAGTAGAAACCACAGTCCAGGACTAGAACTCACAATGAGACCATGTTGACTTCCATAGGCAGATGAAAATAAATGTGCTTGGTCAACATGATATGATCAGAGAACTAGAGCTGCCAGCCTTCCATTATGGCAATCGGGAACATTTGCCCCCATCTGAGATGCCTGAATAAATAAATAACCACTAGAATTACAGAGGAGAAAGAAAAAAACACCTCAAGAAGTTGACTAGACTGTGGGGGAATGAGGTGGGAGGGGGCACCGGAAAGTTCATGGCAAGATGGCCACACCTTAGTGCAGCTCTTCCCAATGGGTTCGGGAAATCCACCATAAATTCGGCCATCCTCGCCTTAATTGTAAAGAATATATATCCCCTCACTGGCCTGAATCACCTGGTGAGGTCTACGGAAAATAATCTTGTGGGGCATTGCAGCACGAAACTGAGAGGCGGAGTAGAGATAGGCACGGCTGGGCCGGGAGTTCAGGATCAGCACCTGTGCCGTGGGGGCTCCTGGAACACCTCGTCGTAACAGGAGGCTGAAGCCAGAGACACGGTGTGAAGCCTGCTGATAGCTTCGTGAAGTGGAGAGGACACCAAGAACTACAGTGGAGGTAATCGGGCCCGGACCTGCTGTGCCCCCTCGCTGGCCTGAATCACCTGGTGAGGTCTAGAGAAAATAATTTATTGGGGCAGTGCGGCATGAAACTGAGAGGCGGAGGAGAGATCGGCACGGCCGGGCTGGGAGTTCAGGATCAGCGCCTGGTCCGCCGTGGCTCCTTGATGACCTCGTCACAACAGGAGACTGAGGCCAGAGACATTGTGTGGAGCCTGCCGGTAGCCTTGTGAAGTGGAGCGGACACCAAGAACTACAGCGGAGGTAAGCAGGATTGAACCGGCGGTGCCTCCCCCCTGGCGTGCCTCAGCAGTAGGATACTAGGCAGCCTCACAGTCCGCACATGCAAATTGAGGCCAGGGCTCGGACTAGCAGAAGCGGATGCCTCAAAGGATCCTAACTGGCCGCGTTGACATACGGGCGGTGGTGTGACCGTGGACACTGCCGGAAGGACAGGCATCCATTGTGGACATGGGGAGCCATGCATTCAAACCACGGCAGGCCCCAAACAGCTGAAAACAGCACAGCGTGGTCGGCGTCTGTAGATGTGGGGAATACATGCTGAGTGGTTCGGCATGGTGAACCCATGCTGAGTGGTATGTGATGACTGGAGAAGGCCTCGACACACGCTGCAGAAAACCCCTATTCTACATAATACATGGCTAAACCCCGTTCCAAAGGGGAAAATAATGTGGTAAACGAGGACACCCACGGTGATGTGCTGTGCTACAGCAAACATTGGTGCTTGAGACAGGAGCGTCAGAGGCCTGCAGTTTCCAGCTAAACTATCTGACTGTGTCTAAATATGGGGACAAGAGAGTTGAAATGCATCAATAGTGTGACTAAGGACTAGTGCAATTCCGGAACAGTGCAGTGAGTTTTCCCACATCTCGCATTCCCACCTGGGCGATATTGGCGTCATATGCGATCACCATCTGACACGACCACAGGCACCACGACTCCGGGGCGTGGTGTGTGCAGCGCTGCCACAGTCACATAGGATTGCCTTCTGTTAGGGTCCGCTGCACGGTCAGCTGCCTATGTTAGGAAGCTAACGATCGTGAGTGCTCACAATGGGAAAGGCGGACCAGCAGCAGGCAAGACAAGAGGCTCTGCGAAACAACCCTCGGATACTGGTTTGGAGGGGGGGGGGCAGCCCACCGGGATGGCAGAAGGGAACACCCTAGAAGCAACACTCCTGCCAGTTGTCACGCAGCGCAGAAACAGAAAAGAGGATATCTAAGGTCGAAGACAAGATTCAAACTAAGAGCTCGAAAAACCTGAACATGAAGCACGTCTTGGCAGTTATTCAAGCAAAAAACGAGAACTTGGAAGCGCACTCTTGCTGCAATAATTTACACATAATTGGGGTCCCAGAATCTATAAATGCTGTCAAAATGGAAACTTATATTGAGGGCATGCTGGTGACAATATTTGGTGCCAAGAACTTATCCCAACTGCTGGTGATAGAACGAGCACACCGTGCATTCTTGGCGCAGCCTTTTGCCTGGGACTCCCCTGCATTCCATCATAGTGAAGCTTTTGAATTCTTGTGATAGGGATGCTGCCCTCTGGCTGGCCCGAGAAACGGGCCAAGTCCAATACCAAAGAAACAAATTCACTTTCTATCCTGATTTCTCTTTGGCTAGGAGGGAGGTTCTACCAATCAAGCACCACCTACAAGAAGCAGACATTTCCAATTCCATGTTGGACCCAGCATGCCTACATGTGGAACACCAAGGTGAGCAGAAAATCTTCACGATGCCTAAAGCGGCCAAGGAATACCTGAAGACACTCTCACCTGGTAAACATGCCCAGAGCACAACAAATGCAGATGACGAAGAAATTTGACGTTCTACACTAAGCATTAGGCCTTACCAGGAGCTACTTATAGACACTCAGCGACTGCCTGAAGCCGCAGTGGCAGCCATTACCGGCATGAGGTTGTGACAACGTTAAAGCTGTCGACATATTCAAGCTGATTTAAGATGCATATCTATGATCCTGTGAACTCGGTCACCTCCATACACCTGAAGGGAGACTGGGAACCTGGTGAATACCAGTGAGGGAGCACCCCAGATGAGTCAAACACATGGTGCTACAATTTATTTGTTATTGAGTGTAATGATAATGCTGAAACTATATATGTTCATTGTTTTTTGGGGGATGTCTTTTGCCAGCTGGGTTGCTGAAGTGGGAGGGGAAGAATGTTAGGTTGTTCGAATCTTGTATACCCACACAAAATATACATTGTTCTCCGTGATACGCAGGGAGTGCAGTATAGAAGCCCATGCACCATTCCCATTTCAGTGAAATGACTAAATGGCGGTGAGCAGGAGATAGCATAAATTTAATTATATGGAAGGTATGTGTCTTAATAATCCCCATAAGTTTAGGCTAGTGCTCCGGTTTCTAGATAGGCATACATGTGGCTTTATTGCAGAAAACACATTTGGACAGGCGATCAGACAGCACTATAGGTGCCCGTTGGACATCATGCCAGCAACCTCCTTTTATTCTACATACTCAAGGGGGGGTCCTACTTTTGGTCAAGCGCATGGTACCCTCCACGCTCACTATGCGGACGACCAGGGCCGGCTATTAATTGCACATAGGATGATAGCTGTCACTGCTGTCACACAAGGTAACATCTCTGGAGACTAGTTAGCACCTGGAGACTGATATTTTCCACTATGCCGGCCCATATCCTCTGGGCGGGGGATCTCAATACATACCTCAATACATACCTAACCCTGCAGAAGATCGCTCATCAAACACCGGCTGGCATGGGAAGCAGGCAGCTATGGTGATCCGTAGTGGGGTGGAAGAATATGGGCTGGTCAATGCCTGGCGACTACGACACCCTACACAGAAGGAGGGCACATTTGTGTCCTCTGTACACTGCACATGGTCCAGATTGGACTATTGGCTTATATCTACTGAGGTCTGCAGTGGGTAGAAGATCCATGCTACTTACCTAAGACTTTATCAGACCATTTGTCAGTCCTAATGCGACTGAAGCTGGCGCATGTAACTCCCACACCGCTCAATTGGCCTTTTCTCCCAGCAGCACTCCTAGATGCGGCATTCATAGAGGAGGTGTGGAAAGTGATCGTAGAGTACTTTGCATTAAATATCGGCTCAGTATCAAGCTGGGGCTCTCTGTGGGAAGCCTTTAAAGTAATAATACATAGGACATGTATAGGCACTCAAGTGGGGGTACTGAAAACAATTCGTAAACAGCTAAAAAACACTAAAGATGAGCTTAATTCCCTGGAGAGAGAATATGAATGCCAGCCAAAAGAGGCCAGATTGGCTTCTATTAGGGAACACGTGACCGAAATTGAGACCCTTGCAGAACAAGAGGCGCGATTCATTTCTAAGCGTCACTTTGCAAGTACGTACATTGAAGGTGGGAGGCCTAGGCAAAGCCTTGCTCAAAACCTAAAGGCACAGAAAGGCCCAGACCCCATTGTCCACTTGGTGAACGATGATGGGGCCGCACTCAACTCCAACTCAGATATAGTGGAGGAGTTCAAGAGATTTTATGCAAGTCTATATGAGCCATGCAGCTCGGCATCACTGATCGAGCTTGGCCATTATTTAGAGAGGGTGACACTGGCATGGCATTCGCCAGGGCAGAGAGAATACTTAGCTCAGCCAGTGACTGTGGAAGACGTCAGAGAAGCCATACATGCCCTTCCGAATGGGAAGGCCCCAGGTATAGATGAGATTACGTGAGGGTTCTAATAAGGAGCATGCCGAAGTGCTAGCTCTGCAGCTACATGCAATGTAGGAGGAAGCCTACCTTAGTCACACACTACCGCCATCTCTGAGAGAAGTATTGATAGTGACGTTGATAAGCCAGACAAGGCTCCGGAGCGGTACAAATCTTATAGGCCACTATCTCTCATTAATATAGATGCCAACATTTTAGCCAAGGTGATTGGAGTGTGCCTACAGCCCCTGATATCACAGTTAGTGCTGCCAGATCAATCTGGCTTTATACCGGCTCGGTCAACTACACACAACCTACGCACTATCTTTGCTCTATTACATCAAGTGGAACCCACCTTGCAGGCGGAGGTTCTATTAGATGCGGCCAAAGCCGTTGATTCTATTGCGTGGATATAGATGTTTGTGGTATTAGGCAGCATAGGGATACCCGAGGCGTTCTTAAGATGGATAAGCCTTTTATATGAGTGCCTAGCAGCACAGGTGCGTGTCGATGGTCACACATCACATGCTTTGAGTGTCGGTATGAGGACGTCGCAGTGTTGCCCCCTGTTGCTGCTGCTATTCGTGCTTACCATGGAGCTGCTTGCCTGCATTACTCAGCAGAAACACTCCCTTACTGCCCTTAGATTTCATCTATGACCCTTGAATATCTCACTATATACAGAAGATATGGTGCTGTACATTAGTAAACCGTTGGCATATCTGGCCCTGGTAAATAGAGAGTATATAAAATGGGATTACTACTCTGGTCTGTGTATCAACTGGACGAAATCCATAGTCCTCCCGCGAACACCTACGCTGCGACATTGGGTTCCCGCTAGAGTGGGAGAAAGGCCCTGTCAATTATTCATGGGTATGGGTGCACAGAGACCCTAACATTGTGAAATGTGAGAATTACGGCAAGGAAATGTCCAGATTGGAAGATTCAGTTGCGCCCTGGACGACCCTCCCGCTCTCCCTGACGGTTAGACTAGCAGTCATAAAAATGGTGGTACTGTCACAGTTTCTAAACCTATTTAATAACATTGCAATAGTACTGTCCAACTCCTTCTTTAAGCAGTTGCACTCCCTGTTGATCACACTGGTATGGGCGGGCAAGAAGCCGAGGATCAGCTGGGAGGTCCTCACCCTCCCAAACGTGGATGGAGGATTCTGTGCCCCCGATTTTATGCTATATCATTAGTGCACGCAGGCACATTTCGCACACTTCTGGAATGCGGCATGATTTCACACCTCATGTAGCGAGCAACATGATGCTGCTCCGATCCCACTCAGGGCCATCCTACCACAGAAGTGAAATGGGATGTCCCAAAATGAGATTAACATGTTACACACTACATTGATCGCTTGGTACACTTTGGCTAGGCGAGCTGGGAAGAATTAGCTGGATGCTCCTGTGGTGCCCCTACTACACCATACAGACATAACGGTGACACAGGAGGATGGATCGCTCCAGATGCTACGGGAGGCAGGACTACACACTATGGCGATTTGTACACAAATGGTAACTTCCTAACACTACCTAATGAGACAGTTCTGTGGGCAAACACCTCATTATTTGTCTTCCTATATTACCGACTTTGAGCAGCCATAAACGTACACAATCCACACTTTCCCAGTGAACCTCCGATGCTCATGACACTACAGGTACTGCTCACCAGCGCGACGCGCTAACACCTTATTACTAAACTATATGCTGCAGCACAGGAGGATGGGACACAGGGAGGTGGCAAAGTGTTGGCAAAATGGAATGCGGTGTTACCACAGCCCAAGGGGGAAGAGGATTGGAGGTTTTGCTGTGGGCAATCAGGCACACTTACCTGAAATTGTAATTTGAGGGTAATTCAGTTGAAGTTCTTGTACCAAATGTATTGTCCCCCGATGCACTTATATAGGTATGTGTTAAAGGGCAACTCGAACTGTGTACGCTGCGGAGCCAAAGAGGCAGACTTTATACATCTGCGTTATCATATCCACGCGTGAGGCAATACTGGGTTCAAGTCAGAGACACACTATCTGATATGATTGGGGCAAGGCTGGAGTGCAAGCCAGCGATCTGCCTACTGGGACTGCGAGAGACTTCCGGTCACTAAATCGGAATATCTTGTCAGTAAGCTTATTACTAGCAAAATGTAGAGTGGCATTGCTTCAGAAGAGTACATCTAGCCCTACAAAAGTGTCTTGGATGCCTGACAGGCACAATATAAGACACAACTGGAACTGTATGCTGAGGAGCAGCCAATGAAGTCAAGGCCAAAAGACTTATGGGGGCCACCGATGGCTTATTTGCAATCCAATACTGTGAATGGTGGGTAGGGCAATAAACGAGAAACAAGCATGTATCGATACTACAGATCTGTGTCATATTTGAAATTGTCAATTGCATTACGCATGTTCATGATGGTGCACTTGCGACCTCATTATCTACAAAACGGGGTGTGAAAGAAGGACCATATTAGACTTATAAATGACAATGTGTTGGGTACTACATGTAGTATGACGTTTGTTGCTTTTATATGTTATGCTTACTTTGATGAAAATGATAATATCTATATATATAGATAGATAGATAGATAGATAGATAGATAGATAGATAGATAGATAGATAGATAGATAGATAGATAGATAGATAGATAGATAGATAGATAGATAGATAGATAGATAGATAGATAGATAGATAGATAGATAGATAGATAGATAGATAGATAGATAGATAGATAGATAGATAGATAGATAGATAGATTTTTTTTAAACAGTTGACAAGACTGAAATTGCTCTTGGGACGACAATACTAAACTCATTCTGGATTCATGCTATCAGCATGTGCGGTTGAGGTGGTGGGAACAAGTTGAACGTATTGGAATTTTGCTATTTAATTTAAGACACTCATGGAAGGAGTGGTGAGGCCAGTTTTGCCTCTTTATGGCGTTTACATATTTTATCTAAAATATCAATTCACTTTGTAGTTCAAACCACAATTCTTTATTTCATTAATCCTGTACTGATATTTAAAAACAATGCCCTTAGACATCTAAGGAAACTGTGCAACAGAAAACATACCGAAGTTTGGAGAATTTGCATGAACATGTTTATTTTAATGTTCCCAAGCTGTAGGAAAGTAATATTGTCTGTATGTTCATTTACATTAAGAATTAGATGTAATGATTAAGAAGATTGTGCAGATGTAAGGTTGAAAAAAATCAATACACTTGAGTCTTTACCGTGATACCAGCTCCCAAGAAAACATGGACAGAGACTGCACGGATACCCTAGTTTAATGGTTCTTAACCGGAGATCCAGAGACGAGTGGGGATCTGTGAAGCCTAATCATGCAGCCCGTGACTGCTTAGAAAATTAAAAATTATTAACATTAATACAGTGTGTATAAATAAAGATGCAAAATGTGAAACTGAACATTTTCAAATGTTCAGTAAAAGTGAAGGAATTTGAAATTAGAGGTTAAAAATTAAGTAGTTGTCCAGAGTTTGATTGACAGGAGCAGTGCAAATGCATCAAAAAGAAAATAGTATGGAAGATGGGTGATCTCAGTTAAATTTAGAAAAGTCCACTTATGCTATTAAAATGATTTATTTTATTTTTTATATTCATTTAATAAAATATTATAGCATTTGTGTATTGGTTCGATGAATGCTTCTGAATTTTTGTGTATTGTTTTGACGTTCAATCCTTCAAAATTGTTTATGCCAGGGTTAAAGGCTTCCACTACTGACTCAGTGGGGGTCCCCAGGTCCAGTAACTGTTAAGTGGGGGCTCACAAAAGTCAAAAGGTTAAGAGCACTGCCCTAGATCACTAACCACATCCAGAAGCTTCATTCTTTAGCTACTGAGGCAACCAGTAGCTCTAGTCCTGAATCTTTTTGTTTGATGTTTGGGGCACTTCGTGCTTACGCATTCATAACTTTTTTCTACAAAAGGGAGCCAAGCCAAATTTTCTTTGCCATATTTTGGGAATTCAACAGATAGCCAGGGTGTGTAGAATCCCCGTTGCTAAACTTAGAAAATAACCAAAAGAAAGATTGGGTTTCTTTTTAATGGGAAAAACTGGGAGAACACTGCTGTGTAAGAAGCGTATCAGTTTTCTTATAAAAATGTCATCAAAAGGTTCGCTCTGCTAAGATCGCTATCTTTCCAGCTTTCAGGTTTCAAAAAAATCATTTTAAACACAGTTTTTGCATTTTACTAAGAAGCAGTCAATTTTTCCTATTTTCCTTGTGTGGTTTCTGCCTAATTGATGTGCTTGATGGAAACAGTTTAAACCCATGTGTGAACACATAAAACTACATTTCTAAAAAATAGACACAATTTGGAATTCAGCAAGAGGTAATTTACCCAGATTGCTCAAGCTTTTCCTAAAATAACTTATTGTTGAATTAAAAAAAATGTAAAAATCAAGGGAAGTAACAGAAATGGGTGAACTTTCATCTTCAATTTTGACCCCCAAGGCCGAGTTACAAAAATAATATAGCTTTCAGTTCACAAGAATATACAGTATTTGTTGGTTGTCCTAAAAAACAAGCAATTCCCCGGTCTGATGCGTCAGCTGCAGTTTCTAAAGAGTTTTCATTGTGTACGAACTATGCTTCAATTAACATGCTAAAATCTAATGAATGAAAAATGGGTATGTAATAAACCGGCATTACGCAAAATTGATTATTTTTTGTTCGCTGGTTTACATTTAGCTGCCAGAAATTGGAGATTAATTCAGGTGATAATAAGTAAAGCTCTACTATTTCCTGATAAAATCAATACCACACGTGTGGGTGGGCCGATTTCCAGTGACAGGAAAGACCCCAAAAACCAATGTGGAAATATAAAATTTTTGCCAAGAAATGCATCCCATTTTGGCGATGTGGGCAGCACAGTGGTCGGGGTTTGGCGGCTACCCAGGCAAACCTACTAAACCCAGACATTTCTGAAAGCTAGACACCAAGGGAAGACCAGGGTGGTGTGACTTGAGTGGATCTTATTACTCTTTCCTCCCAGGAATGCCCAGCAAACAAAAACTTTGGATAAAATGACACATTTTCCTCGCATTTCTTTGAAGGAAATTTCCATAATCTGTGAGGAGGTACAACATTTCTACCACCGAGGGCTCTCCCACTTCTCCTTTTAAAAAAATGTTAGCCCGCATGTGTACTCTCGACCACTGTGCTCCAACATTCCCTAGGGGTACAATTATTATCTAATTATGTATGCACCATTGACTGTATTTGCTTAAACCTCCAGCTATCGTCCCACACGTTCCACAGACACCCTCCAACTTCCAAGTATGTGTGTCGTACATACACTGCCAGAGAGGAGGAGGGCTTACATGTGACTCTCTCAAATATATTACCGCTGGAGAACTGCAATTGTAGCACAGAACTTTGTTCCAGTAGTGTATCATTCATTGATTTTCCTGCTCATCAGTTACAGTAGCAAGCAGTGCACTGTAAACACAAGAACACTGAAATGTCTCACTTACCGTCAGCTACAGAAACAAAGTGCTGCTTAATGGATCGAAAATGAACCTAGTAGAAGTTTAAACAAAGTTACAGAAGCTGAAACTTGGACAAATATCAGCAGCAGCAACAAAATTCTCTAAAAAGAGCATATATCACTTCAAGAACTCCTGTTATAAAACATGCAGAAAAGATTTTGGAAATAGCCTCCTGGGACAGTTCTGAAGCATTTTCAGTTCATTGGCAGAATTGTGGCGCCCAAAATGAAGATAGGCAGGTATGTTAAAAGTATCACAATTGCGTGGATCTAATGCTGAAAAAGTATGCATCAAAAAGAAAACTTTACATTTATTTTGGACCTCAAATGCTAAAGTAAACAAAAGGCCTCCAGGATATAATCACTTCTTATCTTACACAAAGACCTTACAAACCCTGAACAAACTTCATTGATTTAAACATATATTCTGTTGGGCAGGATAGGGACTATAAGCAGAAACACATACCTGCATGAATAGGTTAAATCGGGGCTCCTCCTGTCGTTTGGTTTTGATCATCTCCAGGGCATAATACTGAAAACGGCAAAACCTTGCAGCTTGATGCTTTATCCTCTCTCCAGTAGGCCCATCAAACTAGATATATGAAAAAAAGCCATAAACCAGAAATTCAGCAAATGCTCAAAGCTTTCATTTTTTGTTGTTGTTTTTAGTCGTCATATACAACAGTAGGCGGGAGGTACGGTTTGAGAGCCACCAGGTGAAATTAAAACATCTGAGGGTTTTGACATCCTTCATTTCGTCTCCTTCAAACAACTTTTTGATGGTTTGCGGGAGCCACTGCCCAACTCCTCTTATGTTGAAGTTTGTCTTTAATCCTTAGACTATCATCATTTAATTAACCAAAACTTGTTGAGGAATAAAAAAAAGGTGTTCCCACATTTTTATCCTCTATTTTGGACCATTTACACATTCTATCCTGCCAATGTGTTTTGCCGATTCAACCCAATCTGTGCAAGTACGTGAAGTGTTAGATATCCATTTAATACAGATTTACCTGCATGCTATAATTATTAACATAACTGAGATTGTAGCTTCCCTTATCTTTGATTTGACCCCCCATCTTCTAAAATCCAGAAAATAACAAATGGGAGGCTTACCTCTATATCTTTTCTCAATATTTCTGTTAACGCCTTATCCACTTCATGCCAGAAGATTTGAATACCGGGACTCTGCCATAGAAGATGGATATGATCTGCATTCTACAAGGCACATTTTGGACAGCATCTCTTCTTCTGACCTCCCAGCTTTGAGAGTTGTTTTGGAGACCAATAGGCCCTTTACATGGTGAACAAATGGTTTCTTCTTAGGGTTGCAGATCTCACCACTGATCATAAAGTAGACTTTGATAGTAGCCATTGGTGTAGAAATTCTGATGACGGCAGGTCCGCTTTCCATATCTCCTCTGGCAAAGTAGGAGGGCCATCTTTACCTCATACCAGGATCCAGCACCAATTGGATACTTCCTTTCTATGAATCCGAATGCTCCGTAGTTTCTCCTCCATTCTGTTCTAATCCGAATATTAAGTTGTCCTTGGATCAGCTGGCTAGTTGATAGTATTTAAACCTAGAGAGCCTGTTGTTGGTACTTTTGGATAAATAGTGCCAAGAGCTCAGGGAGCCCTCTTCAAATAGCTTGCCCCATCTTTCTATTCCTGCAATCCAGGAGGGGTAGCTAGGACATCTTGTAAGCATGGAGGGGAGATTTCCAAATTGGAGCCATATTGCTGTAGTTAGGGACTCCCAAGATTCTTGGTGACTTCATATAGAAATGGCCAACTACCTCCATCAAAAGCCTTAGTGGCATCTACCATTAGTATGCTCAGTGGAGCATTTGTTACCATGGCCACATCTATTGTGCTCACCAAATCATGGGTGAGCTTGTAGAGCTGTCTCCGTTTCATGAAGCCCTTTTGGATTTATGGACAATATTTCCTATTACTTTGTCCAATCTCTTAGCTAGTATTTGTGTGTGTATCTTTTAATCGTTATCAAGCAAGGATATTGGTCAATACGATTCACATTAAAAAAATCTTTCTTAGGCTTTAATATTAGTGTTATTTTCACATTATATATATAAATCACTCTCTTCCCCCAACATTGTGGGATGAAATGTATTAAGCTGGTCAAAACTGGAGTGAGTTCCTCTTTTAAGGCCTTATATAGCTCATTTGGTTTTCCATCAGGGCCTGGCGCCTTTCCCTTTTTGAACCCTCTAAGAATTGTATCTACTTCTAGTGTAGTAATTTCTTGATTCAGATGGAGCTGTTTGTTCTGATCTGACCTAGGAAGAGTGTCCTCCTTCAAACAACTCTCTATTTCTTCTTTTAGTGCTGTTGAATCGTCGGAATGTAAATTTCGGTAAGCACCCGCAAACATCCTCCCAGTATCAGAGTCCTCTGAACATCTTTCACTGGTGCCATTAATTTCTACTTTGTCAATCATATTTCTAGTGCTTTTTTACTTTGTCTTCCAAGCCAGAAGTTTCCCACAATCTTTCCCATATTCATAATGTGCTAACTTGCAGGCATTCAACCTACTCTGCACCACTCCATCCAGATACACGGCCAAACAACCCTTAGCCTCTTTAAAGTTATCTTGTAGGTTTATTTTTACACGGGGTCCTCACAAATTGCCAGCTGTTTATCAATTACTCCTATTCTCAGCTTTTACTCTCTAACCTTATTGTTACTTTCTTTCCTTCTATGTGCAGCATTACTAGTCAGTTTCCCTTGAATAAAGGCATTATAAGCATCCCATATAACATGCAAGGGGTTTTTCTTGTAGATCAAACTACAGTAGCTCTTTTCAGAGCATTTATAATCTCCTGCTGTCCTAATAATGCTCTATCCAAGGTCCATTTAGACGGAATTGAGGACCTCGAGAGAAAGTGTTCCAGTCTAACCGCATCATGATCTGAGAGATGCTCTGGTTGATGGATTTTCTTTCTTACCTTATTCCCTAACTTCATATCTACAATAAAAGTCTATTCTGGAGGCATTTCCATATTTCTTGGACCCAGCCATATGCAAATCAGTCTTGACCCTGTGTCCCAATGGGAACAGTCCAGCCCGAACTGCTCGGCCAGGTCGTCCCTGGACTGGAAAAAAGCATCCTAGGACCGGTTTCGGGCTTTCAGCCAGGATACCTTGACTCCAGTGGCATGGAGAGCACAGGACCCATGTCTGGGCATACCCGTCCCACTCGGGGTGACAAATGCAAAAAGAACAAATAAAAAAGAAGCTCCACCCCTTTCACATTACAAGATTGAGTGGTGCAAGAAAACTGTTTAATCCATTTATGTCTCTTTAAAATTTCCCCCCATTCTTCTTGACGTAAGTATGTTTCCTGGGGGGTATATTAATGTCACTATCAGAAAGCTTCAGAAATCCCAAAATCTTCCTTTGTCTACTTGGTACCCTCATAACATTTGTGTTGCAGGTTAATACCCGTATGTTGTGAACCTTCCTTACTTCCTTTATCATTTCCATGATAATTCCAGCCTAACCGTTTCCCAATCCATCTCAGAATCCCTATCATAAATGAGGACTACAATTATTTTTTTAGTTTTTTCCCACAGGCTCACCACCCTGTGTTTAGTAAAACCACTATCTGTCCTAACTACGTTTCACCCCTCCAGCTTGCCCTTCCCCTACCCCACTGGGGTACGCTCCCAGTATCCAAAAATGATAGTACTTCATACCACTTGACCTTCTACGCTCCTGTTTATTTTCTATTTAATTTGCTGCATTTTTATCTGGTTTATTAGAACGTCAACCTCCGAATTCTCTATTACATTGTGCATCTTGTTGTTCCGCATGGCTCTGAATGTCATTGGGAATTTTCTACTACACATTTGCACCCAGCGACTTCAGTTCCTGAATGTGTTTCCCTAACTCCCATTGCCGATTTTGAGGAACTTTTGCTATAGCCGGTCTTATGGAGAAGGACCAATCATTTTTTAAAGCTTTTGCTTTCAAGGCTTCTGTTGGGATTAGCTTTTTTATTGCATAAGTACGGAAGTTTATTAATATTTTCCTGTATTTCTCTCTGTTTGGACTTCTTTTAAATTGATCCCGATGCACCCTTGTATGTCCTGCTCGAGGTCTAGGGAGCTGGTTTACCAAACACACACTTTGATCAGGTCTATGACAAACCCCTTCAAGTTTTCACCTTCTGCTCCCTCCAGGGCATTGAGAAACCTTAACTTGTTTCTCCCAGAGTTATTTTCCAAAGATTCCAGTTTCTCTTTGATCTCATTTTCCCTCGCTTTCAAGAATGGAATCTCCTTATAATTGCTCTTAACTTCCTTCCGCAATACTCCAAGCAAGGCTTCCATAGTGGATAATCTTTCCAGGATGTCTACCATTTTAGTATCAAGCTTTTCACAGGCTTTCTGCATTTTTAGCCTGTTTGCTCTCTAGAAATTGTAAGTTTGCCTTTAATCTCTTTTTCAAAAGTGTCAGTAGTAAGGAGCCCATATCTACTTGATCTATGTTTTTCGGTGTTTCCATCTTCTCTTCGCGAGGGGTCAATAGAAATTTCCTCAACGCAATTATTTCCCTGTGGGATCCTGAGAGAGAACCTGAAATCGATTTAAGAGAGGGAGACCTGGCCCATCTACTGGCATAAACGGAGTGGATTGGGTCCATATTTTGCACAATAGCAAGGCAGATCAATGTAATTAGATTGGCCTGAGTTTCAATACCTTTCTTAAAGTAAGATCCTAAAGATGGTGTGATTTATATTTTCCCTCCTGGTGGGCCTGCTGTATCTCTAATAACTCTATTATCTTTCCGTTTCCCTGCATCGAACAGAACCTATTCTGGAATAGACACAGGGAGAGATTTTGTAGAAGTGGCTTGGGGGGGGGGGGTAAATAATCACCCTGCTCTGCTGCTGATAATCAAACCCTCTCCCTTTACTATGCAACAAACCTGGCCCTGGCCGAGCATTTCTAAATGTGTATCTATTTTTACCAGCGGCTCCTATGGCATCCAGCTCTGTGTATTCGGTAGAGACCTGGTGCTCTTTTTTTTTAATGCGTTCTTCCCTGAGGCAATAGAACATTCAATGCATACTATGAGAAGGGACTGTCAAGTTGCCCATGCAATCTCATTAATACGCAGCTCTGAGATTAGTGGAATTCATTTAATGCTATCACCACATTATGGTATTATGCACCAGAGAAGCAGGAGCTCCCAGCCAGCGTGCTAGCTAGCCACCATGTTCCCCCTCCTGTACTTCTTCTTGTAATAAGCTCAAAGCTTTCTGCCCATTCAAGTGTTCAAGTTTATTCAATTCAATTGAAGTGTACCAAAGTATATTCTTCTAAAAACAAATTTAACTAAACAGATCAAGGGTTCATGTCTGTCAATATAAAAATCAAACTACATATAACAATTACTTTGTATGTGTTTTTAGGTGCAATGTAAAAACTAAACATACGCATTCAACACCCTAATACAGAATTGATACAAATACAGCAAGTGCGAACATTGTGCATTTTAGATAGAAGTGTAATGTAAATGCTTAATGTAAATTAAGCACAACTGGAATACAAATAAAGTTTGAAAATAACTCCATATGGGCCTTGTTAAACCTGGCATCTTTGGCGTGGGTTTCCCCTGTATTATTGCCTTTGCCTCCTGTGTTTTTGCAGTGTGTTGGGCATCGTTTTGCTGGTCTACATGCTTTGTGCACTTTGCCATTGCTGTTCAGTACCAAAGTGCAAGTGCCCCGCTTAGTCAATTATTGTAATGAATTGTTGATTCCATGATTGGCTTATTTGATTTACTAGTCAGTCCCTAGTACAGTGCACTGGGTGTGCCCGGGGCCTGTAAATCAAATGCTGTTAGTGGGCCTGCAGCACTGATTGTTCCACCCACATAAGCAGCCTATAAATATAACTCAGGCCTGCCATTGCAGAGCCTGTGGGCAGTCTGGTACTGCCATGTCAACTTGGCAAGTGCACCCACTTGCCAGGCCCTAACCTTCCCTTTTCTTACATGTTAGTCACCCCTAAGGTAGGCCCAAGGTATCCATGTGGGCAGGGTGCAGTGTATGTAAAAGGTAGGACATGCCCTGGTGTGTGTGGCATGCCCTGATAGTGAAAAACTGCCAATTTCATTTGTCACTATTGCAAGGCTACCTGTTCCCAAAGGATGAATGTGTTCATAACAGCTTATAAACATAATTCCCC
This sequence comes from Triturus cristatus, assembly GCF_964204655.1. NCBI lineage: Eukaryota > Metazoa > Chordata > Amphibia > Caudata > Salamandridae > Triturus > Triturus cristatus. Next base: position 108,543,677 of record NC_140595.1, read on the forward strand.
CTGGGAACAAAGTAGGATAATAAAGTTGAGTATGCATGAAATCAGAATGTTAAAATACATCTGTTAGTGAGGGTGATTTTTACATTCTGGGTTTGAAAATACCACTTTTAGAAAGTAGGTATTGTCTTGCTTAGCCATCCAGTGTGCCTCTGCTAGGATGTGTATTGACTGTCTGGTTTTGGGGTGGCAGGGGCTGGGGATGTGCAGTGGCTCCAGAGAGTCTGGATGAGTCAGGGCTGGGCTGAATAGACCTGGGCTGCATTTAGAGTAGGTGGAGGAGATTTCATTTTACCTGAATGGGCCTGGTCTGCCTTCCACAATACTGTCTCCACCTCCTTCCAGGAAGCTGCACCAGAGAAGACAGAACTGGTTTTGATTGAGCCCAGGGCTTATCTGCCACTAGAGAACAAATGATTTTGCTGTATAAATATTGGGGCCCAGGCCCCAGAACTTTAGATCACTTTTGGACTTCAAGAGGAACCTCTGCCAAGGAGAAGAGCTGGAGAAACTGGAGGAGGAGTACTGCCCCTTTGCTGTGTGCTGTCTGGGGTTGGCCTGTAGTGGCGGTTTATGCCAAGGAGAGGAACTGTTTGTGCATCCTGCTTGAGAAAGTATCTCCAAGGGCTTGAAGTGGCGCTTGACCCTGGTTCAATAGGTCTCAGGAACAGCAAAGACATCACCATCCTTCTGGGCACCATCTCTGGTTCCGCTGGTTCAAATCTCACCACAGAGGAAAAGGGCAACCTTCTCCATCATCGAGTCCGTCGCAGACTCCGTGTCCTGAAGGCACTGCAGAGATCATCACCACGCTTCCCATCGCAACGCTGGTCTCACCGACTCCGTCACTGAGCTGCTGCGTGCACCGCATCCTGTGAGCGCCGCACTCCGCACCGCTTCGCTACACACTGCACAGATGTCACTGACTCCGTCACTGCCCGACTCAAACATTAACCGGCTCCGTCATCGTACCGTGACCTGCCAGCACGGCATCGAGCACCGTCTCACCCTGGTATGCAAGCCTTGGTCTCACCAACTCCGTCAATGAGCCACTGCCTGTACCGAGCAGTGAGAACACCGAACACTGCAACGCTTCCATCTCACAAAGCAATCACGACGGTTGCCCCGACCGTCTTGCATCGGCGCATTGGCCGCAACAAGAAAGGTACTGTCTCTGAGTCTGTCGATGATTTAGCTAACCCGTACCGACACAGTTGGCAGGAATTGTTGAACTCTGTCATGTTCAGTATCGCGGTAGCCCCAAAAGGAGCTACAGAGTCGGAGGAACTGTGTTTTCACGTTCTTCCTGCCATTTAATGGTTATTTTGCAGAGTAACTATTTTTACAAGTATTGTATGTTAGGTTTTTGTCGTTTTTGGTCTTGTTGGTTTAGATTAAATTTTGCTTATTTTTCTAAACTGTTGTCGTGTCTATTTGTAGTGTTATCACTGTATTTCCGTATGCATGCACAAATGTTTTACACACTGCCTCTGAGATAAGCCTGTCTGCTTGTGCCAGGCTACCAAGGGGGTGAGGAGGGGTTATTTTAGAAGTGTATCCCCCTTACCCTGACTAGGAAGAAGGGTCCCTACTTGGACAAAGGTGCAAACCCTTACCAACTAGAGACCCCCATTTCCAACATGCCCATTATGCAAGAACACAAATATATCTGGCAACTGATCTTAAATGTGTGCAAACCAATTCAAAGTCTAACTCAAAATGAGTAAAGGCTACAAAACAAAGATGCATAAAAAGCATTCGACATCCAAGGTAGAGAGAACTATCACCTCCCTAGCTCACAAACCATGTTTGCATCTCAGACATCTGATGGATCCAGATATGTAGCCCATTACTGGAGGTCAACTGAGTTTGATCTCCCAAACAGAAGTTGAATGCATCTATGTAAACATATCTGAATAAAAAAGCGATTTCCCAAAATGAGGAATGACAAAAAAAGTGACAAAATTGATCTGCAAATCAATGTTTACCACTAAATAATTTATTAGAAATATACGCTTAGGAATTTTGAAATCTGAGTTCTTTGCCTATTGTTTATAAATGTTTGCAAACTGTTAACAGGGAAAATTGCAATTTCCCTATTCAACCCTTGGTTTCCAAACCAAAACTGCTCCCCAACTTTTCTGCAAGCTTCCAGTGGGCAGAGTCTGTCAGGGAGGAAGCTAATGGGCATCTTGCCAATGGCCTGCCAGGGATCTGGATTGAGGCTATCACAACAACATGAGTGGTAGAGAGGGGGACAGTCTAAACTTCCTTTCAGCTCAGCCCAATCTCCAACAGAGTCTTAACATTGTATTTACCTGGGCAAATGATGAATATTCATGATTTAACAATGGCCAGCTACAGATGACTATTGTTTGAATGCATGATTGGCCACACATCTGACTGGGTGCAGAACTACATGCATTAAAAGATTTGATACCTACAATACCTGCATGGGTAGTGAGTGGCTCTATTTTGAAATAATGTATTCCTAATGCTAACATTATCTGTCTTTTCCAAAATATCTGTAGAGTTCAATGATTTTCCAAGATTATCTTCTCATACAGTAATATCTGTAACTTCCACATAGAACACATCAGATGTGAAAGTGTATTCCTTCCTTACGCTGGTAAGAAGGGGTTTGACCTCAAAATGACATTGATGAACTATGAAATTGTGCAACTTCAACAATGTGCTTCTTTACATGATTTAAGTTATCAGAACAGATGAATGAGGATTATAACTTATCTTTATTTATTTACAATTAATGTCAGCAGCAATTTACAACTAGACATCACAGAGACATAGTGAAAAACAAGTAGATAATGTACATTTCTCCACAAATTGTTTTCTTTGGATTAAATAACGATCGTCCATTTTAGTTTGTTCTTTCTTTGCTGTTGCTAAGCGCTTCTTGAGTACAGTTTTGGAGGGCTTCTGGACATAGGAATTTGAGTATCACAAAACTCTTGAAACTAATATTTTTAACTCTCTGGTGTATACGTATCACAGTGATATTATATCTAGATGACATGAACATTCATGTCCTAGGATGAGAAGAAACTGAAAGACCTTACACCTGCTGTACAAGTATAACCCATGATTTCCAATCAATTCACAGAGTAAGTTATGATCCCAAAACAAGAGATCAGGATAAACTTGATCAAGACTACTTTGAACCAGAATAACTGACATTAAGAGTAAAATTAGTAGCCTGCTGGTCCCACAGCATTGTTGTTCACAGAATGCAGGACTTTTTACCCTGCATTTACAAAAGGCCTAATAATTCAGCCTTTCTTCCATACACAATAATTCCCAGAGTTCTGGCTTAGACAGGGCTCAGATAAGGATCCATAAGGTGCCAGTGGTACAGATATGTCCTTTATTCGAGTTGGAAAGGGTGATTTCCAGCTCTTATGGAACTCCCCCTTTTTCCACTGGAGTAATTTATCACTGACTGATCCAAAAGATCAGCCACATTTGAAAAAAGTCAAGGTCAGACCTTTGTGCATTATTCAAAATCGCACGTAGTCCACTGGCTGAAAGAGTGTTTACCATTTACCATATTATTGAGATCCCAGGTATGCCAGCATACGTTCACTGCTCTGAAAAATGATTTGCCCATAATTCATCACACACCTGATGAAGGTGATGAGGTGGGTGACTCAACAGGTCCAAATAGACATCTTTTAATCAGGGGACTACAGAAACTGGGGCCAATTGAACATCTAAGGCATTCGTCTAGGGTGCTAAGCTGAAAGACATTCCGAAGATAGGAGATTATTTAGGGGAGTCCAGGTTGAAGATGCTGTATTTCAAACCTACTTATGAGACAACATTGTTGGTGGCAAATAAGCATAAAAGGAAGTGCAGTTCTTAGGTCAGAAATCAGGCAGGAGAAAGATAAGTCAGTCCCATTGGCATGGATTTACAATGATGATTAATGATCCACCAACCACACATTGAGAAAGAGGAAAACCAGCATAGATTTATAAAGTTGAATCACACTCCATTAACCAGACATTAAGATGGAGACTGTTGTGGAGGACAGGACTGATAATGAATTTATGTTGCTTTTCCAAATGTTTCCTGAGAAATTACTCTGTACAGCAGTCAGATGCAGGCACACTTTTCTATACTTCACAATATTGACTTGGAATACAAGCTTTGACTAATACTAGCAAGAAACTCATCTATGCATTAAATATTGTTGAGTGCATGATTTCTTGAGCTTACGCAGGCTTTTGCGTTAACATGTATTTTAGTTTTTGGTTGTGTGCGCACAATTCACAAGTCTTCGGCTCACGATGCTTCTACTGAAACAGGAATTTTCCATTCGTGCTGAAAAACCAGATATATTGTCTAATATTACAAGGGATGTTGAGCACACAGCAGTAGACATGGAGGTGCACCTGCATAATACACAGGCACCTGATGCCAGAACAACTATCCATAATAAATTATTTGATAAAATGCGAACCTATTTCCCCAGACCCATTAGAGCTAACAATAATTGCGTTAAGATACTGCATTTCTGGTTCAATAAAGCATGCAAGCAAGCTTGCAAATCTCTAGTGGAGGCCATCAGATTGAAAAATTCAAGCAGTATCCAGAAATCTAGGAAAAACTATAGGAAAGCACAGGACAGTGCTAAAAAGGAATGGAACGATAGCCGAGGTCCGTGCAGGTAACAGCGGTGGGGTGGTGGGGAGGCGTGGGGGGCATTTCGAGGGATGATGCCGAGGGAAAACTGATTATTTATTTAATTTTCCCTCTACATCGTCCCTCAAAATCCCCCCCACACAGTTCCACTGCCCCACTGCTGTTACCTGCACGGACCACGTCTGTGGGACAAAAACACATGGCAAGACCTTAAATTGGCATGCACAAGAAATAACCTCCAACATTTTTGGAACTTAGTGAAATGGTGTAGGGGTTGACATTCTCTACCACCGCAAATTCACATAGCCCCAGACACTTCGGTTAAAAACTTTGCCAAACAAACAATATGCCAACAATGACAAATATGAAGGCGAGCCCTTTACAATTTATCCGTAGACAACTGACCTGGTTTTCGAGTTTGTAGAAGTAAGAGCTGCATATAGTGCAATTACGAGGGGGAGAGCTCCCGGCATTCACAATATGCCAGCTGATGTCTTTTTACACGATAAGGATAACTGGGCCCGGCACATCATGTTGTTAGCAAACGCTATTGTTTATGCTGCTCCCATCCCTGATTCATGGAGGGGTGCGGAGATCATACCAATATATAAAAAGGGCGATAGGTCTCTGCCAGGTAACTATAGACCCATAAGCCCAATCGACTCAATTCAAAAGGTGATAGCCCACCTCGTCCTGGCAAAGGTTCAGGAGTGGATTAATATTCATGATATCCTAACCCCCTTCCAGGTGGGTTTTCGTGCACAGATCAGTACAATAGACCAAGTCATTTGTTTTCTGTTAATATACTGGCGGACTGTTGTGTTTGGCAATGGCAGCATGTATGCTGCTTTTGTAGATCTAAAGTCAGCTTTTGATTTAGTTTCACGTAACAAGCTATGGTTGGTCCTACAGGAGCTGGGAATGCCCACGGACTTGCTAATTCTCATTGTTCGACTACATGAGAACAATTTGGAGAAATTAGCTGGGGCTCACAGGGTAATGTAACTGACCCCTTCCAAGTTGAAAAGGGAGTTCGCCAAGGGTGTGTAATGGCCCCTACACTATTTTCCCTTTTTATAAATGGAGTCTCCCAATTCTCAGCTACCTTTCCCACAGATGCTCCAGTCTTAGTAGGCATAAATATTCTGATCCTAATGTTTGCAGACAAAACGCTCATCATATCAAAAACTCGTAGTGGGCTACAGTGTGCGTTAACACGTTTTGAAAATATCTGCAACACATGAGGGTTAGAAATCAATGCAATGAAAACTAAATGTATGGCTTTTAATCACCACAGAGCATTTAGTGGTAGGATAAATTTGGATTGAGGAGCCCCTAGAGCAGGTAGATGCATTCACATATCTAGGAACCCTACTGGAGAAAAAAATGAGCTGGGGCCCTCACATTGAAATTATGGCACTGAAACTTCACCAACTAGCTGGTGCTTTAAGCAATGAATTTAAAACATCTCTGACTAAGCCAGTAAGACCGGTGTTGCAGATGTGCAATACAAAAGTAGTGAGCTTGGTCCTATATGGGTCGACATTATGGGGCTTTGAGAAAATGACCCAGCTCGCCACAGCAGAGAATAGATTTTTCCGAATGATCACTAGCTTACCGCAAAGTACCGCTATGACTCCTATGCTTAATGACCGAGGGATGAAATCACTGGTATACATTGCTGGACTACGCCCCATATTACATTGAAGTAGAATTTGGTCTACCCCTGAGCTGGCAATCTATGCCAATGCTCTTAGGGATGTCATTGAGGCTCACAGCTTTCATAAAATCGGCTGGCTAAGTGACATCAAAGGTGTTTTGATCAGCATGAGAGTGTTGAACCAATGGGAAAACCCATCTACCACTCAGTTTCCCACTAAAGCAGAAATTAAGGAAAGCTATTGGGAAACGGTTGGGCAAAATATTATCAGAACGAACGACGGCACTATCCTGAGAGAGATTCTTAACATTCAATCCCGGCCCAAGCCTTGAGCTCTATTGGGACACAATTTCAAAGCCCCTTGATCTGAAACTTTATTTTCAATTCAAGAGCTGGTTACCTCCCATTAAAATCTTTCACTTCTAACTGGTCCTTGTCTGTTGACAAATGAATGCCCCCATTGTATAGAGCATGTTGAAACCTACCACCACATGCTGTTTGTCTGTCCTGCCTATGTGGGCCCTCGTAAGATATGGCTCTCTCAGGTCTGCAAGAACCTAGGTACCAGACATAGCAATGTTGACCTGAGAATTTTGTGTACAGATCCCTCTCCTTGCTATGCAATTCCTGTTGCTAAGTTTTTAAGATGGATGTGGGCCATAAGATCGAAATTGCTGTCTTCTCTGGCAAAACAGCAAGAAACAATACCGGAACCGAACTGAAAACAGTGAGCTTGTTTAAACCACACTGTGGAATTCGTCCTGCATCGGTCCTGGTCTGTAATCTTAATGTTTTTAATGTTTATTTATATACTTTGCTCTTTTTATGACATGTATTTTTCTCCCATTGTACTATGAAGAGCCGATGTCTAATGCTTATTTGCATATATGTGAACGATATATATATATTTTTTTAATTCTTATATATCTAAATCTTATGTAACAATGCTTTTATGGCATGTATTGTAGAAATATAGCTGACTGATTGATTAATATCTCATATTCAGTCTCATACCATTTTTAATTGCTGATTTTTTTATTATAATGATAAGCCTTTTTTCCTGATTTTCAGAATAATAGCTCATAATACTAATCATCACACAGTGTTTGTTTGCTGCTTTAAGGCACTTAAAGGGAACCATTTCTCTATCACTTGCTCCTCCCCTTGGTCTTAATTCGGATTGGTAATGATGCTGCAACACATCATATCTGAGACTCCTGATAACTTTTTTAGTAGTAATGAGCCATTACTGCCAATCTTCATGACAATCTAGAAAACTCAAGTGCTCCAGACTCCAGCATCGAAAAAGGAGAGTCATCATAAGTGGAGAGTCGTGGCAGTCTGCAGTAAGATAGGATTATAGAAGAAACCCATCTGAAGTAAACAGGATGTCGTTCAAAGGAAGTGTCCCTTTGACGTTCATTGCTAAGCATCAACAACTCAAAGCACCTACCTGTTAACCCCTCTAACCCCATCTAAAACTAAAAAATATTTCAAATGTTGAACCACATGAAAGCAATGAGTAGTCACTGGTCAAATAGATCACAAGTCTACCGGTTTGATAATAAACAAAGTCGGGTATTACTATTTGTAAAAGAATAGCATATAGAAAGAAGAGCTGATTTGCTTCAGTGTTTTGGAAAGAGACCCGGATTAGACAATAGCTAACAGCCTATGAGCCTCTGTTTGTTATGTTGTTGATAGATTTAAGCCAGCTGATTGACAGGCCAGGCTACAGAATCCTTGGGAAGTCGTTATATTCTCTCCTACTTATGTCAGACTTCAAAGACACACATTGTATCTAAAATGTTTGAGCTCCCAGAATGAACTGAAACACATACACAAGTAAGAGATGAAAGTACAGAAATGGGCTATGAAAATTGCAGAAAAGTCCTATGTTCATTGATGTCCTGTAGGTTACAAAGAGTCAACCTTAAGCAGTATGATAGAAACTAGCGTGATCGCAATAAAGCAAGAGCTATGGTCCATACAGGCTGGGATAGAAGCAAAGTACTATTATTTTGAAGGAAATCCATAGGCAGATTGGAGATATCATATCTTGCACACACGATATACATTAGTGGGGGGAAAACTAGACATGCCTTCGTTTATTTCATGCTCCGCTGTCTCAGGTTCTGAAGCCACTATAGATGTTATCCCTAAAGAGGGCACGGATGCCTAGGATGTAAAAACTTATAGACCAATATCATTAATCAATATTGACTGCAAATTATACGCCAAAGTCCTGGCAAGAAGATTAGAGAAGGTGAAATCAAAACAACGTTCCATCCCAAACTGGATTCTCGAAAGGCAGACTGGATGCGAATAACATCTGGGTCTGCTGCCAAGCAGGTCAGAATAAATGGTCACCTATCACACTCATTTTAACTGGAACAGGGCACCAGGCAGAGATATCCACTCTCCACTCTCCCCGCTCCTATTCCTTTTAGCAATCAAACCCATTCTTTACTTCCTGAAACAGAATGATAACATTAAAGGTGTACCGTTTCAATCAGGCAGGCAACTAGTCGTGGCCTACGCCGATGACGTTCTAATCTTCACTTAAGGTGCAGATACAGCAATCCCTCAGATTGTACCAGAAATTGAAAAATACTCAAGTTTCTGGCTATAAACTTAATTGTTCGAAAACTGAGATCTTTCCCTTGAGCATTCTCTGTACACCCTTGCTTCTGGGCAACTCTGACCTGAAATGGCATAATTTTGCACTTAAATACCTTGGTATCTGGTTTGAGAAAGAGCTACAATCTTCCCTCATGATCACATAACCTAGTAGGGTAGGACGGACACAGCAAAAATGATGATGGCACCACTAAGCAACTCCCTCTTGAGCATGCTTCCCATAAATCTTTCCACCACCTTCTTTAAAGCCATAGACAAGCATATCTCAGATATCCTTTGGAAAGAGAAAAGAGCTAGGATAGCCGGTCCCAACCTTAAATTGAGCAGGAACAGCGGAGGTCTGAATATGACCGATTTTCACAAACACCAAAAAGCTTTTTAGCGGCTCAGGGCAACTGGTGGTTCAAAGATGCAGATGACCACTCCCTGACGTGGCTCAAAATTGAATCCCACTTTCTATCCCCCTCCCTCTAAGCTCCACCTTTACCATCAGAGGCCTCTAGAAACTACCTCTGGTCCACTCGTTCTCCTTAATCGCAGAAATGATGGAAGAACTGTCTTGTGTGACCAGTGGTCCAAAAGGGGTATCAATTCCATTGGAGACTTATGCACATCCCTGAATCCCATTCTGTTTGCTTACTGCATCCAATCAAGTTCTTTTCCAAAACTTAAAAGAGCCATTAGATCACTACTGAAGCCACATACTCCAGAACTTCCCAGCCTACTTGGAAATCTTAAAAAGCTCGCCCACTCCGCATCACATATCTATAAGTTACTTGACTCCCCCCCAGAGTACACCTCCTCAACAATTTGAAAAAAAATGGTCCCCATACATCCCAGAAGACCTGACATCACATTTTTCGGACGCTACCTGAAATAGAATCTGGAATTCGCCTTTCTGGTTAAATTTACACTTGCAATTGTGCAGTCTAGATTTTGGTTGATACACAAAACCTACTGGACACCATCCAGATTGCATAATTTAGGTATCCTAAAATCAGATAATTGCAGGCACTGTGAGGTATCACTCGGCTCACTTGAGAATATGTTTTTCACATGTAAAATGGTTCACCCCCTCTGGACCAAAATTCATCAGACGATTTATGGCATCTTTAAGATTCAGCTCACACCATCGTTCCTAACTGTGACGTTAAGCCTTGTGGCACATCCACTTGACGCTGGTCTCCCTGCACATGACTTCACAGCTATTAGAGCTAATGCTTGCCCTGGGCTCCAAAACAGTTCTGTCAGAGTAGAAATCTTGCACAGAAATCCCCTTTAGCAAATGCCGGAATACTCTATGCACCACCAGGAGCGCAGACGACATAATATAAATATACAAGAAACTACATAACACATCACACTTGTGCTGCCTACGGAATGCACTTGATTTATACACACAGCCTTAACATTCTTCCCCCTCTCGGAATTCCACTCACCCACCACGACAGAACTAAATCATTAGTATACACTTAGTAGCCCTGCCCTCACTGCAGAGCCTGATGACTTGGCACCCTCTCTCCACTCTTTCTCTCTAACTTCACCCTCATCTTTTCCTGGCTTTTCTCCCTCTTTCCTTTACTATTTTTTTCTGTTCATACATATATTGAGCACACTTGGGGAACTCAACTCTCATCTAATTTGGATATCCCACACTCAGCTCCCTACTATCTTTCGATATGTTCTCAATGTACCTCTCATTTTAGCACCAGGTTTGACAAATGGTACACCAACAACCAATATTGTAAGCCTGGGCGGAGTACAAAAAAACTGCTTTAGATAAATACGGTTCACTGTGAATTTTAGTGCCAGGTGCTCATGCCTCACTGTGCAACCATCGTGAATGGCACCATACACAGCGCTAGCAGGCAGCTGCTTTCTTTCTGCCGCTCAAGTAGATTTTTTACTCGAGCAGCAGCTTTCTCAATGCAAACAGACGGTTTCTCAACGCGAGCAGACGCGACCACTCGCAATGAGAAATGCGTTGATCTCGCCGGGAGGTTGATTTTCCATGCTCACACTCGCCAACTTGACGTTGACGATCGCGAACGAGGAAAAACTCGCCGAGTGGTGGGTTTTCCTAGCTCGCCAACTTAACGTTGACGAACGCAAGTGAGGAAAAAAATTCTGCGAGCTCCAAGTAATGTGGAATTTGGAAAACTCCGCAAATTCCGCGATCAAAGTAGAGTTCACCGCCCAGACTTACAATATTGCTTCATTATGTTTACTTAGACTATACGTCAAATGTTTACATATGTGGTCATATGAAGTTCCACAATGTACCCTGTAGTGTGTCTTCACTATCTGTTCCATAACTGCTTATTTTATTTTCAATAAAATTGTTTGAACAAAAATAATGTAATCTTAGTTTTTATGGATAGTGCACCATGTATGATATTGTACTGTTGGACTCAGCAAATAGCATCTATGAGAATCTCAATGCTAGTCTGGCCCTCCTCAGATGACAGAGAATTATATCCTGCCCTTCTGTTGACAGACACTACGCTGGATAATATTAACATCTTGGAGACTTCTGTCCTACTACCAGTAATGAACATTCCCCATCGTGTCTCTACATCTTGTCAGAAGTAATCTGTGAAAATGTGTGAGTGTTAAAAGTGTTCTTTTTGTGTATTTCTACTACTAAGGGATGTTAAACTCCAAACACTGTAGCTCCTTTCCCATATGGATCAAACCGACAATACTGCACACTTCTGTCCCACTAGGCCTCCACCAAGTATTAACTAAAGTGTCCCCCGATTACTAAGACTAAACTGATGCTAGTGCTCAATGGTGCTGTGTTTTTTATTTTACCACCTCTATTTTACCCGTGGCTATTTTTCTGCATTGATCCCTACTATAGAGTGGCAGGCTATGGTTTCCCCTTAGGACCTCAACTAAAGTGTGTCTTCAAAGGAACTGAGGTTTACATCGTTCAGCAGAACCTGGACCAAATGTCAAATATATTAACAGTCACCAAAGTCTCCAATGAGCAGATGGTTCAAATAAATTCAATCTTTTGCACAAATTCACAACCCTTATTATGACCAGCAGAGTCAGACCCAAGAGGTGTAAACCTCTTACAATCAATAGGAATAAAATCACTCTTAAATGAATTCATACCCAGGATAGCATGAGGTCACCGATCTCTTCGATGATTGGTCCTTCTTCTCTTAGCTTCTTCAGGGGTTCCGCCAGTAAATCTGATAAAAGTGATGGTGATGAAAGGAGTAATTTGAGGTAGGATAGAGACAGAGAATTGTTAGAGATTTAGTTTGGCAACGGCTCTATCTTTGAAACAACTCATTTTTATGTTTATCAAATTACCATAGTTGGAAAAGAGCTGGGTATATTGGTCTTCCATTACATTCAACGTCTACAATGACTAAAGTGATCATTAAGGCAAGGCAGAAAATGACCAAATTAACTCATGTTTACCATGTGCCGAAGTTCAACAAATGCAGTTGTGGGGGCTCATTTAAATTCAACACCATGACCCAAGTTACCACAAGCCAGCCCGTAATACTAAAATCAACTTCTGGGGTAATATGGTTTTCTATCTGTAACCTGGAATGGTCACTTCATCATTTATTGCAGACACACTTTTTACTGGGACTCAAAGTTTAGACAACCCAACCACTATCATCATTGCAATATGGTGGTCAACATTGGATGTTCAAATAGTTTACAAGATGTGCTTACATCTGCCTCAATTCAATCACATGAAGCAACCAGGCTGCATGTTAGAAACATTAATCATCCACAGAGCTGCTGGAAAACTAGAAGATCAAGTTACTTCCCTTCAGAAAGTCTCCTTCTAACTACAGATTGATCACCTTTATATTAACCCCAGGCACCCGACTGAACACTCTATTTTTAAACATTAATTGTTCAAGCACGTTGGTAAGTGGCTCCGTCAGACTCCACAAAGGTCTTGCTCAGTTCCGAAAGTGATGGTACAGGTGCTTCATCAGCATGCTGACATCAGTTTTGTCTTTCACTCTTGGCCAGCCTTGGACTTCGATCAGTCATGACAAATCAGAGGTGACAATGTGCCAAAACTAACTCGGAAACTTTTAAAATGCACAGTAGTCCAGTCCAAAGATGGTGAAGCAGGGAGGGCAGTGAATAATCTACAGTTGGATAGAGTATGACTGATCCAGGTCCAAGGGTGGCCATATGGTAGTGAAGAATAAGGTTTACAGGCAATCTGATAAGATGATAGCCCGTATAAGGAAGAAAGTCTCCAAAACACTGTCGGTACGTGAAATTAAGTCCTCAAGCTGTCCTTGGCCCAGCACTGTGGTACTGGTCCCCAAGGCTGCCCCTCCAGGTACTACCCCAGATCACAGTAACTAAGGGGGATAAAGACAGGCCTGGGTTCTCTATCCCAGAAGGCTACCAGTTTCGAGTAATGCCCTTCGGGTTGAAGAACAACTATTTCACCTTCCAGAGTTGATCAATCAGGTCCTAGCTGGGTTGGAGAACGTCAGTGCCACCCACACCTACGCCTACACCGTCAGTTCTTTCTGGGATTACTACCTGGGCCACCCCCAAGAAGGACTTCAGGCTCTGCAGGTCTGACTATCAATGTTGGTAAGTGCCAGATAGGGCAGGGTTCAGTGGTCTGCTTGGGACACCAAGTGAGAAGAGACAAGGTACATGCTCCTCCAGGCCAACATTCAGAACATACTGCCTTGGGAACCCCATTTCTTTCCCTCCAAAGATCCAGACAGAGGTAAAGGTCTTCCAGAACATCACCGGGTATAACAGGAGACTTGTCAGGGGGTGCAGCACCATTGTGGCTCCCTTGACAGAGCTAACTTCTAAGTAGCAGCCCTGACAGGTGATCTGGACGGAGGACTGCCAGACTGCTTTTGACACCCTGAAAAAGGCCATGTGCACAGATGTGTGCTTATGCCCACGCATGCACATTCGTGAAGAAGAAGCTATCCAGGAGGCAGCAAGTTGGAGCCCCGGGACGCGGCAGCTCAGGTAAGTAATTTTCTTTATGTATTGTTTATAAGTAATTGTAAAATGAGGGCGGGAGGGAGGCGGGTGGCGCGTAGTGGGGCTACGCGAAGTGTGCGGGTGGTCGTAGATTTGCCCCCACTCCGTAATGCTTCACGTAGCTTCACTACGCCCACTACGCCCAGGGCTGGTTTTTACACAAGTCGATTGTGGCCTCAGACAATCTGGGGTCAGGACAGGGAGGCATGAAATTCCATTCACCTCTGAGTGAGAAAACCTCCAGAACCTTCTCCTACTTCTAAATTGGCACCAGGTATAAATATTGAACCCTCAGTCCAAACTCTTCAGAATACTTCTGTACCTGTGATGACTCAGACGGACTGCTGTGCTGCTCTGCAAGAAGACATGGATCACTTGACCTGAGTAACCAGGGTTTGTAACATGTTAATTTAAAAACCCTCATTCACGTACATAGGTCGGATGGCGGTATATCTTGGTTCTCTGCCAAATTTTAAAACGTGACATCATCATCAGGCTTCTTTTTCATATGCTTACCTTCACCTGGAGGAAAACCACTGGTTATTACAGTAGTGATCAAGGAAAGGTGAGTGTCAAGTGCTCTAGTGAAGTGAGTTAAAAAATTGCAAATATAAAAACCTCGTATGTCCTGGACAGTATTTTTAATAAGTCTGGAATCAAGGTAAGTAAAAACAGTGTTGTGCGTGGAAAGACGAGTTATCAGTCTAACGCACTAGAAATGTCAAAAAATAGTTTGACATGTTCCAGCCCTTAAAGTTCGCCCATACAGGTCGGCGGGGCTTTCTTCAGGACCTCAGAGAAGTGATAGAGGCTGTGAATAATGGCATCAGCCTTAGAGAACCATACTTTGGTTCGCTATTTTCGAAGAAGGTCATTAGTACCTTCAAGACCGGTATTAAGGGCTCCAACAGGATACCGGTGGGCACATTGAACCTGCTGCTTTTCTCGTACAGAGCGACTTGTGCTCGCTCTTCCTACAGCGCCCCGGGGTACATGGGTGATTAGTGCCTAGGATTATTCTAAAGAGGAAACTGTAGTTGAAAGTATTGTTCAGAGATCACCATATTCTCTGCCTGGAATTATCAACCATCCACAAAACCACAAGCCTGGTCTGAAGTTATCTTCACCTTTTCTTTGCAACCCAGACAACTTCTGATTAACCCACAAGCTTCTTTTTACAAAACGTATTATTGTGTAATCTCCATTCAGTTTATACAGTAACAGCACACTCGACTCACTGCTGAAATTACTACCCTTTGCTGTGTAATCCAAGAGGTGTAATATTCTGGATCAAGGTGAACAACGTGTTCAGCTGCTCCAACTGTAACATAGGCAGGTGCCAATTGTTTGCAACTGTATTGTAAACAAGCCTGCAACCCAACTGTGCCCCACAATCATTGTACACTAAGAACTGAATTATGCCAAGTATGGACATTAACGATTGTCAATAAATAATGATAGTAATATGTATCAATCCCCCAGCAGCCTCTTACCGTGTATTTTAATCAACACGGGGAAATTAGGAAACAGAAGCAAGAAATCTTCATTAGACAGAAGATTCCTTCTCTTCATAGGCTCATAGAAATTGAGTTCAAGCGCTCGGAAGATCCTTGAGTAAAACATCTCCGTTCTAAACAGCTCTGCAACAAGATAAAAAAAGAATTAGGACTGTGCATATCGAGTAGGAGACAATTGGAATATAAATATAGGAATGACAGATTATTCAGAATGCAATTCACCTTTTATTATGGCGATGTACTAAATAGAACCACCTGAACCCATGCATTTTAACTAAATAGGCAGCTTGCCCAAGATCACAATTTTAAAATGGGCAAAAATCAACCACTACCCAAAAGATTACTTAAATTCAAAATAACTGCAAATGTACTCTTTGTCCTGAATCATTTGACCATTACATATATTTTTTTGTCCCAGCTATGCAGAGTTTAGGAAAAAGTGACCTATACCCCCATGCCGGATTTTATCGTTTAGGAGACCAGTAGATGCTCTGCAAGTTCATAGATCAAATTTTACAAAATGGTTAGTGTTCGCCATATCAGGGTACCTGCTTTATACTTGGCGCATTAGGTCTAAGTTGTTAACTGCAAAGTAAAGCAGAGGACAACACATGCCTTGGCATAGTATGTTAATAACACTATGACTTTTTTGAAAAATTTTATTTTTCTATTTTGTTTTTAACTGGCCATACGTTTCTATTCACTTTTTATTATTTTACATTTTTATGATTTTTATGATATGACAATCATTCATAGTATATTGTATTTTATCAAAGAAGATTGTTGTTTATACATTTTTTGAATGATCTCTATTTGATCGAATAAAGAATATCAATCTATCTAACTGCAAATAAGTATTTTTCTGGTTGGGCCAGAAACTGAAAAAAATGAAGCAAACGCTACATCTTTAAATTTACACAACGCATTAACAAAAAAAGCACTGGAAAATCAAAAGTAAGGTTTGTCTGCCAGTCCTTTGGCTTTATCAATGCTTTTTTTATCATGTTTTTGAGAAAATATATTGTTGGTCAGCTGCTGGTGCCTCAGCAATAGCAAAACAAAAAAGGAAATTGACTAAAAGCAAAAATATACTTTGGTATCAAAAAGCACATCTTGCCATAGTAGACCCTGGCTCTGAAGGGAACTACTGTACGCGACGATGTGCTCGTCGTGAAAGAGCAGAATGCAGTCACGCACACTAAAGATAGCCCATAGCTGAAGTGGGACGATGCACTGCCCTAATCTGTAGGGGGAGTGATACAACAACAGAAGAAGGCATTAAGAGGGCTGGCTGATAGCCTCAAAGAGTAAGATCGGTGTTTATATTCACTGAAAAAAACAAAGTTTAAAGTAACTTTATAGTTAGGTGAAATGTTCAGTAACAACATAATGTTTTTAACTAAACAAAAGTACAGAAATTCACTAGTTTTAGTTATCGTAAGTAACTATATCTCGCACCCCACCATGCACAGTTTGCTGATCAATAATTTAATTGCAAATATTGCAGTGATATCATCAATGATGTCATAGAAGAAGTCATGAGTGATGTAATATTTGGGGTAATTGGCAGTGCATGGAGTGGGCATGAGTCACAGTTACCTTCGGGCACGAGTTATAGCTAATTGAAATAACTAGAGCTGGTGAATTTCTGTGGCTATTAGAGTTTAAAACATAATGTTGTTGCTGAACATTTCATAAAACTATAACATTACTTTAACCTTTGTTTTTTTCAATGAACTTCATGTTTTTTTTTTAACCTAAAGTAATATTTTATTATCATATGTAAAGCCAAATCACTGCCATGCATGGCTTTGGGTCTGGCTGTAGGGCCTGGCTTGTGGCCACTACCTGTGGCCAACCCCTCACAGGCAGCCAACCCCACGCCTTTGGCAATGCATGGCAGGGGATGGGGGGGTTGGCCAAAGGCCAGGCATAGAGGGCCCCAAAGGGCAACCCCCGCTGGCAAACAAACCTCTCCCGTTCCTTCGCACACAACACCCACTCTATATGTAAAGCAGTCCTATCATCTTTCTCCAGAAATTATCAATAATTGCAATCAAATATATATTCCAATAGTGGCAAACAACATTTAAAGAACTTTTTTGGAGCTACATGTCTGTAACTCTTTCTTTTTACACAGTTTTTATTTTTACATTTAGATATGAAATTTTTTAAAATAAATAGTCAAGATATATCATTTTTTCTTTAAGAAAATAATAAATAAAACAAATATATCTCTGTAATCTCTTATAGCGCTTTACACCCCAGAAACTAAAATGGTAAAAATAACCACATCAAGGCCATGTAGTTATGTGATACATCAGCAACACATAAAATACCTCAATGTGACCAGCCCCTAGGTGACAATGCGATCCCAGCTGTAGCGCAAAAGCTTTAGCCTGGGAAATTCCTTTCAAAATATGGTAAGTTCTCCTAGGGTCATGGTTTCAATGATCCAGAACAATTATGTTTCTTTTTTCTAGTGTTGCTGAGGGGCAGAAGCAGTCACTACAGCCCCCTCACAACATACACACATATTGGCGATGTCTCTGTCCCTTCTAGGGACATCACCAAAAACAAAATATATGTAAATATCTCTCCCAGGGCATTATTGGGTGCTCTTTGAAGGAGCAGTGAATACTAAATGAGTGGCTGCTCATTTATTATTCACTGTTTGCAATTTTTTATTATTTTATGGATGTCCCTGTTCTACCCAGGACACCCAATGTTTTTTGCAGTAGCCGGCATAAAGTATTTTGTTTATGCAAAATGGTGTGCCCCGTGCCCACTGGACCATGCCACAGATATTGCAATGTTGGGTACTATGAGGGCTGGATCAGGGCCCCCACAGCCCCGTGCACCTGCAGGAGCCGGCATGTTTTTCTTTGTTTTTAAATAGCATGTCCTGGTGCCCACCCATAGCACCCCAGGCACCCCACAGCTAGTCTAACGTTGAGGTCTACTGGGAGGCCCAAGGCCCTTGCAGCCCCACCGACTCCCCAGTATGCACCCATCCCGGGTGCAGCAGGAGCCGGCATTGCTTTAACCCCACAAGAACAGTTTTCTTGTGCTCCCATAGAGGGTCAGGGGAAGCAATCAAAGCATTTCCCTGTTCTTGAGTGCAGGCAGGGCCGTTCTTTGTTCTCCCATCAGGTGGGGCAACCGTGGCAGATTCCCTGCCC
The DNA here is from genome assembly GCF_964204655.1 of Triturus cristatus. NCBI lineage: Eukaryota > Metazoa > Chordata > Amphibia > Caudata > Salamandridae > Triturus > Triturus cristatus. Next base: position 108,562,345 of record NC_140595.1, read on the forward strand.
ACGCTTGTGGGGAGGGACACAAACAGTGTCCCAGGGATTGTGGACCAGGGGGCTAGGGTAGGGCTCCATTTTAATTAAGTTATCGGCACCAGGCGATGGGGTGCCTGGGGCCTTGTGAAGACATGGTGAGTGGGGCTACAACCCACTCCCCCTGAAACATGTCATATGCCTCACTAGGGTTTGGCGGAATTTACGAAATTCACTTTCGCAAATTATCGCGAAAATGTTAAAAATCTCCGCAAACAAGCGGAAATATCACGAAGATGCGGACGTTTTTTTCCCGCCCGTTCGCGGTATTTTCTGCGTGGTCGCGGCTCGCCAACTTACCCATGCGGTTGCTCGCGGGCGCGGCCATCTTGTTTTCACTTGTCTCGCGGTGCATGATTGCGAGAAGAAAGACGTGATCACGCGATGAATGACGTTACTGCGGGCGCGAACTGTCGCGAGACAGCGCAAATGGCTACCAACAATCCAACATCTCGTGGAGAACGCGACCGGATCGGGAAAACTTGTCAGCGAATGCGGGGATTCAGGTAAGGCGATCGCGCGCACGTGAGAATGTATTATTTTACAGCGTGAGCAAGCAAAAGATTTCCGGTAAAATGCGGATTGCGGAAATTTTGACATTTTCGCGCTCTCCGCGGAACGCGAAAATGTCAAATTATCACAATTTCCGTGAGCGGAACGGAATTTTAACCCAGGCCTATGCCTCACCCACTTCCCACCAGAAAGGTCTTTAAATAGAAATGGTGAGAGCCCATGCTTTCTTTTTTTCAGTTTTTATTTTGCCGCAGTTTCACAGCTCCCCCGTGAATTTGCAGCAATGTTATTTTCAAAAAATATTTTGACCCCAGAGAAACCCACCACCAGGCCTGATAAACTCATAAACGGATTGCCACCAAAATACAAAAAATCATTCCTTCTGGTCCAACAGCTAGCTTACTCACAATTTTGATCTAAATCCGTTCTGCGGTTTAGACTGTAGCTGTGTCTAAAGTGGCTATGGCCTGTGCATTTCCATGCGTAAACTAGTCACATACTAGCACATGTTTGGAAAGTATTGCGGAGATTTTTTAAGTGACGCCAAAGTTATTAGCAACACAAAAAAGGCATATCCTATGGAAACACGATGCTAACTATAATTACACCACTGGGTAATATATACATATATTTAAAGTGATGTTATATGTAGGTTAATATGTCACTGATAACATTTATGTTTTGAATTTTAAATTAACAAACAAATTCACCAGTTATAGCAGAGCTAACTATAACTTGCGCCCGTGGGGCTAACTATAACTTTCGTCCAGCCATTCACTACTTATGACCTCATATATTACATCACAGATGACATTTTCTATGACATTTATGACATCACTGATGACATCTTAGCCATGCACACTGGGAGGTGGCCATAGGGCTTGGCCTGCTGACAGACCCTGTGGTCAAATTCCCAGCAGGTTGCCAACTCCATGCCGGGCACAGCTTTTGGCGTGTGCCTGACAGAGTTGCCCTTCGGGCCCCGGGACCCCATCGAAAACATATATATTGGGGGGAGAGATTGTGCAGCTCCCCCAAGCCTTAACAGACCCCGAGGATGTTATTCGGACAAAATATAGTGACATTAATTTTGAGTTTTTAATATCCTGTCACAGAAGTATCGTGATGCAGGAATATTGTTGACAAAAAGATTGCTTTTTTAAGGTAAGTAATATTGTTTTCAAGAATATTGTTGTTGTTAATATTGTAGACAATAATATTGGTATAAAAAATATTGTTTTTAATTATCTTTATGAGTTTTAAATAATAATACTGTAATGGTATATGTTACATATATATATACATACACACACACACACATATATATATAAATATGTATATATATGTATGTATATATATATATATATATATATATATATATATATATATATATATATATATATATATATATATATATATATATATAATTAATATTATTTTGATATTTTTATTTCACCATCGGTTCAGGTACATTTATACTGAAGCATCCGTAAATAATAAAACATTCTTTAACAAGAAAAAAGAAAAGAGAAAACAAACCCTGAGAACCTACAGAGGTGCAGTACAGTACCATTATGGCTAAGTTACAGAATATAGAGGTACTGACAAAAAAAGGGTTACACAAAGATCAAGACATAAACAGTAAAGATAGTCACTCAAATATGTTTAATTCACTGAATTGTACCTGGAGTGCATTCATCCTGATTTTCCAATATATTACAGGGGCCCAAATAAATTTCCCTAATTTCCTAGTCTTCCACCCTTTCTTCTCATACAGACCCTTTTCCAATTTATACGTAGCTAAGAGTCATGTAAGCCATTGTTGAAATGTGGGGGGAATAGGGGCCACCCATGCAGATGACACACAAATTCTAACCAAAGCCATGGCAAGAAATACAAATTCCCGGTGAGCTAACAGCGTTCCTTCTCGAGCCACACCTAAAACCATCAGCTCGGCAGACAGTTTTATTTGGATCCTCAGGGTTTGCCCCATAAAATCCTCTATAGCTCTCTTAGGAGGTTCCAAGGCAGGGCAAGAGGCAAACATATGAACTATATCTGCCTCGTCGGCTTGACAAAGGGGACAAAAAATACCATCAGTCTCACCCCATTAAGCAATCTTAGCTGGGGTGTAATAGAGCGGAAAAAGTGTTTTAAAATGTTATGCTTGGAGGATTGCTACTCTTAAAAGGGTGTAGCCAAGCTTAAGCGACACCCTAAACTCATACCCTTCAACGTTCAGCTTCTGCTGCCATTTCTCAGGGTGTTTTTATAGATCATCGCTCTGTAGTTGTCTCAGCTCTCCATAAATCTGGGCGATTGTACACCCATCAGGGTTTTGGACCATAACTGGATCTCTTGAGAAAGCTTTCGCTCTCCCCTTCTTCCTTAAGATAGAGGAACAGATCTGGAGGAATTAAAAAAACTCCTTGCGATCGAGCTTGAAAAGGATTTGGCCTTTCTCAAATGAGATTATACCATCTGAGTCAAAACAATCCCCCATCATCTTCACCCCTAAAGCATCCCATCGTTGCATAATTCCATCGTGAAAAATCTCGGGGAGAGAAGGATTCCCAAATAAAGTAGTATAATAATTCATTCTTCCTAACCCCAGCTTTTTGCTGACGCCAGTCCAGACTGCTACTGCTGCCCCAAGGGTCTTGAATTTAACTTTTTTATAATAACTGTCTTCGCTAAATCTCAAAAACCAATTAGGGGCTACTCTTTCTAACAGTGATTCATATACATCCGGAGGAGCATCGTTTCTCAACTGGTCAATGACCTTTCCACCCAATAACCCTTGGATGGATTGGATCACCGTGGCCCAATAATATATTTTTAAATCAGGGACCGCCCAGCCCACTCTTTCCCTAGATAGGGACATATATCTAAGCGCTCTTCTCATCTTCCCTTGAGCCCAAATAAATCGGTTAATCAGCCAATCCATTTCTTTAAACCAATGATTTTCAAATGTCAGAGGTATCGTCCTGAATAGAAACAAAATTTGGGGGATTGTCCCACAATCAAAAGATGCAAATTATTTAGCCTATCAAAGTCTTTCTTAAATTTTTGAATCACATAATTAACCCTGGGCAACGAACTCCGCTCCGCTGCCAGAGTTTGGGGAGATTTGTTAACTATGGATTCCATTCAAATCACACAATTCGGGCAAAAACTCACTCCTCCATGTCACCCACAAATGATTTGATAAAGCAACTTTACATGCTGAAAAGCTTATAACCAATTCACAAAAGTGAACTTTGAAAATTATCAGGCAATGAGAGAGGTGATGATTTTGGGGTCCCCCCTAACCTAGGGGGAGGACCAAGCAGATGCCTTGGACACAAAGAGCATATCATGCTGAACGATTCAGTGGTGGTCCCATCCTCTTAGGACCACCCCAAGCACAGTTATGGGCAAAAACACAATCCCAACCAAAGGCCCTGCAAAGCATTATGGGACGAGATTTGCAGTGGGCAGTGAATATTATAGTATCCAATATCAAAATAATTCTACAAAGAGCTGCAGTTTAACTAGTCATTACTAGGTGTCCCTCACGAGTCAAAGCACTGAAATTATTACATCAAGCTGCAGTTCAACTAGTCGTTGCTAGGTGACCCTCAAGTCAAATGCCCTCAAGTCAAATGCTTTTGCATTTAACTCATGAGGGACACCTAGTAATGACTAGTGGAACTGCAGCTTCATGAAAGGGTTTCAATGCTTTTGCATTTGACTCGTGAGGGACACCTAGTAACGACTAGTGGAACTGCAGCTTGATGTAATAATTTCAATGCTTTTGCATTTGACTCGTGAGGGACACCTAGTAACGACTAGTTGAACTGCAGTTCTTTGTAGAATTATTTTGATATTGGATACTATAATATTCACTGACCACTGCTAATCTCGTCCCATAATGCTTTGCAGGGCCTTTGGTTGGGATTGTATTTTTGCCCATAACTGTGCTTAGAGTGGTCCTAAGAGGATGGGACCACCACCGAATCATTCAGCAAGATGTGCTCTTTGTTTTCAAGGCATCTGCTTGGTTCTCTCCCTAGGTTGGGGAGGATCCCGAAATCATCACCTCTCTTACTGCTTGCTAAATTTTCATTTTCACTTTTGTGAAATGACTATATGCATTTAAGAATGTAAAGACCTGATCCCTGAAGGGCTGGGCCTACGTCACTCTGGCTTGACTGAAGCCAGTCTGCGTCACTAGGGGAAAGGGTTTTTGGAGGACAGATAACACTTGTCCTGCCTACCTTGAGGGACTGGTAGGCAAGAAGAAGACTAATTGGACACCAACGTTGCAGAACAGGTCACTAGCTTTCCCTGAGACTGCGGGGCTGGGCCTGTGGCACGTGGCTTGACCGGGACCAGGCTGCACACCCCAAAGCTGACAGGGCATCTAGCTGACACCCCCACGGCAAGTCCTAGTGCAGAGGAGCAGTCTGCAGCATTTCACATACCGGCGGCGACAGCAAACTCCAGTCCGTGGCTGTGACTGGCCACCTGCACTCTCCACCTGCCAGCGGACCGGACGACTTTGTCTGCGGTGTTCCAGGGAAGCTGCCCACACCCCCACCCCTCCCCTGGCAGCGTAGATCGTACTGGCCCCCCGTGACAGAGGGAAAGGGACGGGAACGGGTGAAGCCTCATCTCATCGTCAAAGAAATTCCAGAGTGATACAGTAGTGGTCTTCCATGACACCTGCTACTGTTGCCACGAGTGTCTCCATACAGAGGTAAGACTGAACAGACATAAAAGGTTTAAAACCTCCGCTTTTCTTTTCTTGGAGGAGCACACTTGTGACATTTCTACAGAGGCAACGGGCGGATTTTATTTCTGATCCTATCACGCCCCTTGGCCTCGGATCCCCGTTTTGAATACAGGGGAGACTGCCTGTTATACCGGGGCAGAGGCGGCCGCCCTCTCCCATAATTTAGTTCGATTTTCTACACTCCATCAAAATGCTGGGTTCATCAAAACGCTTGTGCTCCCAAAGCTTGACAGGGTTGGATCAGTTCTTTCAATTTCCATCGACGTTCCACGGCAACATGGCAAAAATCTAGCTGAGCAAAGAAGGACTGATTCTCATATGTCCGTCTGGCATTCGGGCGGGCCTTGGCATACACTTCCTCTCAAAGCAAAAAGTTCCTAAAATAAATTAGTATTGCCCTTGGCATTGCTTTTCATTCTCTACCGGGTTGCAATGTTCTTTTCAAGGTCAAAGGGAAGCGGTGAACCCACTGTATCTCTGTTTCCCAATTTAAGTGCTGGAGTTCTGGAAAGGCTCCCCTCAGTAGCCTCAATATATAGGCCCGTATGTCATCCCCTTCTATTCCTTCTTCAATACCAAGTATCCGCAGGTTATTACGCGTTTGCCTATTTTCAAAATCTTCCATCTTCCATTGAAGATCCGTGAACTGTGTTGCATACGTTTCTGCCTGTGCCTGAGTTCTGACCAAGCCATCTTCAAGTGTGCTAGCTCGCTCTTTAACATGCGTCAGACTCGAGTTTATATTGGTGCAAGCTTTAGCCATTTTCCTTACAGCACCCTGAAGTTTCTTTGTTGCCAGTCAATTGTTCTTTCCATCCATTTGGGTCTCTTCCTGCAGTTGCTTTATAGATTTGTAAATCATTTTCAAAGAGGGTGCAGTGTCCTCCTCCTGTCCCAAAAGATCTGAATAAACACTTTGGGTAGCAGAGTATTCCCATTTTAAGTTAGGGTCTGCATTGAGTCGGATGTGGTCTTCTGCTTCACTTTCCAATGGATGAGAGTCTCTATGTTTCTTCAGGAGCCTTTTTGTCTGACCACCATATCCTTCTGAAGGGTACTGAGACTGGAGCTGGAGAGCTGCACTTTGCTGCTATCTTCTACATCAGAGGAACTGACTTCAGAGCCATCGGTTACTGAGTAAAATGTATCCCCGAGAACCAAAGTGTCCTCCAACCCCTTAAAGCCTGTTGCCTCCTCGACTAACATATTGGTGTCCAGTTGGGCTGTAATGCCCGCAGGCCATTCTTGTGCCAGGGAGGAGTGGGCTATGTTAACAGGATTGTCCCCCAAATTGAGACTGTCTGCCCGGATTCGGAAGACAGAAGAGGTCTGTGTCTGTTGGCATCCTCAGGGCTTTCCGTAGTAATCTCGCCATGGATCTCATCCATTTGGTTTATCGCCTTGTCGACTGGCTGTATACTACAAAGGGCATCCCCCGTGGTTGAAGAGCTCAGCTGCTCCCCAGCATTGTCTGTATCAAGTTGTTTAATCGTTTTTTTCTTGTGGCTAGCCATCATGCCATTGCCATCAACTTGAGGGGTCGTGGTGAAAACGTCTGTGATGCTATGCTGCCCCACTTGCCCTTGGAGAGCAAGCTGTAACTGTGGTAGTGGTTGTGAATATGCCATGGGATCTATTGGGCAAGCTTTTTGCCCCTTGGTGCCCGTATTACTGTCATTTAGATAATTTTGCTTTGCATCCTCCTGCATCTTACCTTTCTTTGGGCCGTCCTGGGTCTGTTTCCCCTTAACTGATATCATGGTGTTGGAGTTCGTGCAGGCCACCGTCTTCGCTCCCTGAGTGCGATGTGCCAAGATGCTGGAATTTGGCTCTGTACTCGCCTGCGTTTTGGGAGCCTTCAGGCTTGTCGCCCAGTTGGGCTTAGGAGTAACCCTGGGCGTAGTACTCCGCTTCGCCCACGGAGTGTACGTAGCGCTGCCTGCTTCTCAGTTTTCGAAGTAGGCATAGCAGGCAGCGCTAAGCACACGCCAGGGCAAAGCAGAGCTGCCTGCCGCCCGCCACCCGCCTCCCGCCCGCCCTCCTTTTAAAATAATGAAAACTATTATAAAAACATTAAATAGTAATGCCTTACCTGTAGCACGGCGTCTCCGGGGCTCCCTCTTCCTAGTTGACAACTTCTTTCCGCAAATGTGCATGCGCGGACACCCGCGCATGCGCATTTCTCGTGAGAAATGCGCATGCGCGGGCGTCCGTGCATGCGCATTTGTGGAGGGCGGGCGGGAGGCGCGTAGTGGGGCTACGCGGAGCGCGCAAGTGTGCGTAGATTTGGGCACACTAGGCGCTGCTCCACGTAGCCCCACAACGTCCACTACGCCCAGGCTTGCTTAGGAGGCATCCTCACTTTCTCCAGTCTGTTGGTGCAGCCCTGCGCCGTGACCCACCCGATCCTTGCGGGCGCTCCTGTATCTCCAGCCCCTCCTCTCCACCAGCCCTCGGTAGCTGCCGATTGGAGCGCTCTCTGTGTCTCCTGGACGGTTGCCAAAACCAGTGTCAGAAGTCCCATAAGAGGATGAAGGATGTCGGAGTCGTTCACCTCCAGCTGGTGAGTCATGGGGGGCATGAATTTACTATGTTTTTAAGGTGGTGAAGGTCCTTCGAGCCCTTAGAGCATTCTTGGAAACAAGGGACGAGCAACAAAGCTGTCTCAATCAGACACCATCTTGTCTCGACCATTTTATATATTTTCAAATAATTGTTGTTAATATTTTTTAATATAGTTTGGAATTTTACGTTATTTAAAATTTAAATTGAATTAAAAGCAGCTGAATTAAAAGCAGCTGTATTCTGCTTGCTCCCTCCAGGAGGGAGCAATATCATTTCTTTTTCCCTGTCGGCCGGGTTGAGAGCAGGGAAACAGAACACACGCCTGCCCGCAGCTGGCGGGAGCATCTCTAAATCTCCTGCCTGCTGGGAGCAGACTTACATGTTTGTCTTGCCAAGCAGGAACAGCCATGTGTTTCCCCACCCACAGCAGTGCAGGCAGGGGAGCTACTGTGTCTCGGGGGTGGGCTTCCCAGGGTAAGGGGTGAGGAGGGTCCTTTTGGTCCCACCACAAAGGGCCTATCGAGGCCTACCCCCTTTCCTGCCATCACACAGGAAATTCCCACTGCCAAATTAGGATGGCAGTGGGAATCCCAATGTGTTTGCGGCGGACGGAACGTCCGTCCACCACGGTTCCGCAGGGTGGTCCTTTTCAACCCGCCTTGCGGAACAAGGACACAGAGCAGCATTGCGGCGGTGCGCACCGCGGTAGGGATTACGGAATGCCTTTTCACCTGCATTTTTGTGGCGTTCATCCCGCCGCAAAAGACAGGCAGAGGCCGAATTCGGGGGCCAGTTGCGGGCCCCCTCTGTGTGGGGGGGTGCACTGGGGGGTACCCATGGTACCCCCCTGCATTTCCATGCACCAAGTGGCAGGCACACGTAGTGCAGGGAAATGCAGTGCAAGCACTTTTGACATTGTGTACAGTGCTGCAGTCAGCAGCACCGTCTGCAATGTTAAAAGCCCAGGATGCACCCCCAGTGTGGCGGGAGCATCCTAATATGTGTGGTGGGACCGCCGCACGTCTGGCAGGCGGTCCCAGCACCGCAACTATGGCGGGCAGACTGATGTCTGCCCGTCATCATAATGAGCCCCTAAGTACTTGAGTCCCTTAATGTCTTCCAGCAACATTTTTCTCTTGCAGCTGGCAGCCAATCAGAGCGTCCACTCCTGTGGGAGCGAATGGGCCCATGCGAAAAAAAACTCCCAGGGCCAGTCAGAATACTCCATTATTTAGAACTAGGTTTGAGGGAGTCTCGCTAGCATCCCTTGTGAACCTACTGTCCACATATACAAATATTTTTAAACCATAATATCTTTAAAACTACTAAATAGATATACGCCAAATTGCAAAAAGCATAATCTGCGAACCAAGACCTAGCTTCCTGTGAAATTTGGTCTAATTCCCTTCAGCAGTTTTTGCGGTAGCGCTGGCTAAAGAAGTATATGGGAAATGCATGGGATTTTGCGTTTTGGGAGCTCCCTTTTCTCTTGGCCTCGCTTGATGGATCACCCCAAACTTTCCATGCACAAACTAGGCAAAAACAAGAGTACTTTTTGGGAGATTCGTCAAATGGCACCAAAGTTGTTAGCAACACACAAAGAAAGCATTTTCCATGGAAACGCTGACCTAGCTATAATTACCCTGTGGTGACTGCCACTGGGTAAAATATCTATGAATAAATAAATAATTAAATAAAAGATCAATGAAAAAGCTTAAGACTCTTTCATGGTTCAGTCGATAAAGTCTCTCTGAAGTGGTGAAGAGGATTAAAGATGGGAGTGAAAGGAAGTCACAAACTTGGTTCTCAACACTAGCTTGTCTGGAAAAAAAGGTGGCATGTTGGCTACACCAAGAGAGCCTGGAGCAGGCATGGAGCGTCCATTGGGGCGTTGGGGCATTGCCCCCCCCCCCCCCGCCCGCGCCCACAGCTCCCTCAGCATCTCTGAACTTAAGTAAACTGACTCAGTATACTTAAGTTCAGAGACGCCGAGGGAGAACTGACAATCAGTCAGTCAGCATGACGTCGGACCGCCCACCCCCTTCAGAGTCTGAAAGGGGTGGGCGGTCCGGCGTCATGTTGACTGACATGCATTGTTAGACCAGCCAGGGACAGGCAGCAGCACAAGTGTGCATGAGTGGGGAAGGTGAGCTAATTTTTCGCCCGTGCCCAGTCATGCACAATTGTGTTTGCACTGGCTTGTGCATGCCCATTAGGAGCCCCTTGGTCTCCTAATGGGCAGGCGGCGGGCGAAGAGTAACCGTGCCCTAAGCCAATCCTGGTGCTGCAGCAGCACCAGGATAGGCTGAGGGGTTGCCACTCCAGTGCTGTTCCTGCTTGAAGAGGCTCCAACGTGGACCAGGAGCAGAGGCAGTCAGGCAAGTTTTCTAAATGTTATTCTCCCTCGGCCCCCCATCACCGCGCGACCGCCCACCGCGAGCACAGCAAGCCGCGAATGGAACTGTAGCAGTACTACCTGCAACTGATCCACGTGTGATGGAGGAGTCAGCACCCGTGGCATAAGACGCCATAAATCCTAAAACACGAGGACATGAGCGAATTGTATTGTATGTTCTTGTACAGTGCACACTGAAGGGACCTTCCAGGCTGGCGGTTTTAAGCCAACTTCATGTATGTATTTTTGGTGTGGAACAGGAGGCTAAAGTCACCTTGTCTTGTGGTCTCCTCAGAGTACGCGAGAAATTGGGTTAAGGTCAGCCTATGACCAGTAATCTTTTTTGATGATTAAAAAACACAAAATCTTACGTTTTAGCTCTGTGGCCTTAAGCCACACGTAACGTCATCTCCTCATGTTTATTTACTTAAATCCATGAAATAGCGCGTCATGATCCATAGCACATGGTGCAGAGCAGGACATAAAGCCAGCAGCGAAGAACCAAATAATAATATTCGAACAGGAGGATGTCTCCTGAAAGGTTTTGGTATCTTTGTAGTACATGTCTGAGGAGATCAGATGCAATAGATGGGTACACATCGCGAGAGGTTTTAACAAGTGCTGTTGAAGTTCATTTTTATAAGTGGACCAGTCAGATGTCAGTATAGCATTCCAGTTCGTTGGGGCATTTCCAGAAAGTGACTGTTTCAGGGTGGAACACTTTCTGAATGCGGGGAGTGTCCTGCTTTACTAGGGCACAACCCATGCAACCTCCTTGCAGAGCACGCCAGGGTAAGGCCTGCAGCTTGGTACTCTGCCCATCAGCCACAGGTTCGCGCAATCTCTTCTCACAAGTTCCACCAGTGAGAGCTTCTAAACTGCCCATCAGTACCAGAGTCTCATACTAAGATGATTGCGACAGTGGTGAGCATGTGCACCAGGTTCACCAAACCATGTGGGGGTCCCAGACCACAGGTGAGCAGGTCCATTGACACAATTTGAGTGTGGGAGGAGGTATTCCATGGCTCACGCCAATGATGTATGGAGAAGTTCAGGGAATGACTGCAAGACCATGGACAAACTACTCAATTATTTATGTTCTATCTCGCCACAGCCGATCAGTGCAGAACACCGAAGATGGCCTTTCACTCGCACCCCATGAGAGTTACGGACAGTCTTACAATTTTTTAAAGATATACAATAAAGTGCATATTTGTCAGCATGTTCCATATCACGAGGGCGAGCTTCACCCATTCAAAGACTTTCATTCATCCAGTAAGCATGCTGGGGCTTGTAGTTTGTAGTACATGCCTAGAAACCTCAACCTGATGTGCGCTTTCAGAATCGCGTTTTATGTTAACTCATGGAATCTCGCCATTTTCTTCTAGGCATGTCATTGGCAAGAATGGGAACGGAGCTGCGCTGCCAGTGCATAAAGACGGAGTCTAATTTCATCCACCCCAAGCACATTCAGAAGGTGGAGCTCATCCAGAGCGGGGCTCATTGCAAGAATCTAGAAGTCATGTGAGTACCTCAGACATTGCTTGTGCTCTTGTGTAAATAAGATAAATAGCGCTATGTGAAAGTGCCTCCTGCTGGGGTGTTTTTCTCTCACTAATGTAATGCCATTCTGCCCATTAAAGTTTTTTATTGTGCTTTTTCCAAGCATCTGCGAATTAGACGTTTCATCCTCTGTTTTGGGGGGGTGGGTTGGAAGGTTAATCTGCCTGCTGTAAAGAACATGTACCTGATGCAGATCACAAAATGCACATGATGTAAATAGGTCAGTGAGTCACTGCTTTTGACAGAGAGATCCTTGTGTTACTTGCAGTTTGTAAGTTAAAATCCTAACATAGAACAGTGAGCTATTAACTATTAACTAAGAGCTGCATGCAAACTGCAAGGTAAAAATGAATGCGTTAATATGTTTTACCTCCAGTCTTTGTTTGATTATCCTAATGTTTCAAATATAAATTGTTATATTTTTATTGTCGGCACCTGGTAAAGCCTGACCACCATTACCATAATTTGTGGGCAATTTTTGGACGAAGAACAAGAGGCCCTAACCTCCTTTGCTGCTCTTTCATCCCGGCTACAATAGTTTTTTAGATTGGAGTTAGGGCTATGTGTCTGCTCACTCTACATGGTGGTTGGGGTGGGTGCACATTTTGAACATTGTACTCAGAAATGCATTGTATCTCGAAGTCTGGTATGAAGCTCTGTGGTTATACTGAATAAGCAGCTACCTATGTTGTGACATCTCTTTATTAATGAAATAACTGCACTTTCACAATTGCTTTATTAACCTTCCTGCTTTCTCAAATTTGCTTGAAAAGGAACCATTTGGCCACTCTTTTTTAAAAATTTTCTCAGGGATAAACCCCCTCGAACTGCCCTTATGTTGTTCGCGCTCGCTCGCTGCGCTCGATCGCTACGGTGCAGTATGACAATGATTTTACACCCACCACTTTCATGTCACCAGCCGCCCCTGGCCTGGAGCTCACTCACGAGATAAGCTGAAGCGACGGCAGGGAGTCAGACAGTTTTGAGAGTCAGAAGAGGCATCGAGTAGCTCTGCATTAGCTTGAAGATGGTGCACAAGAGGAGCATCAGGAACAAATAGAGATCCCACTATGGTACCAAGGCTGGACTGGATGAACGAGGCATCAGGCGCTTCCTCAGGAGGCTGGAAGGGTGGGGGGCAGGTTTGTTAGTGGGGGACATTTTTGCAGCAGTGCAGTCGCTTTGAAAGCACCCATTGCAGAGCTCCTTGTATATCCAGTAGTTTTCAGGAAACAAGTAAAGTGTCAAGATAACTCTGGTGATTAATGTACCTACTAGAGAGAGATAGGAGTTTTGTCTAGTGGCAGTTTTGACTTATCTAAGTTAGCGCAGAGGGTTAATTTGCCTGCAGCAAAGGACGTGTACCATGCAGATAACTGAACAGTATTGTATGTGCATAGCTTAGTGGGTTACTGCTTTTGGCACAGAAGCGTTTTTGTTACTGTTCATTTCATAAATTATAATCATAATCTGAGCTATGAAGTGTAATCAAAGAGCTACACGGAAACTACATGGTACAGGTTGTAAAGTTATATATATTTTTTGAGTCTTTCATTATCCTAATGTTGCTAAAAAGGTTTGTTTGAGTAGAAATACATTCTTATTAGTAAAGCCAACCCTAGCCACTGTGTTATGTTCTAAATCCAGGGTTTGTGCTTTTCTACACCAAGCACTGTTACATTTCCTACACACCGATTTACACACGTATTGCTCATTGTCTCTGTATTTGTGTGTGATGTAGAGTGCTCCAACATCATACACCAGTTTAGGAGGCGCTATTAAACAAATGAAATAAATGTGAGAGAGGGGCTATGGGCAGATGTTAGGCACTGTTGGAGGGTGATAGGGAGGGAATCAGTGAGGAGGCCCAACAAAGATTGTTGTATCCTGGTGCACAGTTAGGTCATTATTCACACTGCTTTAAAAGCTAATACAATTGAATAGATAATGAAAAATGTGTTTTAGAATACTCCATTTTTGTCCATATTTTCTTGGGGGGAGAACCCCCCCAAACCCTTCTTGTAATGGTCAGGCTCACTCGCTGCATTCATTCTGCACCGTACGGGGGCATTTGGCAAGGGCTCATTGGGATGCCATACCTGTGCGGCTTTACAAACTGCCTGGGAATAAAACTCATCACAAGAGGTGACCTAAATAATGGCGATTGGTCAGGAAAACACAAAAGGTATGAAAGGGCCAACTAATCTATGAGTCACCTGCAAGAATTTTGCTGCGCCAAAGAAAAAACAGACAACAGAACATCCAACCATTTGGCTTGAAAAAGTACAGTTTCGCAGAGAGATTTGCAGCAAGGATGACATTCACAGCCTCAGGTGGCAAATCGAATGCAGGAAACACCTGCTGTTCATTCTCTTCACAAGGAAGTGTAGATTGTGCAGGTTCGGATGCAGAATTCCCTGCTGCCGCAACAGAAGAGCCTCTCAAAGTATATCCCAATCAGAGGACAGATACTCATGCCCAGAATTATTGTGCAATGCGGCGCCACTAGGATGACTTGGGAGCGGTTGATTCTGAGCTTCTTCAGAACTCGAGGCAAGAACGGCAGTGGCAGATAGGTGTAGAGGAGTCCGTGCTCCATTTTAGCCTGCATGCATATCCTAGAGACAGCATTTGTGGGAAACTCCAATGCGCAGCAGAATTTTTGACACTGCATTTTCAACAGTGGCGAAAAGATCAGCCACAGTTCTCCACACTGCCGGATGTCCTTTTCCACCACAGAGCACAACTGCCATTTGGGATCCACCAGCATCCACGGATATACTGGTCAACCTGCTAGGAGGTTCATGATCTGAGAAATACCCTGATGCTCCAGCCAACTTCGGACATGCAGAGCCTCTTAGCAGAGGACCAAGGACCCCACTCTGTCCTTCTTGTTGAAGTACTACATGGCGGCGGTGTTGTCCATGAGAACCTGCACCAGCCTTGCCCTGATGAAAAGCATTTAGCGCCTTATGTGGAGCTCTATTTCCACAAGAGACCAGAGTCCTCTGATCTCCACCTCTCCCAGATGGCCCAGATGGCCTCCCCTAGCCAGCAGTAATGCATCCGTCACCACAGTCAGCTCTTGGGGCAAAAGGGAAAGGGGTCTGCCACTGGTCAGGCTGTGGTCGGATAGCCGCCACTGAAGATCTTTTGCAATCAGCTCAGAAACCTGGATGATATCTGCCAGGTTCCCTTGGAGCTGGACCCAAGAGACTTCAGATCCCACTGTCAAGGTTCCCTTGCTGCTGAACCGACCGAGGCTTCAGAATTCACTGTACAGCCAGCATATGCACCTGGCAAAGTGGACAAGCAGGTGCTGCACTAACTGAGATTCAGGATTGAGGCTGAAACATCGGGATCATAGCTTGAATGTCCTAGACTTGTTGCAACAGAGGGAAGGCCCTGAACTACACTGTGTCCAGAATAGCTTCTTTAAAAGGAAGTTTCTGTGCAGAAGTCCAGTGTGACTTCCGCTCATTGATTGAGAATCCCAACAATGTCAGCAGGATTGCAGTCAGAGGTGGTTTACTGCTGACTGAGGTTAGCCCCCTTTCACCAGCCAGTCGTCTAGTTAGAGGAAAATTGGTATCCCCAATCTCTGAAGATAAGCAGTGACCACCACAGTCACTTTGTGAGCACCAGGGGGCGCTGGTAAGGCCAAAGGGGAGCACTGCCAGCTGAGAATGCTCCTGGCCACCTTGTACTACAGGTCACATGAAAGTAGGTATCCTGTAGGCCCAGGGCTACTATTCAGCTGCCGAGATCTAGGGATGACAGAACTTGATCCAGTGTGAGCATTTTGAATTGGCCCATCCGAAGGACGGCATTCAGATGGCAAAGATCCAAAATAGGATGTAGACCTCATCCTTCTTCGGCACAAGGAGAAAGTGGGAGTAACAACCGTCCTTATTTTTTAGGCTGTCACCCTCTCAATCACATCTTGGGACAGCGGAGCTCACTCTATCAATTAAATGTAGAGGTGCTCCTCTGAGAGCAGCACTAAGACGGGCAGAAGCTGTGGTGGAAAGCAAAGAAATGGGAGAATAAAGCTCTGCTGGACAAACTGGAGTATGCTGGTGTACCCATCAGTCGGATGTAATGGACTGGGAGAAAATTTCAAATCCTGCTTGCCACAAGGTGGTTGTGTGCCTCGAAGGGCTAACCAAAGAGGCTTGAAGATTGATGATGCACAGGGGAGATGGGCAAGGAAAGCCAGTGCCTTTGGTGACCGGCACATGACCACCTCCCCCAAGTCCATGGCCACGATAGGGCTAAGGGGACTGGAGCAGGGGTGGGGGACCTGACGCAGTCTGTATGCCAACCCATAAAATAGTTCCAGAATGACCAAAACTGATTAGTGTAGGTGTCAAAAGGCCTAAAGTGAGTGCTGTCACTTGGCTTTACTTGAAAATCTTCAGGGTGGAATAAGTATTTTTGCCAAAAAGAATGGATTCATTAAAAGCCATATCCATGAAGGATGCCTGCACATCTCCAGAAAAGCATGCAGATCGCATTTGCGTGCGGCAACAAAGCATCACTCTAATTGCTGACTGCCGGCACAAAACAGCTGGTAGTATCCTGGCCAGGCCGAATTAAATATTTGGCTGCATCCTGTCCACCCAGAATGATTTGAGTCAAATGGGCCCTGAAATCTTTACTTGCCACATCCCAAGCGACATGTGTATAGTGGGCAAGTTGATAACTGGTATAGACCGACTGCTATAAATGGGGGTCTCAAATTGACAGAGGTATGCACCTTTGTCCAAGTAGGGACCCTTCCTTCTAGTCAGCACTTAATTGTCAACACAGGAGCTTGGCAGTCTACCACAAGGTGGCAGGGTGAGGCTAGTTTAGACATTATCACAACAACAGTTAATTATTATTTCAGAATACAATAAAAATGACTATTACGTGCCGCCCAAGCCATTCTTACAGCTTTTGGGGCCTGAAATAGTCTGAATTGTCACACTTGTAGGGGTGCGATGGTTAGTAGATGTGTTGGTACTGCCATTGGCAGCGTTGGCAGGGGCAATGTGTGGTGCAAGCTGCAGTGGCCTCTTGACGAGAGCCCTGGAGCTTATTTATTTATTTATTTTACTAATTAAGCACTGGCGTCACTGTTTATTGCCTCAACAAGATGTAAATGCAAGGTGACCATTATTGATCTCTGTACCTTCAGAGCTCATTCGTCTGTATGCGCATAGGCATTCAGAGGATCACAGAGCACAAGCGGTCTGTATGCGCATATGCATTCAGAGGATCACAGAGCACAAGAGGTCTGTATGCGCATAGGCATTCAGAGGATCACAGAGCACAAGAGGTCTGTATGCGCATAGGCATTCAGAGGATCACAGAGCACAAGAGGTCTGTATGCGCATAGGCATGCAGAGGATCACAGAGCACAAGAGGTCTGTATGCGCGTAAGCATTCAGAGGATCACAGAGCACAAGAGGTCTGTATGCGCATAGGCATTCAGAGGATCACAGAGCACAAGAGGTCTGTATGCGCAAAGGCATTCAGAGGATCACAGAGCACAAGAGGTCTGTATGCGCATAGGCATTCAGAGGATCACAGAGCACAAGAGGTCTGTATGCGCATAGGCATTCAGAGGATCACAGAGCACAAGAGGTGTCTACACAGCATTATGCTGGCCCACATTTTGAAGATTCTAGATTAAATTGTCCCAGTCACACTGCATCCTTATTCCGGCTTCCAGCACTGCTATGCTGATACAATGTTGCAGTTTCAGCCTAAAGAGGAGTGAATGTTGCCATTATGCAGCAACCTCGTGCAAAGATTCTGTAACACCTCTTACCATGACATTCTGTCTTCTTAGCAAAGCATTAGCTGTAGATATAATTGAAGAACTGTTCTCCACTGAGGGCAGTAAACGTCCATGATCGTTGTTCGTGGTTTGGGGTAAGCAAGGAAGGACAGTTTTGAATAAGGCCGGAAACAATGTGCAGCAATTCGGACAAATGGAACCTGTTAGTATCCAGCACAGATGTCCTCAAAGGACATCAGGTCCAGAAAATGATGGCACAAAGGCTCAGGCAACAGAAACCAAATCAGTGAGCCGCCACATTCTTTCGAAACAGAAGAAACATTGTATTCCTTTGCCATGGGGTGAAGTATGAGATGCCTTTTGTGGTTTCAGTTCATGAGAGCCTCGATGGAAAAGGCCTGCTGTCTGCAGGAAGCACCCATGCCAACAGACCCGACTCAGGAGGGAGACTCACGCTCTTTGAAGACAAACATCGCTTTATTTGAGGTGTCTCCCGCCTGAAACTGCCTCGGCTTGAATTTAAATCAATATGAAAAATCCATTCCCCCAAGTTTATTTTTTTCTACAAAATCTTCCGCTCTCCTTTTCTAAAACGAAGGCATGTATAAGAAAGCATGTTTGCTTGGTCAGCTAACAAAAACAATTCTAAAAATAAATACATGCTATAAAAAAATAAAGTGACAAAACACTGACAAAAAATAAATAAATATGAATGAAAACAGATTAAATAATTGCTAGATTTGTAAAAATTTGCAGTTGTGAACTCTGATTCTTTGAGTGATCAGCGAAGGTGTTTGCTAAAAGAGAATAAAGCTTCTTTAGGTAAATATGTGAAAAGCGGCAGTGTTGTTTCTGCAGGGGCTACTTAATTATTTTGGGGAGTTGAGGCCTATGTAGACCAATCTATATATTTGCCAGCTTCACTGTTCAGCTGTGTGTGCCATTTGAAAATTGAATTACAGCTTGTACAATGCAAAGGTAGTTGAATGCACGTCTGAGCAATTACCTTTCACCCAGTCACAGCCGGCATGGGGGGGGTGGATGGGGGTTCGTGCAGGGGTTCACGCGTGGGTGGGGGTGATTAAATAATATTTGCAAAAAATAAACTTACCTTCCCGGGTGCCGCAACGCCGCGGCTCCGGGCTGGGTCCCGTTTTCCTGCTCTCCTGCTGAACAGGAACCAGGAAGCCTCCCTCCCCTCAGCCAATCCCAACCCTGCAATGGCAGCGTTGTGATTGGTAGGGACGGCGCCCAGCCAGGCACTTATGGGGAGGCCATTTCTCCATGTAGGCTGCATGCAGCCTACATGGAGAAAAGGGAGAGTGTGCATGACTGGTTTAGTGGGCCCCCAGAGGGCCAACCAAACAGTCAGGGCCCGCAACATTGGGTAAGCCATTCCTTCCCAACCCGCCCACCCACCTGCCCCCAAACAAGCATAACCTTCTGCTTTCTGGCAGTGCGAGAAGCAGAACCATTTTATTTTTCTGCTTCTCGCACTGCGTGAAAGCAGTGCGGCGATGCTCCTCCGCCCTAATGGAGGAGCCGCTACCAACAGGCACCAATGAGGGGCATAGGCACAGAATGTGTAGAACTGTTTCATCTTTACATCCAAAGGTGACACTTTGTGGTGCTGCAGGTTTGATTCCAATAACATGTCAAATCTTTCTTTGAAAAGTCTCCCTGTCTTAGCGAAAGTCATTTTTATTTGATGTATGTCGAAAAAATAATTTCAAAATATTGCTGTTAAATTGGACCGTTATAAGAGTTTATTGTCATCCAGGCATAACTCTTTTTAATAATTGATCTTTGTCTTGCATGAATGAGTCTTTTGCTCCAAAGTGCCCCAAGGATTTTTGTCGTGATTAACTCATTTTTGCCTAGTTTTGATAAAGATTCCTTGATAAACAAGGACTTACTTCACTAGCCCAAACTCTAGCAAATCTGTACCTGAGATGTGCTCGGCCGGAGGTAAAAAAGATGCCTACATGTTTTTGAGTGTAAAATGTTCAGATTCTTTGCGTCTCTCCCTCTCAGTAATTCAGACCTATTACACAGTGTTGGTGAGAGGTTGCTGCTGATGACAATTAGGATTGGCTGTAGGGAGGAAGCCTTCAGTCTCTTACTTAAGGACAGAAAAGCATTTATAGATTTCATGTGAAGGATAAAGTTGCATCTCATATGAATATTTTTATTTCTCTTTGATTTATAGTTTCCACAGAGATCACAACTTTTGTTTTCTTATTGTTTATTTCCAGGCCATATTTTCCAGTATAACAAGCTAGGGCTGTTAATGATCTTTAATGCTGAATTGCTGTTTTACTGAACAGGACAATGTCGTATGCTTACTGGTTAGATGCAACTAGCCTGTTGGCCAGACGCGGAATATGAGAGTTCACGCAGTAACCTACCTGCCTTTTCATCCTGTTCATAGTGGCATTGGTGAAGATGGGTGACAAGTTATTTGCTCTCCTTCCTATAGATTTAATTGAAGTTGAATTTGACTTTAATAACATTTTTAGGTTGGCAGGTGTGTGTGCTCTCGAATACACCTCAGTGAGCAAGAGAAACTCAAGTTCATTGCTGTATTCTGGCCAGATTAGCACATATGAATGAATGAATGAAAGTTTTTATTGCGCGATTGCCTAAAATCATTTGCAATATTCCAACAATAGTGCAATCGTATATATTCCCATTTAAAATTGTGCACATTGCCTAATATTTAAGAAAAACAGTAAAATATATATGCCCAAAAAAGCACCACTTGACAACCAGCAGTTAAAAGGTGTATGCAGCTCCTAGTCATAAAACAAACAGTAACACATACTAACAGCAGCTGTTCCTTTTGTTCAATATTCCAGTTGTGTCCTAGCCTAAAGCCCTAGGCATTAAAGTGCTAGTGTGCTTGTAATAGCATGCTAAGGTGTGTATTATAGCTGCCTGAGGACATCTTCGCCTCCTAGGTCACTCAAACGTTTTGATTAGTTGCTTACGGTTTGTTTGTACAGGCCACAGTCAAGTCATCATGCCCTTGTTGCTTGGACAACCGGGCACGCACCTCTGCCATGTATTTCCCAAATTTGCCTAGTTTGAGGTGCTGGAGAACGATACTGATACTGCTTCTGTGCTGGTCTGGGACCCTTTTGATGGAAGCATGGGTTTTACGACATAGTATAGCAGACCTGGGCACCAGCAAACCAGGTGGAGCAGGGACTCCTCTCGATACTTACAAAATCTGCATTTGGTTATATGTGCGAAAGCGTTCCAACCAGGATTTAGCTCTCTTGTTCTCAAGGGCACCATCCTGGCCCATTGGATGTCTTTTAGGAGCTTCCTTCCAGTGCTTGGTTCAGACATGGCTGTGCTCTATTTTCCTATTATGGTGAAATTAAACCTTGTTGCCCTCCCTTAGCTAGATAGTTAAGTTTGTCTGCTTGCCATAATTGACGAGTGTGTTTGTTTGTTCATAGCATTCTTAATTGCAGCATAGCTCATCTCTTCCAAAAAACAGTTTTCCATTGCAAAACCAAGTACCCCCACAGCTTTTTGCATGTAGCTGTTCCGCAGATTTGCCGTTCCTTCGTATATTGGTCTAAGCACACTTTTTAAGCATCCTGTGGGTGCTTTAATGACTTGGTAATGTTTCGCCTGTGTTCCCAAGCATTCATAGTTTTGCTTGACAAGGCCTGACTCCAGGCGGATCAGACTGTTGCGGCATATAGAGGTAAGTTAAAGATATGTTTGCACACCTGACACTGGGAGTTTTCAAGCAAACTCCCCATTAGATCAGGGAACACTTGTTGCGCATAGCCTGCTATCGCCGGTATTTTGAATTGTATCACCCTCCTGATTGGCAGCGTTGTTGGACTGCACAGCTTTCCCTGAAGTTTGCATAAAGCATTGCTTGTTGATTGAGCCTTGGACTTCATTCTTTGTTGGTGTGAAGTTGCCTTCCCAGTATCACTGAGCCAAGCCCCAAGGTAGGTATACGTTCTTCTGGTGGCAATAATCTAGGCGCCCAGTCTCCATCTGAGTAAAGCTTTTATTGCTTTATGTCCAAAAGCCATCACCAAGGTCTTGTTTGGGTTCACAACCAATTCATTGCTTTCCTTCTAGATGTTAAGAGCATCCAGTCCCCTTTGTAGTCCAGTTTTGGTGTGATCCAATATTACCAAATTGTCTAGGTACTGTAATAAGTGAACTCTGTTTGGGCCAATATTGCGGATTGCAAGGTTTGCATTTTGATACATCTTCCCCAAATCTGCGGTATATACATTGACGAGTGTTGGGGCAAGGACACAGCCCTGCTTTAGGCCTCATCAGTGTACTATGTTTTTGAGATCATTTCCACAGCTAATTTTATTCTTACCTAAGTTTTGCTTTATAGTAAAATTACTGTTTACAGTTAATTTACAGGTATATACATTTTCTTGTGTTACAGTTCAAATAACATCCAGTAGGCTTTCCTTTCACATTCCCAGTACCCCCATCAAGATTGTCACATAATTCACTGTACTTTTTTTTATTGCAAGTGAGAGGGGCTTCTAAAAACCAATCTCAATGTTAAAAAATATAAGCAGCAATTTGGCAGGAGTCAGAGCTTGACATTTGACCTCTGTCATTGTAGTACAGCAAATGTGACAAGAGAAAATACGGAATTTAAAGGTATTCTAATTGATTGCTAGACTTTCGTGAATTGTCTTGCGAGTCTCTGTCCCACAGTTTGAGAAACACTGTGCTAGACAACTGTGCAACCCACAGCTCCACAGGAAGATTAGTATCAATAAATTCCAGATGTTTTACAGTATTTACTGGTTGAGGACAGTGAGTCCAGAGAAGTCAGCCAGAGGTGCTGATCCCAGTATTCAACAAAAATGCTGAAAAATAGCACCTGTCTTGATAGGAATGAATCTTAAAAAGTTGTGATGCCTTCTGGGAACAAACAAAAGAGTGTTTTGGCAACAAAAGAAGTGCTGTCAAAAGAGTTATCAGAATGTGGCAGCAATGTAAAAAGAAATTCCAGAAGACATTCTAACATGCTACTGACTCTGTGACCAACTATTCTCCAATGTTGACAGTCTGCCATCCCTAATGATATAAGTTAAACTCTGCTCTGAGCCTGTTCACTTTTTAGAGATGATCCTTTCAGGTGACTGAAGTGCCGCAGAGTTGACCCATGTTACGCCTGGCGCTTTCCTTCAGTCTCTGATTTTAAGAGTGCCACAAACTGCTTTAGTTTCTTTTTCTTTTAAAAGTGATGGCTCTAGCATCCCCTCATGATGAATGCAGTTTTCTCCTATGCCAGAAGGTTCTAAGGGTTTAGTACTTGACATGGGTCACTAAGCATGTGTAACTGAATGCTCCCTGGAACTACCACTAATTCAAAGGCAGCTTAGGGAGAATCACCCTTGTAATAAAAACTAATTATAATTATTCGCAGGTAACAGGTCACACAGGGTAATCTCTAACTAACAAGGATGAAGATACGAAGGCCAACTATGAGCATGGAATTTCTCTGGTTAGATCCATGGAGTGATTTTGGTTCTTCTCAGCACATGAAAAACTAACACGCGGAAGAGGTCAGACCCTGGTTAGAGTCAACTGGCTCTCAGGTCATAAGCAATACATTAACTTCAAAGGGACACAGTGACTGACAAATCACTTTACGCACCACTTAGAGCCGTTAAAGTATAAAAGCAGGGGTGTAGCTTAGGGGGGGGGGGGGGGGGTTGAGGCATTACACCCCAGTGATAAATGTATCTTCTGATAAATAGTTGGGGACAGGCGCTTTCAGTCGGGTATTGTGAGGTGTCAGTCGGATTTCAGCAGGAATTTTTCCATACGCGCAGACAAAAACGCACACACTCTCTCACTCTCTGTTTCGAACGTCCTCAAAAACATTGATTATTTTACAAAATATTGTGTTTTCCCCCTTAGTGCTCCTATCGATCTGCATTCCTCTCCCTTTCCACTGCCCCTTAGTACCCGCTCATGCACCCTGGTTTTCGTATGATGTATTTAAACATTATATGCCAGCCTTGTTTTGAGAAAATCTGGCGCTCACCCCCTCCCTTAATCTTACTGACCAAGCTACAGTTTCACGTAAAAGCACAGTATTTTCTTATTAGCCAATGGTAGGATGCCTACTGAGTTTTTTTGAGCCCAGACCTAAAATAGTGAGTCTCAAAATGCAACATGCTATGAACTCAACAGCTTGAACTGACAGAAGGAGACACATATGATGTAAGACCCAATGTAACTCATCAAGATAGCCATTTACTTCAGCTTCCACATTTCCCTTTCTCTCTTCCAGATTTATTTTTGTATAGAGTGGAGTGAGTGTTCATGTCTTTTCCATTACGGGAAAAAATGTTCAGAACAATTTTTGGAAGCTTTGTTTCCCCGATACCGTGCACGCCCGAATCAATATTTTCAAGATGTTAGACTATTTATTTTCTAATAGAATCCTTGCTGCTACACCAAGCTTTTTATAATTCTCATTTAAAGAACAATTGCCTACTAGTACGGTTGAGGCTGGAAACCAGTCAGACTCATTGCTGAGGCGGATCTCTCCAGTACGGCATAGTATGTCCTGAGAGTAAGGGTATTTGCTTTAGGATAAATCTCACTCTACCAGTGACCAAAATAAATGGGCTCCCGTGCATCTGAGGCAATGTAATGCAAATGCTGGCTTAGGGCCATATGTCAAATATGTTTTTGAGGTGATAGACAGGCTGAATCACAAATCAGCTTGTTTGCAACAGCAAAAACATGTTTTAAAGTACAAATGCCAAATTGCAATTCAGTAACTACCAAATCGAAATTTGATTCAGTGATTTGGTAGTTGGAAGGAGTGTGTTTAGGGGTCCCTTTCAACTATCAATTTGCAGTAGTGTTAATGTTTTGCAGCCGAACAACAGGTTGCAAAACATGCATTTTTACCCACTACTAAAATGCAGTGGTAACCATTGGCAAATGGGAAGGGGACACAAAAGATCCACATCCCTTTTGAGAATGTAAACAAAAATATATTTTAGGAGTAGGCAGTGGTCCCACAAAACTTAAAAGTTTCATTTTCTATTTTCCTTGAAAGTAAACGGGCTGTACTTAGAGAAAACAAGATTGCTGTATTAAAAAGCAATCACAGACATGGTGGTGTGCTGACCCCAGCAGGCCACCATCCATGTGATGGCTATCATTCCTAATGGGTCGCATACTGCGAATTACCTATTAATATTAATGAGGAAGGTCAATTTGTGACCCACTAGGGATTAGGGATTGCATTTTCCGAATTGCGTTTCAGACTTTCAGTAAGAATCCCAATTTGGGAAAAGCAATTTTTGTACATTGCTCCCTCATCTTTAATAGTATAGTTATTTTGCATCTGTAGCTGCTCATTGGAAAACAAATAAAATTCAAACAATGCTTTGTAACATGCACCAAAAAAGCCTGAATCAGAAATCAGACAATGAATTGGACTGCTCACCATGTATGGCGTCCTGCCTAGCCGTTTCCTTCTGTGGTAGATCGGGTGCAACATGGCGTCCAATGGTGTCCTGCCAGTTCTGTAACTCTGGCACTGGCTTCAGATCAGGACGAAGGGAATCAGCACCAGCAAACCATAAATTAGGGGTTTCGATGCTTCTGAAAGAGTTATAAATACATGGGAAATTATTTTTAAAATCAAGGTTACACTATTTACAAACACATTATACTAACTGCATGTCCACAATTGAAGACTGATGCCATGATGAAAAACCAGATTAGTTTGTACTTTCTGGTCTATCATCCAATTGTCCATACTATTATGTGCATTGTTCTCTGGAAAAAAACACAGAACTACAACTTTGGCCCAAAACCTGCTCAACCTTGAACAGCCCAATATAGTATGGTGCCGATTCCGATCCTGGAGAAACCGGGTACGAACCGTCGGACGGAGCGTTTTTTCCGTCTGACTCGTACCCGGGAAAAAAACATTACAAACATGGAAGTACGAATCGCATGGACACTCCATATCCGTACGATTCGTACAAAACACCGACCGACGAAAATATACATACAAATGTGATCCGGGGAACGCGCCGACATGACGTCGGGACGCATTCAGGCTGCGTTTCACGAGCCAGGATGTACGATCCGCACCGACGTCACCCCGCACGGATAAAATTCTCCGACTGCCAAAAACTGCCGGGAAATCAGGCCGACACGCGCAAGGAGCACCTGTACGCGACGGACAGCCATAGACCCGAACCTACGTGTCATGCCAGCCCTCATAGCAGTCCACCTGCTCTACAGGAACCGACGCAGACGCCGCAGAAGGTCAGAACAACACCCAGGGGCAAAGGGGGGGGGCAGGGGCAGGACACAAAACCCCCACCCAAGTCACAAATCATACATGCCCTGGACATACCTGACCTTCAGGGCCTGGTCACTGCGAGGGGGTGGGGGCGTGTCCAGCAACGGAAGTGGATGTACACGCGAACCGGCAACACAACAAGTCCGGTACGTACCGTACCCACGCCTTAAGAGCGTGGGTACGAGTCGTACCATGCCCACCCCTACGTCACCCCAACAATGGCGGTACGGCCCGTACCCATGTTCCAAAGGCCCGGGTACGGGCCGCACCCCCACCAGTGTATGTACGGCGCGTACCAACACCCCAACAGTGCATGTACGGACCGTACCCCCACCCGTGTATGCATGGAGCGTACCCAGACCCGCGTATGTTCGGAGCGTACCCCCACCCGTGTATGTACGGACCCTACCTACACCCGCGTACGTATGGAGCGTACCCCCACCCCAACAGTGTATGTATGGAGCGTACCCCCACCCCAACAGTGTATGTACGGACCGTACCCCCACCCGTGTATGCATGGAGCCTACCCAGACCCGCGTATGTTCGGAGCGTACCCCCACCCGTGTTTGCATGGAGCGTACCCAGACCCGCGTATGTTCGGAGCGTACCCCCACCCGTGAATGTACGGACCCTACCCACACCCGCGTACTTATGGAGCGTACCCCCACCCCAACAATGTATGTATGGAGCGTACCCCCACCCCAACAGTGTATGTACGGACCTCACCCCCACCCGTGTATGCAAGGAGCGTACCCAGACCCGCGTATGTTCGGAGCGTACCCCCACCCGTGTATGCATGGAGCGTACCCAGACCCGCGTATGTTCGGAGCGTACCCCCACCCGTGTATGTACGGACCCTACCCACACCCGCGTACGTATGGAGCGTACCCCCACCCCAATAGTGTATGTATGGAGCGTACCCCCACCCCACCAGTGTGTGTATGGACCGTACCCCCACCCCACCAGTGTATGTACGGACCGTACCCCCACCCCACCAGTGTATGTACGGACCGTACCCCCACCCCACCAGTGTATGTACGGACCGTACCCCCACCCCACCAGTGTATGTACGGACCGTCCCCCACCCGTGTATGCATGGAGCGTACCCAGACCCGCGTATGTTCGGAGCGTACCCCCACCCGTGTATGTACGGACCCTACCCACACCCGCATACATATGGAGCGTACCCCCACCCCAACAGTGTATGTATGGAGCGTACCCCCACCCCACCCGCGTACGTATGGAGCATACCCCCACCCCAACAGTGTATGTATGGACCGTACCCCCACCCCACCAGTGTATGTACAGACCGTACCCCCACCCGTGTATGTATGGAGCGTACATGGCCAGACACAGGAGGGGTGTGTGCAGAGTCCTCCCAGCAGTGCCCAGACACAGGAGGGGTGTGTGCCTATCATTCCCAGCAGTGCCCAGACACAGGAGGGGTGTGTGCCTATCATTCCCAGCAGTGCCCAGACGCAGGAGGGGTGTGTGCAGAGTCCTCCCAGCAGTGCCCAGACACAGGAGGGGTGGGTGCAGAGTCCTCCCAGCAGTGCCCAGACACAGGAGGGGTGTGTGCAGAGTCCTCCCAGCAGTGCCCAGACACAGGAGGGGTATGTGCCTATCATTCCCAGCAGTGCCCAGACGCAGGAGGGGTGTGTGCAGAGTCCTCCCAGCAGTGCCCAGACACAGGAGGGGTGGGTGCAGAGTCCTCCCAGCAGTGCCCAGACACAGGAGGGGTGTGTACAGAGTCCTGCCAGCAGTGCCCAGACATAGGAGGGGTGTGGGCCTATCATTCCCAGCAGTGCCCAGACGCAGGAGGGGTGTGTGCAGAGTCCTCCCAGCAGTGCCCAGACACAGGAGGGGTGGGTGCAGAGTCCTCCCAGCAGTGCCCAGACACAGGAGGGGTGTGTGCACAGTCCTCCCAGCAGTGCCCAGACACAGGAGGGGTGTGTGCCTATCATTCCCAGCAGTGCCCAGACGCAGGAGGGGTGTGTGCAGAGTCCTCCCAGCAGTGCCCAGACACAGGAGGGGTGGGTGCAGAGTCCTCCCAGCAGTGCCCAGACATATGAGGGGTGGGTGCAGAGTCCTCCCAGCAGTGCCCAGACACAGGAGGGGTGTGTTCAGAGTCCTCCCAGCAGTGCCCAGACACAGGAGGGGTGTGTGCCTATCATTCCCAGCAGTGCCCAGACGCAGGAGGGGTGTGTGCAGAGTCCTCCCAGCAGTGCCCATGGAAAGAAAAAGGGTGGAGTACCCACAGATCCAATTGCCACAATTGTCAGTCAGGTGCACAAAGATCCTGTAGTACATGTAACACATGTGTGCGAGGCTGGGAGTACACATATGCATACTGCCTAAAAGGGAACATGTCCACATGAAGTCATGTCAACAGACTACATACACAAGTACAGTGATCATCCAGGATGCCACGAATGATGCAGGTGGCGACATCGCACTGCATGCATGGCCAAAGTTGAAGGGGTCCGTCACACACCCAGCTAATGTAGACACAGCTCAGCGCAACATATTGGAAACACCCTGCAGGGAAAATGTCAGGGTACACAGAGGAAGGAACACACCTTGGGACAATGACACCATGCAGTAACTGCCTACATGAACAAAGAAACTTAGCTAACACCTTGTGATGGCACACAGATACCAGGGTCCCCCCTATGACCAGCACACTACTACATTTCCCACACACCCAACACATGATCACCACCCAAAATCATGGAGCAGCCCCACCAACAGCAATACCACAAAAGCAGTAGTGTTGTAAGAAAAAAAAAATGGCTTTATTCAGCATTAGTAAAAAATGTTTGCGTGGATAAAGTTCAATATTTACAAAGCCCATAGGGCAGTCCATTAGTCACAGCTGGATGGGGGACACAGTGGGACGCGTGTCCCCTAGCTTGCCTGCACAGTTCAGACCACCCTGTCTTCCACAGGGGGGGGGGGGCATCATGTGGGGGGGAAGGACCAGGCACCGCAGGGACAGGAGGGGCAAGGGCAGGCGTTGTGGGTGCAGGGACGGAGGACTCCACCACAGGGGTTGGGGCAGCGCCAAAGGAGGTGGTGAGGATGGCGCTGCACACGTCAGCAAGGTCCCCCAGCGTATCCCCTGCACCCGAAGGAACCACAGGCCCCAAGGAGGGGGGGGGCAGAGGAATGGGTCGCAGCGCCACTGGGGGAGGGTGTGGACAGGGGGGGGGGCACTCAACTACCCTGACCGGGGATTCCTTTGCCCGCTTGCTGGGTGGTGTCACTGTTGGGCTCAGGGACAGAGCGGCCATGAAGGAATCTTTGCTGGATTCGTGGCCAGGAGAGCTGGGGGGAGTGGATTTGGAGGAAGTGGATTTGGCGGAATGCGGACTCCCACTCTGGCTGCGTGACTTACATTTGCCCCCCAACCCAGTGGGTGTGCCTACCTCACCCTGTGTGTGCGTGCCAGGAGGTGTGCGCTTGCCCTGCCCTGCTGGTGTGGTGCCTGTGTCTGGTGTTGTGCGTGCATGCTGACGTCTGGGTGTACGTGGGACAGGCATAGGAGTGGGAAGTGTGGATGGGGCAGGGGTAGGGGGTGGGATGTAGCGCTGCAGGAGACCCACTGCTGCAGTCAGTGTCGAGTCTATGGACCTCAGCAAGTTGCGTTGGTCAGACTGCGCGGCTGAAATGCCCTCCAAGTATGCCTCCATCTGGTTGAGCACTTGGCTGTGGCCATGGAGGACATTAAGCGTCGCAGTCTGACCAACCCGCAACTGCCGCAGGATGTCCATAGACTCGGCATTGGTGGCAGCAGTGGAGACAGGGGTAGGGGGTGCGGGGACACGAGCAAGTGGGAGGCCGGTGATCGGAATGGAGGGGGCGGGTAGTGATGGAGTGCTGGTGTCAGCTGTAGGACCAGCCACCGCACCCTCGGAGTGCTCAGCCTCGGACCCGTCTGCGTCATAGTCGGTGGTGGATTGACTGGACAGGTCCTCCGCTGCACTCCCGTCGGCCTCCGTGCCACTCGATGTGCCAGACAACTCTGCACTGCTGGCACTGGTGCCCGCTCCCTCCTCACGGTCCGTGCCAGTGTCTCCCTCGGTGTCCCCCGACGATGCTGTGGGCAAAATGAAGAGACAGGAAATAATCAGACACCTGTATACAAATGTCACATGAGTCAGATCCACATAGGTCACAGTGCATAGCCTGAAAAGCAACATGAGTAACATCTACAATACAAGGCACATATGTAGGCCCTGCAACACACAGTTGGTTGACCCACCATGCCACTGACCAACTATGGAGAGCATGACACAATAGCAAATCACATGATATGGATTTGGACAGAGGAGCCAGGCACTGGGGACAATCCAGCACAGCATCTGCAGCACACAGCGTTGG
Organism: Triturus cristatus; assembly: GCF_964204655.1. Taxonomy (NCBI): domain Eukaryota; kingdom Metazoa; phylum Chordata; class Amphibia; order Caudata; family Salamandridae; genus Triturus; species Triturus cristatus. The sequence continues at coordinate 108,592,709 of NC_140595.1, forward strand.
CGTAAAAAGGGATGAGCAGGAACCATGTCTATTAACTGTAGGCACATGCTGCAAAGGCAATACTTAAAAACATGCCCAACATTAATGGGTCACTGCACCTTGAGTGTATGTCCAGACAAACATCACACACTGGCCAGACCTAGCAAGGAGGCTTCAGGTTTTGACATGTAGGCCTTGCCCGCACCAACCCCCCCCTACATGAGACAATTTATTGAGACACAGGAAGCACTTACATCTCTTAGTCTGGAATAAAAACACATGGCCTGCAAGAAATCCTGATTGGACACCAAATACCCCTGGTGCGCCGGTACAAATACATCATCTACAAATGGCCATCATCAGATCATTTTAGCAAGACACACAGGCACTGGCCCCCGTGAGTATGAACAAGGGACATTTGGTCAGCCTGTACAGTGGACACATGTAGCAGAGTTTACGTAGACACAAATGGTGCCAGGGTACAATGGCACAGAGCACAACCTATGCTGTAGACACAGAGATTGTCGACATTTTTGGATTACACACATGATACCTAGGAAAAGATGCCCCAGGGGACAGTAGTGGCCACACTACTCCTTGGTCCTGAATGGTAATGACTGCAACACAAGCCACCATCCCTGCACTCTTTATATCTCACACTCATGCACATCATGTCACAGGCCACAAAATAGGACATGCATGCTGTAAAGCAATACACTTTAGAGACACACTCCTATGTCTGGACTCAGCATCAGTGACAACTGACATGGACCCCACAAGTACTGAACTGGACAGGGCACAGGCAAGGTCCCAAAACCTGTTACACACCACCCCCACACATGCAGCTGCAAGCATTGGGCACATCGATAAACTGGCAGCCTAGATAACCTTGTGCAAGTGTGACTACACACAGACCAGGGGACACATGCCAAGGAGGGGAAGGGAGGAAGGACAGCACCGCTACACTTTGGGGACCAGGAACTGCACTGCACATGTAAACCCTGGCAGTGTATCCATGCAACTGTGCACTTACAAATGCTGGTGATACACAACAAACACACATGTACCTACCCCCTTCCTGCTGCTGCTTTTCCCGTAAGCGCCTGTCCATGTCAGGGAAGACGACCGCCAGCACACGCTTGTGGATGTGGGTCAGACGGTGGCGCCCATGGTTCTTTTGGCTCACAGGTGATTCCCCCAGCAGGACCCGTGCGATCCTCCGCGTCCAGCACCGGATATCATGCCAGCGTTTCCTCACCTGGGCTAGGCGCCGCTTCCGACCATCCGTCTGTCTCACGGCACTGACGGCGTCCTTCCAGATCTGCTCCTTGGCACAGGCGCCTACCTGTGAGGATGAAAAAGTGAGACAACATCAATACACCTGCGACATGTCACAGAGACACACATTAAAACAATTTGGCTGGTTTTAACAGGGCATAGAATGCATCACACTCATTACACCTGTGTCATAGGGACACTTTCCTCTGTGGAAGACAAAAAGCACTAGGTGGCATTGTAGAGTACACAGGTGGCATGAGGGGTACGACACAATCAATCATCCAGGCTCACACTGTGCATCACAAGCGACACCAGGATTATGTGCAGCACCTCAAAGCAGTCACATGCCACAGGCCACTGAGGCGCCCTCAGCAGAGTACACAGACACACACAGCCACAGGACAATCATCTGCCATTGCCAACTGCAGCTACACACCTCACTCTGCACATGTGCCACTACACTGGGGGGTGTCACAGGTGTGGGGCTGGCCCATCACCGCAGACACACAGCACCGCTCCCTGCTCACATCAGATGGGCAGGGTATATCCATCCCTCATGCAGCTGGGGTGCTACACTCCACATATGCACTCACCCACATGACAGGGGACTTACACACACACACCAATGTCCAGGGGACAAACAAATCATTTGGACACTCTCAGCACATGTACACTAAACAAACACACATCTGTGGGTACTGCCACCTGTCACACTGGGGGGACCACAGATTCACATAAGGACTGTAGTAACAACATTCCCAGGAGGATTATACAGGCAGAATGTGTATTGCCACATGCAGTGATTGTCACAGTACACACAATGCAAGTGAGGAGAGCAGACATGCACCACAGCATGCTCTGGCTGGGAGACATTAGGCATTCCCCCACCCGGGACCCACCCTACAGTACATTGCATGTGTGTTACACCTGGACACAATGGCCCAAGTAACTGTCACAATAAAGGGGCACAGTTTTTGCTAGTGGACTCAGCACTCACCTGAACCCCTGGTCGACCATACAGCATGGGGTACTGTGGGAGGATGACATCCAGCAGGGCTTGGTTCTCCTCCTGGGTGAAAGGCTGGGCCCTCTCCACAGACCTGGACATGGTGCCAGAGGATTCACGAGCAGCAGCAGTGTAGTTGAATCAAAGGATGTGCAGGCAAGTGCTCTCTCATGGGACCTGGCTGCCTTATATCTACCTTGCTGCCCTGTTTCATTCACAGGAGTACAGAGTGATTGGTCACTCACATTTGCATCCTATGTTTCCTCCAATCCCTTTAAACCTACCACAGTCAGTGGCTTTGCTCTTTTTTTTTATTGAGCATGATGTCAACTCAACATCCACTTTGCAACAATGTAGATTCTTTCAAACCGACTTTAGCTGGGCACCTGATGAAAAAAATTCAAACTTTAAACTCGGTCTCCATGACAACCAGCATGCATGTAGGGCTTTATACTTGTCCCTCATGTGTCCCCTATGTAATTAGGACATTCACACACAGGTACGGTGAGTTCCAGGGCCCTAGGGCTCCCCAAATGCATAGAAACGGCCCATACACGCGCGTGTACGGGGCGTAACACTATGGGTACGCATACGCGAGCAAAGCCATAGTGAAACGGCCCGTACATGCGCGTGTACGGGCCGTTTCACTTTGGCTTTGCTCGCGTATGCGTACCCATAGTGATACGCCCCGTACACGCGCGTGTACGGGCCGTTTCACTATGGCTTTGCTCGCGTATGCGTACCCATAGTGATACGCCCCGTACACGCGCGTGTACGGGCCGTTTCACTATGGCTTTGCTCGCGTATGCATACCCATAGTGATACGCCCCGTACACGCGCATGTACGGGATGTTTCTCTATGGGTAGGCCTACGGCAGTACTCCCATAGTGATGGGGAACGTACACACGCCCTCAGAGCGCATGTACGGTGCATTCCACACCTGACAGTGGTGACAGGCAGCACACAGAAAGGAATAGAGCTGACATACTTGTCCAAGGCTGGACATCAAGGCATTGTCAGTGCAGTACTACATGTGTGGGGCACAGGTGTGTCAGGCTGTAATGTGGCACATTACTCCTGAGTTGTGAAGGCAATAGATGTATGATGAGATGTGTACAGATGTCATGTGTGATGGTGGACTATGTGCCAGACATCCCCTTCACTCCTTTGACATGTGTGCATGTAGTACAGATCACTTGTGAAAAGCGTCACTGCCATGGCACAGTCAACAACACACGCAACTGTCCCCTGATGCCAGCTACAGGGGTTTTCACACCTGACATGTGACTACCCGCGTTGCACGATGTGACTATGTCATGTATGTGTCGTGTGTTCCCATTAGCTTGCTGTAGGTGTTTGGTCAAATGCATCTGCAGTTGCTGCAACCAACATGTGTCTGTGTGTAGATGGCCATGGCACAGTGTTACACATACCATGCCACATGTGGAATCCGACGTAAGGTGTGTGTGTATGCATCGACACGGAGTTTCAAAACAAGGACATATCTGCATACTCTCAATGTATGTGGGCTCATTATTGAAATGTAATCCTTCATGGCAAGGTGTGTGGTCTGTCCTTTTTCCATTACATGTGACCTGTGCCTCTAGTGTTCCGCAACCTGTCTGTACAATACACATCCTTCCTCTGCACATATTTGGTTGTCTGTAACTCCTGTAATGCGTCTGCCTGCTCACTTACACTCGCCCACAGCTAGTTTCATGGCATGGCATTATGAGGTTGAGAATAAACGTTTGGAGCTGTCTCTTGGTAGGAGTGTCACATGGCTGCCATACGTGTCCAGGGCATATTGCACAGACCTGACTCTGTATGTAGCATATGTGTATTGCCTGTTGACCATGTGCTCAGTACATTGACATTGGTGGTGTACTGTTGTACTCACTCTTCGTTGTCCCTTCTAATTCACTGCAGGGCTCCGCCTCTCCCTCGAGCAATTCCGGACTTGGCTGACATGCGGGAAAATGACTGTATACGCCGCTACCGCTTCCCCCAACGTTTGATTGTGGAGTTGACGACACGGCTGGCACCACACCTCCAACCGCTACACAGGTATCCTGGTGCACTGACACCCAAGGTGAAGGTGATGGCAGCCCTACATTTCTTGGCCACGGGTACCTTTCAACATACCATTGCCCATGTGGGTGGGATGTCCCAAACTATGTTAAGCCGTGTTCTGCATGATTTTTTAGAGGCCATGTTGGAGCACCTTGATGAGTTCATAAAATTCCCAACTCCGGAGCAGTTGACAGCTGTCAAGCGTGAGTTCTATGCCCTGGGAGGGATGCCCCATGTCATTGGGTCCATAGATGGAACACATGTGGCTTTGGTACCACCACAGGCACAGGAGGTAGCCTTCCGTAACCGCAAGCATTACCACTCCAGTAATGCCCTTGCGGTGTGTCTTGCCAACATGGTGATTTCACATGTCTGTGCTCGTTTTCCAGGATCTGCACACGATGCGTACATCATGAGGCGAAGCAGGGTGCCTGAAATGATGCTGCAGCTGCGCAACGAACGAGCATGCATTGTTGGTGGGTATACTCTGGCAGTCCTGTATTTAACGTCATCTTCCTGTCTTACTGCTTCTCCTGACCCACTCTTGTCCATGATGTTTCCATGTAGGGGACGCTGGCTATCCCAATATGCCATGGCTGATCACGCCTCTCTGCAACCCCAGCACGGCTGCCGATCACCGCTACAACAACGCCCATGGGCGGACCCGGCGAGTGATAGAGAAGACGTTTGGCCTCCTGAAGAGCCGCTTCCGTTGCCTCCACAAGACCGGTGGCGCACTCCCATATGCACCGGTGAAGGTCTGCAAGATATTCCTTGTGTGCTGCATGCTGCACAACATGGCAGTGGAGAAAGCTGTGCCACTCATCCTGGATCCAGATGAGCAGGACCATCCACCCGTGGAGGATGAAGGGCTTGGGCACGAGGCGAGTGATGTGGAGGAGGAGGAGGCGGTGGAGAACATGCGGAGTCGGCTCATACGCAACTTCTTTGCTTAGTGGTCAGTTCCAGTGTCTGAGTGTGCACGCATTGGGCTGTGTGTGGCATGTGTTGCAATGTGTGTGTCCATCTGCATGTCTTCCAAGTGAGTCTGAGGTGTGTTTGGATGTGTCACTCGAGTGATGGTGCAATAGAAGAAATGTTTTCCCAGAGTCATCATTGTCACCTAGCATGTTGACAACCTAATACGTGTCGAGTACATGCACATGCATGCGGATGTACTTCTTTTGTCTGACTTCTGGTGTGTCTCCCATCCACAGGTACTTGCGCATGCTGTCTGCTGGTGGCATTGTTGTGCTCCTGCTATTCCTCATGATCACAGCAACATGTGCTGAATCAGCGTTACAAGCACGGACAAGTTTGAAAATCTCCTTCGGGTAAGGGATGCAGCACAGCTTTTTGGGAGTTGTATTTGTTATGAATGTGTGTGCACTGCTCCTGTTCATGTTTGGTTACTTTGCATACATGTGGAATCACCATGGGGCACATGACCTGGAGCAGAAATCACCTGTATTGATGGTCAGACTTGGTGACAGTCATCTGTAATGGGATTGTGATGGGGCCATCAATGTGTGTGACACTGGCCTCGGAAACATACGGGTTGCACCGGGTTGACATGGTGTGTGAATTCCCCATTAGGGGCTCTATGGTGTGTGGCAGCCTCTCCGTGAGCAGCAGGGGGTGTTTAGCTGTAACCCGTCACTTGTGTGCCAGTGCCATGGATTTCCAGCCTCTGTGGTGGTAAGGGGGGTGCCAGTGTTGGTCCCACGTGTTCATCCACATGACCTGTGTATGTGTTGACAGAGTTGCATTAGCATTCCGACACACATGAGTAATAAAGGTGTCCCTCTGCCTCCAAGGTGCCTCATCTCTGTCAATGGTGGTCTGTTGCCACTGTGCATGCGGCATGTCTGGCATTGTTCTCAGAGATGGTGCATATGAGTCTATGTGTAGAGTAGCAAGATGCACGCTGTTTGTCAGGGATTAGATTCAGTATTGTGCATGATGTCCATGGCTGTGTAGGTATTGTGGCATGTCAGTCTCCACGATGGCCACTGTGCTGCATGTGAATCCATTGTGTGTGTGTGTGCCATGTTGAACCAGACATTCCTTCCTTAACATACACCTTTTGCATAGTTCTTTCCTGAGACCCTTGTCTTTGTGTGCTACTTGTGGCATTGTTTCCTTGACATGACGCATGCTGCTGCAGGCCCTGCAGCAAGGGCACCCAGTGTCCACGCAAATGAGCTGGTGTTCATCATGGATTGCTTGCTGACATGTGCTATGCTGATCAGCAGCATCTGTGCCTCATGCGGCAGCACACTCTGCATTATGCACAAGATCCCCAGTTCCATCCACCTCAAGGCAAGAGGGAGACCATCCCCCAGGTCAACTACGACATCCGTGTCTAATCCTACCCTGCACTCTACGGACATGTGCGGTAGAAATCCCATGATACTTGTCCACATCCAGGGTGCATCTGCACAGCTCTGCTACTACAACCGGCGACCAGGCCACATCAACGTCAAACAGAGATGGGGGAGTGGATCACTGCCAGCTGCAGGATGACCTTCTCAATCCACGCACACACTCAGGATGCAGCCCACAACCACAACACAAGCTTGTGGCACTGTGATCCAACACCCAATTGTGCCATCTCCATGCATCCAACCTTGGCTGGCCCACCATTCTCCACATCCACCTGACTCAAGCATGCAGGACATGGTTCTGCCACGTGTCTACACATACCTGGGACTCCCACCCCAGGACACTCCACATGATCCCTGACCTCTGCGCATGACTGTTGCTCTTCTAAATAGGTCTGTAGGCACAGTTGTGCGGGCACCCCCTCAGCTGGTTGGGCCCATCACGGGTGAGTATGGTGCTCCATGTCTGTCTTGGATGGTACATTGTGACCCATGTGTGTCCTGTGCCAGACTCAGACCCCAGGGTATGGATGTTTGGAGTTACTCCTGAAATCAGGCATGGTTTGGCTTTACAACACACACATGCAGTGGAATAATGCAAACTGACGGCATCATCTTGTGATTGTGATGATTTTTATTGGTGCTGGGGTACGTGTTTGGGGGGGTGACAAGAGGTGGTTGGCCGGAGTGTAGAATCCAAAGTTCACAGGGGGAGTTGGTGTCCTTGCCATTGACAGTCATCAGAGTCTGTGCCCCAGTCTTTGTCAACATTGGTCAGACAGTGACCAGCAAGGCCATGTGGCAGAGAATGTCCTTTGCTGCTGTGCTGCTGTTGGGCCATAGGGCCAGGTGCCAGGCCAGGTGACCTGGGAGATGGTGATGTTCCGCTGACTCTCACGGTCTTTTGCGTGGACGACCCACCTTCCTGCGGGGACCCTCAGACGCCTGGCTTGACGGTGCAAGGGACGCTCCGTCAGATGATTCCTCCTCCTCCTCCCTCCCTGGGGCTGGTGCTGCTCTACGCCTGCTGGCACAGGGAGGGTTTGCCAGGCTTTGGGCGATCTGACGGAGGGATTGGCTCATGTCCCTCTGCACCGCCAAGTGCTCTGCATGTCTTGCCTCCATCCTGGCATGATGTTCAACCTGCAGGGCCTTCATCTCATTGAGGGTCTCCGCTACCTGGGCGATGCCTCTGGAGTCACGCCGGTATGCGTCCAGGATGGTTCTGACGTGTGCCATAGCCGGGTCCTGAGCCAACTGGGCAGGTTCGGGCCTCCGCCGTCCTCCACTCCCACCACCCCTGTCCACTTGCGCCTGGCCTGCCGTTGTAGGCACATCGAGTCTCCGGGACCCCTGAGGGATGGCATTTGCGGTGTCGCCTGCCTCCTCCTGGGTGCCCGGAGAACCTTGTCCCTCCTGGACAGACTGGCTGCATTGTTGTGTGCGGGTAGGGCTCCTGGGTGTCTCCTGGGATGTGGCAGGAATGGAGGTGGTGGTTGGCACAGTTGTACCTGACGCAGGTGCTGCAGGTCGTTGGACACCAGAGGGGCCAGGTTGGTCTGGGTCATCCACGGAGCGGTGAGAGTCGTCGCTGGCTTTGGGGTCCTCTTCACGCAGAGCCTGGTCCTGTGAGTCTTCCCCCCCAGTGTTGGGGGGAGATCGACGACGTTGACCTGTGTGTGAGAGAGACAGTGTTAACTGTGTTACATGCGACATCCATGTTTCATTCTTTTTTGATTTGGCACAGTTCCTCTGGGTGGTTGGATTTGGCTTGCATTCCTCTCACAGTGCACTTGTGCATGGGTATGTCCCTTGGCCACAACTTTCGACACTTTACCTATGTGTGACACAATCTTAGTTGATGCATATTTTGGGACCGCAGTCAGCAGTGTAGTGAGCGGGCGTAGCAAGCCATGCTGAGCCGCATTACGTGTTGCACTGTACGTGGCCAAATGGTGTTTTTTCCATGCTATTTGAGAATGCAGGTAGGTAACGTAACAATTTGTGACAGGGTTCTGACGAACACAGTGGGTAGGTATACTGGGTGTAAGGTTCTATTTGTGCCTGCAGCACGGATGTACTCGTGCACAGATTGACACATGGCCTAGTGTTTATCAAAGGTTGAAGGGGGGTTAAGGCACTGCCAAACCTTGTCTACATGCACACAGTCCACCTGCTGACGAGCGGACATGGCCACACCACCCAAGGGTGATTTGGTCTCCCTCTGTCTCCCTTACTCCCTCCCTCTGTCAGCCTCCTCCCTTTGTCCATCTCCCTTTCTCCCTCCCTCTGTCAGCCTCCTCCCTCTGTCCCTCTCCCTTTCTCCCTCCCTCTGTCAGCCTCCTCCCTCTGTCCGTCTCCCTTTCTCCCTCCCTCTGTCAGCCTCCTCCCTCTGTCCGTCTCCCTTTCTCCCTCCCTCTGTCAGCCTCCTCCCTCTGTCCCTCTCCCTTTACTCCCTCCCTCTGTCAGCCTCCTCCCTCTGTCCCTCTCCCTTTCTCCCTCCCTCTGTCAGCCTCCTCCCTTTGTCCGTCTCCCTTTACTCCCTCCCTCTGTCAGCCTCCTCCCTCTGTCCCTCTCCCTTTCTCCCTCCCTCTGTCAGCCTCCTCCCTCTGTCCGTCTCCCTTTCTCCCTCCCTCTGTCAGCCTCCTCCCTCTGTCCGTCTCCCTTTCTCCCTCCCTCTGTCAGCCTCCTCCCTCTGTCCCTCTCCCTTTACTCCCTCCCTCTGTCAGCCTCCTCCCTCTGTCCCTCTCCCTTTCTCCCTCCCTCTGTCAGCCTCCTCCCTTTGTCCGTCTCCCTTTACTCCCTCCCTCTGTCAGCCTACTCCCTCTGTCCCTCTCCCTTTCTCCCTCCCTCTGTCAGCCTCCTCCCTTTGTCCCTCTCCCTTTCTCCCTCCCTCTGTCAGCCTCCTCCCTCTGTCTGTCTCCCTTTCTCCCTCCCTCTGTCAGCCTGCTCCCTCTGTCCCTCTCCCTTTCTCCCTCCCTCTGTCAGCCTCCTCCCTCCCTCTGTCTGTCTCCCTATGTCCACCTCTGTCTGTGTCCCTCTCTCTGCCCCTCTCCCTCCCTCTGTGTGTCACCCTCTGTCACCTCAGCCCAGCTTCCTGGGCACACACAGTTTGCAGGTCTTGCAAAGGCCATTGGCTTGTTCATGTGGGTTTGTTTCTTCTCTGCGGGCACCCATTGGGCGGAGTGTGTGAGTCTGCGCTGCTGCTGTGGCGGTGTGTGCTGACACTCTTTCAGTGTGCTGCGTCTTCATTGGCTGCTGTTATGTGCAAATTGTGCCTTCATACCCATGTCGTCCTGCAACGCGGCCACCATTAGCAGGCAAAACAGTACTGTGTGGGGACACACTGTTGGTATGGCTGTGCCCAAAGCCATATGGGCTGAGGGCATTGTTGTGTGCTTCAGAGTTGCTCTATGTTAGTTTTGAGGCCCACCCTCCCGGCATCGGGGACATCCTGTCTTGTGTTTGTGTTTTGTGTGGCCTGTGACTTGGCCTGGCCTTGCTTGGGGCATGGGGCATGGAGGCGCTAGTGGCATGTGTGTGTTTTTGGAGTGTGGTTCTTTCCGGTGCTGGCTTTGTGGGGGTTGCGTGCATGATTGTTATTTGGGTTGTATATGGCGTTCCCCCCATGTGAGGTGAGTTGTTTGTGTACTCACCAGGCTCTTGGACTCCTTCTAGTACGTCTACTGCCAACGGCTCCAGCGTGGTCATCACATTCTCCTCCCAGGGATGGTAGTGTACCGGTCTGCGAGATGGCCCTCCTCCAGTGATGTTGGCCTGGTTGTGCTCTTCCGTCATTTTGCCGCGGACCCTCCTCCGCAGATCGTACCACCTGGCTTGGCACTCATGCCTGGTCCTTCTGGTGGACCCAACAGCATTCACGAAATTGACTATCCTCTCCCACATGGCAGTTTTTTCTGATATGCTGGTCCGTCTGACCAATGTTCCAAAGAGCTGTGGCTCGACTCTGATGATTTCGTCGACAAGGGCCTCCAGCTTGTCCTTTGTGAACTTTGGATTCTTGTTGGTGGGCATGGTGTGGGGTGTGGGTGTGGATGGTTGTGGGGGTGGGGGTGTGGATGGGTGTGGGTGTGGATGGTTGTGGGTGTGCAGGTGTGTGTGTGTGAATGTGATGAGGGTGTGTTTGTGATGGTGGTTGTGTGAAAGAGTGCAAGTGTAAGGTGTATTGATGGTTGATGTATGGTGCAGTGCGTTGTCTCTGGGGTCTGGCAGCAGTGGATCTGTTGCAAAGGATCATGGTTTGTGTGTGTTGGGCCTTTTTATTGGTCCTTTTGTGGGTGTGGCTGTGTTTGAACTTTGGGTGGGTGTGTTATAAGGAGTGGTAGTGGTTTGGGCCTCTGTTTCTCTGTTTGTCAGTTGCAGGTCAGTGTATAGGATGTATTTGGCCTTGTTGGATATGTTTTGTGGTGTTGTGGGCCTCGGATTGACTGTCCTTGTGTTTTTATGGTTAGTCATGGTTCAGTAGGAGTGTTTTTAACGTCTGTACGGTGCGTACATGGGCTATGTTGTTGTACAGTGCTGTCCTTTGCCATGGCTTAGTACGACTCGTACATGCCCGATGTTGGGTGAGGGTGCTGGTGTGTGGGCCTGGGGTAGGGTGCGTACGAACACGGGTGGGGTGTTGGTACGCTCCATTCATACACGGGTGGGGGTTCGGTCCGTACATACACTGGTGGGGTGGGGGTACGGTCCGTACATACACTGGTGGGGTGGGGGTATGGTCCGTACATGCACTGGTGGGGTGGGGGTAAGGTCCGTACATACACGGGTGGGGTGTTGGTACGCTCCATTCATACACTGGTGGGGGTTCGGTCCGTACATACACTGCTGGGGTGGGGGTACGGTCCGTACATACACTGCTGGGGTGGGGGTACGGTCCGTACATACACGGGTGGGGTGGGGGTGCGGTCTGTACATACACGGGTGGGGTGTGGGTACGGTCCGTACATACACGGGTGGGGTGGGGGTACGGTCCGTACATACACTGGTGGGGTGGGGGTACGGTCCGTACATACACTGGTGGGGTGGGGTTACGGTCCGTACATACACTGCTGGGGTGGGGGTGCGGTCCGTACATACACGGGTGGGGTGGGGGTGCGGTCCGTACATGCACGGGTGGGGTGGGTGTACGTTCCGTACATACACTGGTGGGGGTACGGTCCGTACATACACTGGTGGGGTGGGGGTGCGGTCCGTACATACACGGGTGGGGTGGGGGTTCGGCGCGTACATCCGCGCCCTGGGGGCATTTTGCGCGTACATGCGGGGCCTGTGGTGGGGTGTTCGGTGCGTATGCGGACACGTGTCTCCATGCTTGCTGTGGGAGTTCGGTCCGTGCGGTGTTTTTTGCATACAGTTGTAAAATCGAAAGGACGAGAGTGATCGTACTAGCGCGGTCGGACTTCATTTTTCCCGATCGTATTGTAAATCGTCCGGGGATGTGTCGGACACAATTTCCGACCCAAGGACGTGTGGGGAAATGTTCCAGATGTGATTCGTATGGAGTTTTTACCATGCGAATCGTACTTGGCAGTTTGTACGCTACTTGTACGATTCGTACGGTTAAAAATCCAGATTCAATTCGGCCGAATCGGCACCTTAAGTGTCCAATTTTCCCCTCCTTCCATATTGCACCTTAGTTAGTTTGCCGAAATCTGCAGATTTATTTTATGGAGAAAATCGGGAGTGCTATATAAAAGTTTTTTAATGTAAAATTTCATATATAATGCATATTCCCCTTTCAATAAAGAGAAATTAAACTCATTAATCTGATCCCAAGCTGCAATGGATATCTGGAGTCCTCCTTTGAATGCCATTTTTTGGGTGGCTTTCCCATGATGTTTATCTGCCCCCTGGCTGCGTGGGAGAGAAGCCAAGCTACTGATTTTCTTGCGGGTTTTAGATTGTATCAGCTCCCCAGAGAGTTTCATAGTTTCAATTATTTTATGTGTAAGAGATTCAAATCCCGTAAAACATGTCTAATTTTAACATAGGACCATTGCAAAAATTGTTTTACAATGTTTAATGCTAGTCTCTATTTCATTCAAATTTTTTCAATTCCCCTCCAAAAAGTCAAATTTTTTTCGATAGCCGTTGCTCATACAATTAGACATTACATTCCTATCTATCAAAGGATCCTCTACTATATAAACTTCTGATAGCAGTGCTACTCCATTAATGGTGTGAATCGTGTAGTTCAGAAAGTTATTGCATACGTTTGATGTTACACTGTAGTGTCTTGTATCTGACTTTCTTAGAGGTTTTCGCTAAACTCATAAAACCAATAATATCATATTCTTGATAAATTAAATCTAAGAAGAAATGATCGTATCTTTTAATGTTTAAATACTTGGATGATCTATATGTGGTGTGTGCAAAATTCTCAAAATAATAAAAATCAGGGCGGCCTAGACCTCCTTCATTTACTGGTCCATAAAGTGCACCTAAAGCTAAGCTTCGTGGTTTGTTTGCTAATAAAAAATGGAAAACATGCCTTGCACTTCTTTAAAGAATTTAATTTAGATTGAATTAGGGATGGCTAAAAACAAAAAAAATGCTTAAAGGTAAAATTAACATACGGCTCAATGCAGCCTGACCTGGTATTGAAAGGGATAAATTATTACATTTTGGAAACAGTCTTATTATATCTTATTAATGAAGGGGACATCATTTAAAACATACAGGTCATTTACATTTTTAGAGACGTATATACCAATATACCTCTTGGGCCTAGTAATGACCTGTAAGCCAAGTTCTGTTATTAAAGTGTCGGGTGCAGTATTACAGAACAGATTTATTTATGTTATACCCTCCAATTAGCTGGTATTCCTGGAATAATCAAATATATATTTTTGAACTTTTAAGTAGGGTCTAAGAAACAAAGCTATATCATCAGCATAAAGCTTTATGTTTATAATTCCTGGAATTAGGGATGTCAGATTGCTATTTGAGCAAACGGCTATATAAAGAGCTAAAAGTAATGGCGACAGAGAACAACCTTGTCTTGTTTCTCTGTTAACTTTGCAAACGCCAATCTTGTTTGAAGTAATAATTACTTGGGCAGAAACCTCTTTATAAAACTTGGATATTGTATTAATAAATTCAACAGGGAATCCAAACTCAGTTAGAATATAGAAACTAATTTCCCAGCAAACCTGATCAAAAGCCTTCCTGGCATTTAGTAACATAATCTGGGCTGGGTTTTCGTTTTGACTAAAATAATCAATACCTTCGACTAAAATACTGGTATTAAATGTTAGGTGTTTAATTGATACAAATCCACACTGATCTAAATGTTTAATTGACACAACACACTTATTCATTCAGTTTGACAATAATTTGACTATAATTTTATAATTGGTGTTTAAGAGGCTTATAGGCCTGTAAGAATTAATGTCCTCCTCATCTTTGTACTTTTTCAAAAAGCTGGTGAATACTGCCATAAGGAAAGAGGGTGGTATCTCGCCTCACATCAAAATATAATTGGCTAACGTTACTAATTCAGGATTTATTATTGAATAACCTTTCCTATTTATTTCAGCATGCAATTCATCTTCTCCATATGTTTTTCCATTAGTCAGAGATTGCACTACAACTTCCATTTCTTTTAATGTAACATCGATCAACATATTCTCAATTTGCCTATAGTTTTGGAATGAAGAATTTAATAGGAAAATCCTTTAGTTTTAAAATATCTACCTCTTGTCTAACTTAATAGATTGCTTCATAGTGTTTGGACAACTCCTTCTGTATCTGTACTTCATTAGTGATGCGAATATTTGTATCTTTATTTACCAAGGCAGTAATCCTATTGTGTGCCTGTCTTTCTCTTATTTGCCAAACTAAACATTTATCAGAAAACTGACTCTCCTCATACATTTTTTTTGAGATATACAGAGTTGGCCAAATACCCTTTAGTGTAATAATAATCTTGCATAGCTTTCCGTGCTTGCACTAATGTTGATTTATTTTTAATGTTTTTATCCCTTATATATTGATCATTTGTTGTCTGACTTCTAATTCTAATTGTGCTCTATGTACATTTCGGAGGCATCCAGCTGCTATATCTTTAGTAGTAATATATCCATGTGTAGTAGCTTTAAAAGCCTCCCAGATGCCTTTTACTCTAGCTGCATCCTATTCAGTTGAAAGAAGCTTTCTATTTTATTCTGGGTTTCCGTACACCAGTCTTCATCCTCGATGGGGATGTTGATGATGACTTAAGTGCCCCAAGCCCTGATACTTCCAACTTTACCAAAGAATGATCAGAAAATCTGTTTTGAATATATGTGTAGTGGATTAAACTTAAATTGCAGGAAGTAAGAAAATAATCTAATCTTGCCACTGTTTTATATTTAGCTGAGAAACATGAATATTCTCTCATATTGTGAAATTGTATCTGCAATATGTCTATATGATCTAATCTTTGCATACATTCCGCTAATACCGTTTTCATAGGTGGTTTATTCAGTTTCTGTGTACCAGAGGATGAATCCAATTCAGGATCCTGCAAAAAGTAAAAATTACCCCAAATATCACTGTTCCAGGATTATGCCCTAATGGGTGATAGAGCTCCGATAAAGGGGTAGGATTGTCTTCAAATGGTGCATATTTTGTGGCTATGGTTAACCTGTTATTAATAATCAAACCACTGATCAAGCCCACCTGCCTTCTTTATCAACCTGAAAGTAGGTGATCTGAAAAAAGAACAATCTATTTACGAAAATTGCTATCCCTCTATGAGCAGCACTTGCTGGTGAAAAATACCTAACTATGCCCACTGCCTAAACATACTATATGTAGATTTCTTTTTATTCACATTATGCATCTCCTGGATGAATACAATGTCAGGGATATATCCTCTTACCCATTCTTCAGTGGCTTAGCTTTTATTTAATTATTGAAGCCATTGATGTTTAAGGAGAGATTAAGACGTATAATTCAAAGTGCAATGTGCATACACTCTAAAGTGCCTGCTTCTGCTTAGTGTACAATGCATTTATTCATTTAATGTAAACTAATTATTTAAAGTGCTGGTGGAGACAATGGTAAAATAATTAGCATATATACAAAGAAGCAGACCGAGACCTTGCTACAAGAATGACTAAAGGCAGATTTAAAACTCCTCCACGACCTTTCAGGCGCCATCACTTTTCTCATCATATTCATTAGCATTAATCTTTTAACTACAGTACGTAACAATTTTTTAAACTGACAGTGCAAAGTAAAGTGCCATGTAAAGTGCATATTAGCATTGATGATAACATTACTTCATTTACCAAACTTAGTTTGCTTGTATGCATGGATGAACTATCCCATTTTTCTCCCCTGCAATCACCCCGTGCCCTGCGTAATCCCTTCCGACCATTATCTTTCCCATACCCCGTGACCCTGGTGAGAGGATAACCCACACCACCTCCATACCCCCACTTGGTACCATGAGTGCCATGACCAAGCACCCAGTATTGTGTGCTTACCACTACCGGGGTGACCCAGGTCCTCTGGCCCCCGGTCTCTCACTCCTGGTAGCATTTACACTCATATTTGAGCGGCAAAATCCTTAACGTAAGTATCTCTATCAAATATCAACTCATAATTATTGCCTAACATTTATCATTCATAGTTTATAGGTTTTTATAGTGAGATAGACATCTTCTGTAATAGTTCTTGTGCTTTTGCTACATCTTCCATTAGGTGGAATTTGCCATTTATGAGAACCTTTAATTTCGATTGTTGAACAATGGTACTTGTGCCCCTTTTGCTTTAAAAGTATCAATCATTCGAACAAATTCTCTCCGACTTTTTGCTGCTAATGCAGTCATATCCGAAAAGATTTTAAATGACAGGACTTCTTGTGTCGTCAAAGTTTTTTTTTAAATCACCTTAGAAATTATTTTTCTCTTATTCGAAAGTCAGCAAAATTCACTAGAATATTATGAGTGTTTTTTTGTATTAATGGGGCGTTGGAAAGTTACCCTATAGGCTCTTGAAACTGTTAAGTCTCCTGTTGGATTCGTGATTGCTTTTCTCAGCAGGGATTCTACCCAGTTCCGAAATTGTGGGCCTTCAATTGCTTCCAGCACCCCAACTAACCGTAAGTTTTTACACCTGTGGTAATTTTCCATATCCTATAATTAAGCCCCAACGACATCTGTATTTTGCCTAATTTGAATTATTTCCTACTCAAAGGTCACTACCTTGTCCTCTAGGCTAGTTTCTTGTTCCTCAGCTTCTGTCAGACGCACTGGTATTTTACCTATTGTCTTCTCGATTTCCAACAACCTTTCATGTAATGATGCAATCTCCTGTGACTGTGTGATACGCAGCTCTTTTATCTCAGAAAGAATCAACTCGAACATGTCTTTAACCATTTGTCTAGATTCCTGTTCATTTTCTATCTCCTGCAGAGGTTCCTCATTACCTACTATTGCTGTTGCCACCAGCCGAGATTTGTCTATTGCCACTTTTATCCCTGCATGCTGTTGAGCTGAAGACAATGCTGCCTGGGATATTGTTTAATTTATTAACTAGCTGGAGGTAGTTGAAGCTGTCACATCAATATGTGATTTCGAAAAAAGAGGATATTGTTTGCAACAGATGGGAATTGAAAAGGGCACAGCAGTAGATTACTTTTGGAGGCCTCCCATTTCGATATTACTTTCCATATCTTCTGTTCTTTCCAGTGTTGCAGGAGGCTAGACATTTGTAGTCTTGCAGTCTCCAAAGTATCTTCATTCTCCACCCGTTTTTTAATCTCCGCCTGGGCCTCTTGGACATCAGGGGTCTCTAATCTATTTGCCTCCAGAAGCTGTTGCACCTTTAGATCCATCGTCTGTTGTGCGCTTTGTAATGTACGTGAGCTACCCAGTGTTTTCTCTAGGATGCTCTTTTGACGCGACCTCTGAACCGGGGTAGATTGATTAACAGGGACAGAATTCGCATTTGGGGGTTTGCGCTTAAATGCGCACATGCTGCAACAGTCACCTTCTCTCCTTTTTTCTTTTTTCGTTATTTAAGCCCCAATTAATCAGTTTCTACTGAATCATGATGTCCTACTACTTTGTTACTTAGAGTTCAGTATACAATTAAGTCTCTTCCTTGTAAAGCATCCAGCAGTTAAGCCTAGAGTTAGAGCAGCAGGCACAATCTCGGATGATGGAGGATTTCTTCAGGAGAAGGACAAGAGACTCCCCATGCTTGTGCATCCTTACCTTCACCTTGTTCCACTGCTTTCAACATCCTCCTTAACCTCCTGGTCCACATTCCTAACAATGACCCCCCCCCCCTCCGATGCCACCAAAACACTGGCGGTGGCACCACCCAGGGATTCGCAAGAGCTCTGCAGGTGCTCCCGAGATTGCATCCTCGATACTTTGCTTCCAGGGCGTGAATGAGTAAGTGCACTGACGGGTTTATCTGTCATCATCTCCTCTCAGCCCTGGAGGGATAAAATCAATCAGTATTGTACGGATAGACTGAAAGTACAGCAAACATTGGATGCTCAGACTGCAGTTTTAGGATAGTCACCTGACTTAAAAGTTGACTTCTTCCCAAAAAATCGATTATACATTGTGGTCCTACTAGCTAGATCCTTAATCCTGAAAAGGTGGCGGCCTGATGAAATTCCGACTTTTCAAAATCTACAGTGTAAACTCAATAGGATAAAGGAGTCGGAAAAAAGATATGCATTAAGATCTGGATCATATAGGAAATTTTAGAAATTATGGGAAACTTTGGGTTAAGAGGTTTTTCTTTATATGAAATCATAAATATGAATTATATTAAATGGGGTTTTCTTAAATGTATTTGGTTGATTGCGTATAAGAATCATGTGTTAGTATTACTATATAATATTATTAAAGAATCTAATGATATATTTAAACTTGATTCTGTTTTTTGTGATTTTTTTATGCTTGTAAGTAAATTTGTATTTTTAGATTATGGGAATGATTAACTATTCCAATGAAAAATAAAAAAGAACTACAACTATGCATGAAAGTACATAACATATAGAATGATTATGACATGCATCATTTAGTGGCTAACAAGCGAGGTAGACAGTTAGCAGTTTGCTGTTCTCCTGGTCTCTGAGGTAGCAGGGTCAGCATACAAAAGAAAGTAAATATGGCACTATGTGCTAGGCCTGCCTTCTTCATTTCCTATCCCTTCTCCCACCTTCTAATCCCTCAGCACAAAGAGGAAGCTGCTGGGGTCTCTAGTTGGAACTAGGGATAAAAAATTCCAATACTACCATCAAGGAGCCTGCAAACTGAAGCATCAGGGAAGAAATTAAAGACAGGCCATAAGAGAGCTCATGTAGCTCAAGAAGAAGGTAAGTTAGGATCAGTGTTCCTTCAACAAGGCCTGTATGTTGCCTTCAACCAAGAAATATGAGGTGGAAAGTAGAGTCCCAGCACCATGTGGAGCGAAACAGCCATTAGAACGCGGGCTAAGCCATGCATGCCCGCTCCCTGCAAGCGCAACCACGCTTGCCTTAACCAAGCATATGCGTAGTTGAGGTATGCGCGTGGTCTAGATGCTGGAATGGGTGGGCCCAGGAACAGGAAGGATCGAGAGAGGATACAGTGAGGTAAGTGGGGCTGGGGCCAGGTTATGGAGTTTTAGTGCTGGGGATTAGGATGTTTTCAGGGTTCCAGGTGTTGGGGAAGTTTGTAGGGCTCGGGGGGTTGGGTAGTTATTAGAGCTCAGGGAGGTCAGGATAGTTTATAGGGCTTGTGGTGTTGGGGTAGTTTTTAGGGGGTCATGAAGGGTTGGGTTAGTTCTTAGGGCTTAGGTGGGTAGTTTTTGCAGCTTGTGGGGGTCAGGGTAGTTTTTAGGGCTCGGGAGCTCAAGTGTAAAAGTTAACACAAATATCCCTTTACCAGTCATGTCTTTACCACAAAATTGCATGGTAAAGGCATGCGTGGTAAAGAATGTGTTGTTCAGATGCATTTGTGGTTAGGGCAGCATTGTGGAGGCACACATGGTTTAGCCATGCGTGCCTCTATAATACTACCCAGTGTGGATCTCCGGTACTGGTCACGGTTGCTAAAAGTAAGGAGCTGGAATTAAACATCAAACATGTGGAGGCTTTTTTCATCAAACAAAACTCAAAAATGGGAGTCAGCACTGGGCAGCTGGGATGTACGGATAGAAGCTGAAGCTGCACCGCTGCACTGAGCCTTTAATGGTAAATCGGCACCTTGGGACATGGCACTGGACATTCGAGGCTAAACCTGCACAAGACAAGATCTCTGCATAGGAAGAAATGACTGGCCATTTCATGCACCTGCACATGTACCGTGAGGCAGCATTGGGTATTTGAAGACATACTGTGCAGGGGGAACTGCACTGAGCATCTGAGGCTAATCTTCCACCACAAACTTTGAGGCTAAAACTGTACTGGATAGTAATGGCTAGATTAGAACATTCAAAAACACAAATGAGCATGGGCATGGGGGACAATGTGTGTGTGGGTACACCTCAATATACATGACCCTACACAAGTATGTGGCTATGCATTGGCAACTGATTTTTGTGTCCGAGCATGTGTTGCTGGTGCCAGGGCACCTGAAATCTGCAAAAATATTTACATCTCACCCCGGCCATTCAGGGCTGTATTAAACTTTGTTTGCTGTAATTGGGCATTTAGGGGCACATCCTCCTCTGAAATAGCTACGTGGAATTGGAGGCTAAAACTCTACAATGAATCTGCGACTTTGCTTTTGTAGTTATGACTTAGCACATGAGAGTTATGCCTGTTAGTGAGGGGATATCGGTGGGCAATTGTAACAGCCATATTATTGGCTTATTGTTTCTAAATATTGATGAGAAGTTATGAAACAGTTACATAAAGATAGAGATCTGAGAAGAAACTGAGTACCATTAAACAACACATCAAGTTGATTTTTAATCTTGCAACTTTGGAAATTACGGTAAATTTTATTATATGGAATGAACTGAAGTGAAGTATAAGGAACATTTAACTGGAAAATGATACAGGAGGACACATTTAATAAATTCAACCATGGAGCCTTGAGGAAGCGGGAATCCTTATACACAAAACACATGTTGAATGTATGCCGGCTGCAATCTTTGTGAAAAACAGAAGACATGAGAAGTCCAATATGACTGTTTTCATATAGTTGATGACAGTTTAAAAGTGGTGTTGAAATGGTACTGATGTTATCCAATCTAAAAAAAGATATATGTGAGATAAAAACTGTATTTGTTGGCCACATAAAAAAATAATTCCTATCTAATCATGAGGCTACATTTAAATCTCGTTAAGCTTAATAAATAGATTAACGATTAGTATGATTTAATGTTTTGTCCATTGTGCATCTTAATTGTTTATAGAACTTTTATAGTTCCAGTAATGAGATGGTCCCCATTACAAAGATTACTCTACAGTAGTGTACATTTATTTTACGTTGACGCCGGCTGAATTACCAACCAGTGGTGTTATGCTGTAGCACGGACACTAGAAAAAGTTCTTAGTTTTTTTGCTTTCATTCTCAACTGATAACTGAAGCTACGGATGGCTACCAGACATTGTGTCTGACAATGGTCTCCCTGGACAATATCTGTGCTCACAGCTAATTGTAGCCTTTACTGATTTAGTTTTGATTGTGGCATCAATGAACCCATTAGGAATGTCCTGAGCTCTTTCTCTAAATGAAATAAATGTTTCTAAAAGCAGAAAAATACTTCAGTATCCGAGAGCAGCTGTGAAAAAGAAAAAACCTAAGCCAACAAAGCCTTCCTTGTGAATGTACACCTTCCATGATTGAGCCACTTTCTAATGGTCGACAATTGGCGATGGTACACAGATTACTAGGTATTGCTAATGTAAGCTAATTTATAGAACATCCTCTATGATCTTCCTTACCTGCGTCCCATTTTAGGGGTGTATGATGGGGTGGGGTTCACCAGAGACCTGGTGGTGGAAATCTTTGGGTAGTCATGATTTTAATGGTACAAATACTTCTGTTTAACAAGAAAACCTCATAACAGTATTGAAATCCAAGTATAGCAATATGCATGCTGCATACATTATCTGTTTTAGGAAATCAACATCTTCACTGGTATGACTCTTACATCAATAATAGACAAGAGTCACTGAAGTTGAATAGTAAATTTTACACCTCCGCAATCCAACAATTTCCATACTTTTAATTTGACTGGAGTGGGAATAGTACATTTTGCCCCTCCTGAGTACAACATTTTGCCTACATTTTTCTAAATTGTAGTGAGAATTGTATAGTCTAGTTTATAGTGTTTAAATGTATATTATTATGTTTTTGTTTATTGAATTTTATAATATTAATAATGTTTTTAATATGTAATACATTTTTAGTGAGTTGCAATTTTGTATTTAGTTAATTTTTTTATTTGTAATGAACATTATTTTTTAAATATATTTTATGTTTTATATATATATATATATCTATATCTTATTACCTTTACAAAAATGATTCTACTATAAATACAAATTATTAGTTTCATAATATTTTTTAATTAGTTATATGTAAATAAATATATATATATTAATATATGTGTGTTTTACTTTTTAAAAATAATTTTAATTGTTTTATTTTTTTTTAACTATTACATATATATTTTTCTACATTAGTGTCATTATTAATATATTTAGGTGCCGATTTAGATCCTGTAAAACCCGGGTACAAATGGTCGTACAGAGCATTTTCTCCGTACGACTCGTACCCGGGAATTCCACCGTACAAACCAGCAAGTACGATTCGTACAGAAATACCATTTCCGTACGAATCGTAAAAAACACCGTACGGCTACAAACTACATACAATTCCGATCCTGGACAGCGCGTACGCGACGTCCGCACGGAGTCAGGCAGCATTTTACGGACCAGCAAGTACGATTCGTACCCACAGCACTCCGCGCGGCTATATTTTTACGGGAGCCAAAAAGTGCCGGAAAAGCTAAGTACGCCGCGATGCACGAGGAAAAGGGGGCCCGCTACGCGACGTACACGCCATCACCCACATCGTACATGTCATCATGTACAGTGCGTACCCCAACATTGCATATGTACGGACCGTACCCCCACCCCCGTATGTACGGACCGTACCCCCACCCCACCCGCGTACGTGCGCACCGTACCCCAGGCGTAACCCCACCCACGTATGTACGCACCGTTCCCCCACCCCAGCCCCGTATGTATGCGCCATACCCCCAGCCCCGTATGTACACGTCATACCCCCACCCCAGCCCCGTATGTATGCGCCGTACCCCCAGCCCCATATGTACGTGCCGTATCCCCACCCCAGCCCCGTATGTACGCGCCATACCCCCAGCCCCATATGTACGTGCCGTACCCCCACCCCAGCCCCGTATGTACGTGCCGTACCCCCAGCCCCGTATGTACGTGCCGTACCCCCACCCCATATGGGGCTGGGGGTACGGCGCGTACATACGGGGTTAGGGTGTGGGTACGGCGTATACATACGGGGCTGGGGTGGGGGTACGGCACGTACATACGGGGCTGGGGGTACGGCACGTACATACGGGGCTGGGGTGGGGGTACGGCGCATACATACGGGGCTGGGGTGGGGGTACGGCATGTACATATGGGGCTGGGGGTACGGCACGTACATACGGGGCTGGGGTGGGGGTACGGCACGTACATATGGGGCTGGGGGTACGGCTCGTACATACGGGGCTGGGGTGGGGGTACAGAGTGTACATGCGGGGCTGGGGTGGGGGTACGGCACGTACATATGGGGCTGGGGGTACGGCGCGTACATACAGGGCTGGGGTAGGGGTACGGGCGTACATACGGGGCTGGGGTGGGGGTACGGCACGTACATACAGGGCTGGGGGTACGGCGCATACATACGGGGCTGGGGTGGGGGTAAGGCACGTACATACGGGGCTGGTGGTACGGCGCGTACATACGGGGCTGGGGTGGGGGGGCTGTACGACTCATACCCCGGGCACTCTATCTGAGGCGCAGCCGGGAGAACGCTTGCAATTATTTTTAAAAACTTGTTGTGATACTGTGGTTTACTTTTAACTCCCCCCCCCCCCGGGCACTCACTCTTGTTCACCTCGCTCTGGCCATCCCCGCACAGCCGATATTATCGCTGCCGCGGGCTACATTCTTGACGCCATTTCCCTGATCCCACAGGCCACGCCCACTGCCGTCAGGCCACGCCCCCCGCCGATGGTATTTAAAGCGCGCTGACTACTAGCGCGAGTCAGGGACATTCTATCTCCTGAGGCGCAGCCGGGAGAACGCTTGCAATTACTTTTCAAAACTTGTTGTGATACTGTGTTTTACTTTTAACTCCCCCCCCGGGCACTCACTCTTGTTCACGTCGCTCTGGGCATCCCCACGCAGCCGATATTATCGCTGCCGCGGGCTACATTCTTGACGCCATTTCCCTGATCCCACAGGCCACGCCCACTGCCGTCAGGCCACGCCCCCCGCCGATGGTATTTAAAGCGCGCTGACTACTAGCGCGAGTCAGTGGACATTCTATCTCCTGAGGCGCAGCCGGGCGAACGCTTGCAATTATTTTTTAAAACTTGTTGTGATACTGTGTTTTACTTTTAACTCCCCCCCCCCCCCTGGGCACTCACTCTTGTTCACCTCGCTCTGGGCATCCCCGCGCAGCCGATATTATCGCTGCCGAGGGCTACATTCTTGACGCCATTTCCCTGATCCCACAGGCCACTCCCACTGCCGTCAGGCCACGCCCCCGCCTCCCTTTCCTATATATAATGTGCATTTCCCGGCCGCGCAGCGGACGAGCGCAGTGGGCGCGCCGTCAGCGCAAGCCCGTCTGCGCCCGTCTGCGACCGGCCGGGACCAGGGGCCACGCACCCTGCTCCTGCTCCTGCTCCTGTCTACACCCCAGCTCAACTGCTGTCCTTTAATTCGATCCAGTCCATCGCCCCTCCCCTGCTTCAGCATGTAGCCGCTCTGGGCATCTCTGCCCCTTCGCCCCCTTCGTCTGGTTCTGCTTCTCTTGCCCCCTTGCTATACGCTCCTTCTCCCCCTGCCCCACCTCCCCCTCCTCCACCCACTGTGGCTACTGCCTACCTTCTAAACACTCGATCAGCAGGCAGGCATCAGCTTGAGCTTTTCAATCTACTGGACACTGAAGCCCCTGATTTTCTGTTCCTTACAGAGACTTGGTTCTCAGCCGACTCCCTCCCCGATCTTTTATCCACCCTCCCCGACTCTTACTACGCCCTTCGGGCGGACCGCCCTGATGGTAAAACCGGTGGGGGTGTGGCTATGATCACCCGCTCCAGTTTTCAGTTTCAGCCTCTTCCTCATCCTCCCATGCTTGGCGTTGATTTCTTAGTTGCCCGTTCAGTTAATCTTTTGGTTCCCCTTACAATAGTTCTTGTGTATCGCCCCCTCAGAACATGCCCTCCTTTGTCCTGGCTACGCTTGTGGTCAATAATTCGTCTGTGCTCCTCTTGGGCGACTTTAATTATTGGCCGGGCGACCCCAGAGAAGACCAGTTCTCTAAGAATTTCTGGGCCACTCTTCAGTGCCTTAACTTCCTTCCTCATGTTCACACCCCTACCCACGTTCATGGTCATATTTTAGATCAAATATGGTCAGCCAGCCGCACTATTCTTTCCCCTACCATTCTCCCATGCACATGGTCCGATCATTCTCTGATCTCCTTCTCCATTGAGCTCGGCGTACCGGAGAAACTCCTCCTACCCAAGAATATTTCTGCTCGTAATTGAAACCGGGTGGATTTTAATTCTCTCCGTGCTTCCCTTTCATTCTCAACTGATAACTGAAGCTTATGGGTGGCTACCAGACATTGTGTCTGACAATGGTCTCCCTGGACAATATCTGTGCTCCCAGCTAATTATGGCCTTTACTGATTTGGTTTTGAATGTAGCATCAATGAACCCATTAGGAATGTCCTGAACCCTTTCTCTAAATAAAATAATTGTTTCTAAAAGCAGAAAAATACTTCAGTATCCAAGAGCAGCTGTGAAAAAGAAAAAACCTAAGCCAACAAAGCCTTCCTTGTGAATGTACACCTTCCATGATTGAGCCACTTTCTAATGGTCGACAATTGGCGATGGTACACAAATTACTAGGTATTGCTAATGTAAGCTAATTTATAGAACATCCTCTATGATCTTCCTTACCTGCGTCCCATTTTAGGGGTGTATGATGGGGTGGGGTTCACCAGAGACCTGGTGGTGGAAATCTTTGGGTAGTCATGATTTTAATGGTACAAGTACTTCTGTTTAACAAGAAAACCTCATAACAGTATTGAAATCCAAGTATAGCAATAAGCATGCTGCATACATTATCTGTTTTAGGAAATCAACATCTTCACTGGTACGACTCTTACATCAATAATGGACAAGAGTCACTGAAGTTGAATAGTACATTTTACCCCTCCGCAATCCAACAATTTCCATACTGTTGATTTGACTGGAGTGGGAATAGTACATTTTGCCCCTCCTGAGTACAACATATTGCCTACATTTTTCTAAATTGTAGTGAGAATTGTATAGTCTAGTTTATAGTGTTTAAATGTATATTATTATGTTTTTGTTTATTGAATATTATAATATTAATAATGTTTTTAATATGTAATACATTTTTAGTGAATTGCAATTTTGTATTTAGTTAATTTTTATATTTGTAATGAACATTATTTTTTAAATATATTTTATGTTTTATATACATATATATTTATATATGAAAAACCAATCCCATTTCAAGAAGTGGGTCCGACACATGCTCCATGGCAAAGGAAACTTTATTGCAGCGAAGGCTTCGTTGTTACTTAAAATAGCGAAACGCTAGGGCAGACGCGTTTCAGCCTTACGGCTTTCTTCAGTGCCCGCTCCACTATCTCGATGTTTACCAACTGGAGGCTCGTTGTTCATAGTCTAAGTAGATTCTCGTTGATTGGAGCAATTTACTGGCCCAACCCCCTTGGCTTCTGCCTCCATAATCCCATTGTAGTCCATCTCGGGGTTTACATGCCCTCCACTGTGAAGTCCAGATACAATGATCGGTATCTTCAAAACACCAAGTGATGTCCCAAACCAATGTTTGGCTGTGAAAAACACTTATACCCCGGCAGACCAACCAGAGTGCAAGGATGAAATTACATCTTTAGCCACTTCCAAGCAGTGGACCGCTACTGACCGCTGCTTGCTCTCTCCTCCAACAGTTCAGACTCCAGTGAGTATATCCAACCATCGGAGGGGGTGACGCGCTGTGCCTTCCAAACACCACACCACAACGCTAACTTGCGCGTCACTCCAGACCGAGAGGCGTGCCGGGTAAGACGGTTGTTTGCAGTCCGTCTAAAACATGAAAAACCAATCCCATTTCAAGAAGTGGGTCCGACACATGCTCCATGGCAAAGGAAACTTTATTGCAGCGAAGGCTTCGTTGTTACTTAAAATAGCGAAACGCTAGGGCAGACGCGTTTCAGCCTTACGGCTTTCTTCAGTGCCCGCTCCACTATCTCGATGTTTACCAACTGGAGGCTCGTTGTTCATAGTCTAAGTAGATTCTCGTTGATTGGAGCAATTTACTGGCCCAACCCCCTTGGCTTCTGCCTCCATAATCCCATTGTAGTCCATCTCGGGGTTTACATGCCCTCCACTGTGAAGTCCAGATACAATGATCGGTATCTTCAAAACACCAAGTGATGTCCCAAACCAATGTTTGGCTGTGAAAAACACTTATACCCCGGCAGACCAACCAGAGTGCAAGGATGAAATTACATCTTTAGCCACTTCCAAGCAGTGGACCGCTACTGACCGCTGCTTGCTCTCTCCTCCAACAGTTCAGACTCCAGTGAGTATATCCAACCATCGGAGGGGGTGACGCGCTGTGCCTTCCAAACACCACACCACAACGCAAACTTGCACGTCACTCCAGACCGAGAGGCGTGCCGGGTAAGACGGTTGTTTGCAGTCCGTCTAAAACATGAAAAACCAATCCCATTTCAAGAAGTGGGTCCGACACATGCTCCATGGCAAAGGAAACTTTATTGCAGCGAAGGCTTCGTTGTTACTTAAAATAGCGAAACGCTAGGGCAGACACGTTTCAGCCTTACGGCTTTCTTCAGTGCCCGCTCCACTATCTCGATGTTTACCAACTGGAGGCTCGTTGTTCATAGTCTAAGTAGATTCTCGTTGATTGGAGCAATTTACTGGCCCAACCCCGTTGGCTTCTGCCTCCATAATCCCATTGTAGTCCATCTCGGGGTTTACATGCCCTCCACTGTGAAGTCCAGATACAATGATCGGTATCTTCAAAACACCAAGTGATGTCCCAAACCAATGTTTGGCTGTGAAAAACACTTATACCCCGGCAGACCAACCAGAGTGCAAGGATGAAATTACATCTTTAGCCACTTCCAAGCAGTGGACCGCTACTGACCGCTGCTTGCTCTCTCCTCCAACAGTTCAGACTCCAGTGAGTATATCCAACCATCGGAGGGGGTGACGCGCTGTGCCTTCCAAACACCACACCACAACGCAAACTTGCACGTCACTCCAGACCGAGAGGCGTGCCGGGTAAGACGTTGTTTGCAGTCCGTCTAAAACATGAAAAACCAATCCCATTTCAAGAAGTGGGTCCGACACATGCTCCATGGCAAAGGAAACTTTATTGCAGCGAAGGCTTCGTTGTTACTTAAAATAGCGAAACGCTAGGGCAGACACGTTTCAGCCTTACGGCTTTCTTCAGTGCCCGCTCCACTATCTCGATGTTTACCAACTGGAGGCTCGTTGTTCATAGTCTAAGTAGATTCTCGTTGATTGGAGCAATTTACTGGCCCAACCCCGTTGGCTTCTGCCTCCATAATCCCATTGTAGTCCATCTCGGGGTTTACATGCCCTCCACTGTGAAGTCCAGATACAATGATCGGTATCTTCAAAACACCAAGTGATGTCCCAAACCAATGTTTGGCTGTGAAAAACACTTATACCCCGGCAGACCAACCAGAGTGCAAGGATGAAATTACATCTTTAGCCACTTCCAAGCAGTGGACCGCTACTGACCGCTGCTTGCTCTCTCCTCCAACAGTTCAGACTCCAGTGAGTATATCCAACCATCGGAGGGGGTGACGCGCTGTGCCTTCCAAACACCACACCACAACGCAAACTTGCGCGTCACTCCAGACCGAGAGGCGTGCCGGGTAAGACGGTTGTTTGCAGTCCGTCTAAAACATGAAAAACCAATCCCATTTCAAGAAGTGGGTCCGACACATGCTCCATGGCAAAGGAAACTTTATTGCAGCGAAGGCTTCGTTGTTACTTAAAATAGCGAAACGCTAGGGCAGACGCGTTTCAGCCTTACGGCTTTCTTCAGTGCCCGCTCCACTATCTCGATGTTTACCAACTGGAGGCTCGTTGTTCATAGTCTAAGTAGATTCTCGTTGATTGGAGCAATTTACTGGCCCAACCCCCTTGGCTTCTGCCTCCATAATCCCATTGTAGTCCATCTCGGGGTTTACATGCCCTCCACTGTGAAGTCCAGATACAATGATCGGTATCTTCAAAACACCAAGTGATATATATATATATATGTATCTTATTACCTTTACAAAAATGATTCTACTATAAATACAAATTATTAGTTTAATAATATTTTTTAATTAGTTATATGTAAATAAATATATATATTAATATATATGTGTTTTACTTTTTAAAAAGAATTTTAATTGTTTTATTTTTTTTTAACTATTACATATATATTTTTTTACATTAGTGTCATTATTAATATATTTAGGTGCTGATTTAGATCCTGTAAAACCCGGGTACAAATGGTCGTACGGAGACTTGGTTCTCAGCCGACTCCCTCCCCGATCTTTTATCCACCCTCCCCGACTCTTACTACGCCCTTCGGGCGGACCGCCCTGATGGTAAAACCGGTGGGGGTGTGGCTATGATCACCCGCTCCAGTTTTCAGTTTCAGCCCCTTCCTCATCCTCCCATGCTTGGCGTTGATTTCTTAGTTGCCCGTTCAGTTGATCTTTTGGTTCCCCTTACAATAGTTCTTGTGTATCGCCCCCCTCAGAACATGCCCTCCTTTGTCCTGGCTAAGCTTGTGGTCAATAATTTGTCTGTGCTCCTCTTGGGCGACTTTAATTATTGGCCGGGCGACCCCAGAGAAGACCAGTTCTCTAAGGATTTCACGGCCATTCTTCAGTGCCTTAACTTCCTTCCTCATGTTCACTCCCCTACCCACGTTCATGGTCATATTTTAGATCAAATATGGTCAGCCAGCCGCACTATTCTTTCCCCTACCATTCTCCCATGCACATGGTCCGATCATTCTCTGATCTCCTTCTCCATTGTGCTCGGCGTACCAGAGAAACTCCTCCTACCCAAGAATATTTCTGCTCGTAATTGGAACCGGGTGGATTTTAATTCTCTCCGTGCTTCCCTCACCTCCTCTCCTCCTGATCTCTCTAACCTCCCCCTTGATCTTCAAGTTGACGCCGTGAATCATTGGCTGTCCTCCTCTTGTGACCTGGTTGCCCCTTTCAGAAAAGTCAAGGCCTGTCGCCCCCATGATGCCCAAAAGTGGTTCACGGACAAGCTGAAAACTCTTAAATTGGACCTTAGGCGTTCCGAACGCCTCTGGAGGCGCAACTACTGTCCTCTCTTGCGAGCTAAATACAAGTCTCTCTTAGCTAACTACAAGAAGGCTATTCTTTCAGCCAAAACCATCTACTTTTCGGATAAAATCACATCATCCGCCAATAAGCCCAAAGAGATTTTCTCTATAGTTCGCAATTTAGTTGCTTCTGACAGGGCCAACCCTAATCTCATCCCGTCCCAAGCTCTCTGTTCATCCCTGAATGACTTCTTTATAGAGAAGATTGCGAAGATCAAATCCAACATCCCTTCAGCTTCTTCGCCATCTCTTGCCCATGTCTTTTCTCCGCCCTCTTCCTTTCTTGACCAGTTCTCCCCTATCTCTTTGGATTCCTTTCTTGCTCTACTCCAGAAAGTGAAGTCAGGCTCTTCAGCTGACTGCGTTCCAGCTCACATTCTGAGAGAGCTCTTCATTCACTGCCCTGACCTTCCCCTCTCCCTCCTTAATGCCTCTATTTCTTCAGGCCTAGTCCCGAAATTTTTCAAATCGGCCATAGTTTTCCCCATTTTAAAGAAACCTGGGTTAGACCCCTCCCTTCCGTCTAACTTTCGACCCATTTTGCTTCTTCCATACCTAGGGAAGATCTTGGAGAGTCACATCACTTCTTGTCTCTCGACTTTCATTGAGGACAACCATCGTTTGGCCTCTCACCAAGCGGGATTCCGCCCGGCCCACTCTACTGAGTCAGTGGTCTTGTCCGTCCTAGATGAGCTAAAGAGTAAAGCCGAATCCAACCTTCCCCAAGCCTTGGTGCTCCTTGACTTGTCCGCTGCGTTTGACACGGTCGATCACTCCATCCTTCTTGGCCGTGTCAGCGCAGCGGCCGTTCGGGGCACTGCCCTCTCTTGGCTCGCCTCCTTTCTTAAAGAACGGACTCAGGCGGTCCATCTCTCTGGTTTTTCTGCCCCCACCCGCTTGGTTTTTATTCGGGGTCCCCCAGGGTTCCTCCCTATCCCCTCTTCTTTTTAATCTTTACATTTATCCCCTTATTCTTTCTCTTCTTGACATGGGGGTCTCCGTATATAATTATGTGGATGACCTCCAGTTGGTCTTTGATCTTTCCTCTCCCTTGGACTCCCTGCCTAAATTCCACTCTACCCTAGTTTTCATCTCCGAGTGGATGAACACCAACCAACTTAAACTTAATCTGGACAAGATGGAGTTAGTCCTGACTGGCCCCACCATTTCCCCTTGGTCTGACGCCTTTTGGCCTCCCACCTTCGGCCCCTCGCCAGTATCGGCGGCCTCTGCAAAGACCCTGGGCATTAAAGTCAGTCGGGACCTCTCCATGCATGCCCAGATTAGCTCAGTTGTTTCCTCGTGTTTTCTTTCCCTCCGGATTATTCGGAAAGTGTCCCGTTTTTTCCCCCCCAATGCTCTCAAACTTATTATTTTGGCAATGATTCTCTCCCGTCTCGATTACGGGAATAGCCTCTATGCGGGCATTCCGGCCTACGAACTACGCCGTCTTCAGTCTATTCAGAATCAGGCCGCCCGACTTATTTATCACCTTCCCAAGTCCCACCACATCAACCCTGTCCTGAAGTCCCTTCACTGGCTCCCCATTTGCCAGAGATCCCTTTTCAAGTTGGGATGTCTGGCTTTCATGGTCCGTGCCCGCACTACTCCGGCTTTCATTAACTCTCTCATTAACTCTCTCATTAACTCCTACACTCCCAGTCGTGTCCTCCGCTCCTCCAATCAGGCTCTTCTCACTGTCCCTCGCTTCCGCAGATCTAAGACCAGCGGGACTAGATTCTCTGTATTAGCCCCCCGCTTTTGGAACAGTCTTCCACTGTCAATTAGATCTACTCCAGACTACTTACACTTCCGCAAGGCCCTTAAGACCTTCCTGTTTTCCCAAGCGTACTCCTATTGATTCTCTTATCGGCAGACATCTATGCTCCTTAGTCCTCTACTCTAGCGCCAGGAAGCCACTTGGTCACAGTGTGCTCTACCAAGTACGTTTTAACTAACTAACTAACTAACTAACAAGTGTACCCGGGGTAGGGGTCGTACACAGTTCGCTCCGTACGGGATGTTTTCCATACGCTTGTGAATCCAGAACGCCAGTACGGATCGGACTTGTGCGCTCGGACTTCAGTTTTACGACTCGTACGTAAAACTGTCCGGGGACATCTCGTAGACATTTCCTGAGGCGATTCGTATGTATTTTTCCCGTACAAATCATACTTCATCGTTTGTACGGTACTTGTACGATTCGTACGTAAAGAAATACGGATACGAGTCGTACGGGAAAAAAAAATACAGGATCGGAATCGGCCCCTTAATGTTTACTATTTACAATTATATATATTTAAAGAAACTATATTTTATACAATGATATAAGAGACAATGATTCTTTGTCTAGAAATGTTTGTAATTTACTTGATAAGTATAGCATAACTATATTTTTGACATTGATATTTATGTCACAATTTTTTTGGATGGGGATATTTTGGGGGTTGATATTTTGTCAGGGAACCGGGCCAAAAAAACTCCAACATTAAAAATATAGGCAATGCATACTAACGTTCTGAGGAATGTGCACGTGTACACAAGTGTTATTTCTGCCCCGATAACCAGCTCACCTTCAACATTACAAATTGAATACAGAGGGGCTCTTCGCGATGTTGGAGTTGCCACCGACAGACAACATCTTGGACTCAGGTCTGACCGACCTGAGGTCGGCAGATCCGACCACCTGATTATGATGCGACCGACCACTGTTCGGTCAAATTACCACTGTTCTCTATGGGAGCTTGGGTTACGGACATAAAACAACCATAATACAGGCTCCTATAGAGAAATGGGTGCATGTGTAAAACCCTGCACAATGGTACCAGCCATACAGTGCAGGGTTTCACAGGGGGAGGGTACCCTAGGTACCCCCTTCACCACTGACCTTAGACCACGGGGGTAAAGGGGCCCTGCTAGGTACCCCCAAAGTCGCTTTTCGACAGCCTTTCCATGTCGGAAAGGCCGGCACGGAAAGGTTGTCAGAAACCAACATCGTAATACCGACGGCACAAACACCATCCATAGGTGATCACGGTGCGGTTCCGATCGACAGGAACACTCCGAGCGCTGGCCAGAACTGAGTCAGAATGACCGTCTGATTTACATTCCGACCGCAAACTCGTAATCAGGCTTCGGGCCACAAACCGACCGAGTCTGCTGGAAAGTCTCTGACCACGGTTGGGAAGCTTCTGACTAGAGTTCAGAGGTTTTCCAACCGACATCATTATTGGCCCCTAAATAATCGGAAACATGCAACAAGCAGTGATAATAATGAACTCATAAAATCAAAACATGAAAACCTGAATCAGAGTGAATACATTTTGGAAATTTATAGTTCAGGGAGAAGTATTTTGTTTGTAATGGGTAGATAACATGGAAGCAAGAATGGATTCTCACAGAAGGGGTATGGTGACAAACGCTTTGAGACAATCTCCTATTAGGCTGTGAATTCCTACAACTGTAGTCACTTTATAGATTATAGAATAGTTTGCTACAGCAGAAGCATTCGCCTACCTTTCAGAGTCCAGAAGCTCTTCATGACGGCTTACTGTTGACAGCCACTGCAACACCCGCACTTGGCGGTCACACTGCTGGTTGTTCGCAAAGTGCAGAGATAGATTCCTCCGAGTCAAAGGATTAACTAGGTGCCAGACAAGAGGAAACATTTTTATGTGCGCCCATAGTGACCATACATATTCTCAAGACAACCCTTCATGTTAATACTACTTGTGTATCTCACAACTAAAGCACTGACAAATGATCTAGCTACAACAGCTGGCCATCATCAATATTTATATCAATGCCTGATGGAGAAAAAATATGTGAACTGCTTTGTGCTACAAGTTCGCAGCCATTATAAACTACGTTTGTGTTTTATGCATTTATGCAACTATGGTCTCAATCTTCAAAATAAAAGGTGCTCTTTGAGGCAGTCTAAGGAGACTTAGTGGCGTATTTACAAGCCCCTATTGCAACCACGTCTCTTTTAGTGACGTTTTGATGGTGATGGGAGGTTTGTTTTATTTACAAGGCAGCGTTAAGCAACTTAACGTGGCTTAATGCTTCATTGCAAATAAGGCACTCTTTCACGCTGCACTTAGCGTGAAAGGGGTGGGCAATGGGTGTTCTGGTGGGCGCTCCACCACAACACCCATTGATTTTGACGCTGCCCCCTATTTAGAAGAGCAGCATAAATAGGAGGCAGTGCCAAAATTAAGACCAGGAAAAATCTGGTCTTCAACAGGCGAAATTAGGAAAAATGCTTTATTTCTCCTCGTTTTTGATGTTTCCATGTGTACTGCATTATGCAGCACACATGGAAACAGCAAAATGCCAATGATTGTTTACGAGCAGGAATATCCCCCTTCCTGCACAATAACAATCATTTTTAAAAAATGCAGTTTTGCACCTTATATGTGTGCTTCATTAAGCAGCACACATAGAAGCTATAAAACTGCATTTAAAGATTGTTTATGTGCAGGTAGGGGGACCTTCCTGCACATAAACAATCTTCCCCTCAACAAGGGCACCCTTGCACTATGGTGAAAGGGTGCATGCATGGCACTAGGCAGCTTAATTTAATTCCAGCGCAGGGGGAAATGCAGGGCTGCACCGTATTCATATAAATACAATGCAGCCCTGTGTTTCTAAAATGACAAAGTGTTATGGTTAGCCTTCTTGGCTTAACAACACGATTCGCCACTTTCTAGTAAATATCCCCCTTGTATCACAAAGGAGAGACAGAGTTGATTTCCGCTCTTTGTATAAAAGGTTCTCCTTTACAATGTGTTGCAAGG
Source organism: Triturus cristatus (assembly GCF_964204655.1). NCBI lineage: Eukaryota > Metazoa > Chordata > Amphibia > Caudata > Salamandridae > Triturus > Triturus cristatus. Next base: position 108,627,927 of record NC_140595.1, read on the forward strand.
CTTGCATATGTATTTTTCTCATGTTACCTATATTACAAGGTGCAGCTAATTCAAATGTGTGCTCGACAGCAATGCTTGTTTTTGAGACTCATTTACAACCTGGAAAAGGAATATTTTCCTGATGCACTTTTTATAAACACAACTATGGCAGCTGAAATATGCTATGAGAGAAACCTCAAATAGTGTATAACAATCTCACAGTGTAAAACACTAACCATTGTGTACTGAGTTTGGGGTACAATGCAGGGTTCTATATACCACCTACAGATGAGAGATCCTCCAACAGGTTTTGTCTGACTCCTAGCACTTTTACCTACTTCAGCATAACTAGGAGTTGGGTAGGAGACACCTGCCAGCTTTCCTTTTTCCCAAAAAAGTCATAAAATGTCCTTTTAGGGTTTAGCAAATGCACCATGTGTGAACACAGTGAGGTGGGGTGTAACACTACCCCTTCCCAGCATTGACAGCTTGTTAAACACTGTTCACCATAACCCTCATCTTTATGAAGCAGATCCGCCAGGTTGACTGAACTTCTTGCAACAGTTAGGAGGAATCACAGTGGCTATTCCAGCATTGCTCAGCTCTTTGATGTCCTTCTTTATACTGTGTGATGCGCATGAGCTGTAATTATACTTATATACATACACAAACAGAATATAGGAACAAAGGTATTGGTGGTAGAAAGTAAATAAAATGCCACAAAAAAGATTTTAAATTCACCTCTGTGACCACCGTAGTGTGCAACAAGTCCTCTGAAGTAATTAAATAGCATGACAAATGCACCATATTGAAAAGCCTCAGGAGAGATCATTTTATAAGGGATGTTGATTGTAAACATCAACCTTTTAACTGATAGCTCTTCGAGGAAAGATGTCAGCAGGCAGGTCTATTCCACGCTATGTTTTTAAGTGATTTTGTTATTAGCTCCTGCGGGTGGGTGTATACTCAATAGGAACATGGTATGGAACAGTAACTATTTCTGCAGTAAAGATTATCGTCTATAGCTTTGCATATCCTAAAGAATATTCCGTCATCATCAGCTAAAGATCTCAGAGTAATTTTACATGCAACTCCTTTAGCCTCATTTTGCTTCAGTAAGGGCCATCACTAGATTCAAGAGAACCAATGGCATGCTCATAGCCATTAGGATAACCCATAGTTTTTCCCATGCAACTAAGGGGCTCATTACGATGGCAAGCGGATTTGGTCTGTCCGCTACCGTAGCGGTGATTGGGTCCGACCGCCATGCGTGCGGCAGCCCCGCCTATTCAATTATGATGGAACCGCCACCGCTGCGGTCGGATTCCGCACCTTTAACATTGCGGCGGTGGCTGCTGACAGCAGCACTGCCGCGATGTTGAAAGGAGGATGTTGTGCATTTCACTGCACTACGTGGCAGGCACTACACTGTGCCTGCCACTTGGTGCAGTGAAATGTAGGGGGTACCATGGGTACACCCCCAGTGCACCCACACCTCCCCGCCCGCAACGGGCCCCTGAAGACATTCTCGGCCAGCCTTTTAATGGCGGTTCAACCGCCACAGAAAGGCTGGCTTCCGCCGGCATCATAATTGTGCCGGCGGAGCCTGCTAGGCTCCGCCACCATTGTGAGCATGCTGACCGCTTTGCCCGGCAATTGTGACAATTGCTACAGGCGGTAAAGCGGCGGCCGGACCTTCCCACCGTCATAATGTGGCGGGGGTAAATCTCATGACGATGGTGGAATGATCGCCACCACCGGCCTGGCGGTGTCTATTTTTCCCCTAAGTCTAAAGCTTATTTTAGGTCCACAAAGGCCACATACATAGAGCCCTTTCCGATTTTCACAAATTTACAATATGAAAGTAAAAACCAAAAGACAAAGGCCGAGGTGCTGCTTTTGGGCTGAAAGCCAAACACTAAGGGCCTGATTACGAGTTTGGTGGTGCGGGAGTTTAAGACCTGCTCCTGCACCGACAAACCCATGTGCCCACCAGGTTATGAGTTCCCTCATGCTTGGCAGGCTTTTTTTGGCAGTCCCACAGCGAGGCCTCTGAAAATGGGCACCGCAATGGGATTGCCCCAAAAAAATCCTGCATGTCATGGACTGTAAAGTCCATGCCGTGCAGGAACTGGGGTGCATGCACACAGGGGGCATATGTTCTGCCCCCCTGCATTCATCCCCATGCACATGGGCTGCACGAGTCCCTGTAGGGCCAACTTTGTTTCAGGACCGCCAGCCTTTTCATGAAGGAAAGATCTCCTTTACACTGCTGGAGGTCCTGAAACTTATAATATGCATGGAGGTGCCTCAGGGGCACCAATAGCCTATCACTGAGGCCCTGACTGCCACGCCACCTCCTGGTAAAGGCGGTTCCCTAGTGGCTGCGGCTGTGCAATGGCCGTCGACTGCCCATTTTGTAATGGGACAGTCCACCTGCCAGTGCAGCAGTGGCTGGACAGCGACCACGTGCCACGTAGTTAGACGTTTAGTGTTTTTAGATTTTTATGGGTTTTAAAGTGCCCTTTAGTAATATAATTTATTTTTAGGATGTTTTATGTACTTAAGGAGAAATGTCCCTAAAGTCTTAAAACATCTAAAAATGTGTTCAGCAACAGATGCTTTGCAGAGTTGCATAACTGGTAGATATACAGATGAAATAGTAAGAACCTAAAAGATGGAGGCAATTACAGAAGTATGCCTCTCCGTGAAAAACTTTCTAACCCCAGTTTGGGGTGTATAACCTGGGATCAATGTCTAAACAGTAAAACTAACATTGATGAATCACATTTATAAATAGCTGATTTGCAGTTTCCAGAAAATCTGACAGTGGTCGCTTGTTTTCCATGTAAATGAGTCTAGCATGTCTGAACAAGGTGAATTGATAAAATAAAAGAAACAGCACAGGGTTCAATATTTTTTATAATGCTCAATATTAGAGGTAGGAGCCCCTGTTCCACTATATTCTTGAAGATAAACGGATGAAAAGCATTAGGAATTATTAGACTATGATCAAACAACATTATAAGGTTCACATTAATATGTTAATGCAAACCACAATTGACATGGGAAACAACATGTGAATAAACTCTTTTACTATTGAAATAATGGTAGACTACCTAAATTGTGCTAGGGTAAAATATGTCTTGGAGTAGAGGGAATGCAATCAGGTTCACTGACAGAATGTCGAAACCATAAATATTGTGCTACCAAACAATAGTCACAAAAAAACTGTTTTTCCATACATATAATGGTAAGCACAGTGATGTCATTTGAGATGTCATCAGTGATGTCATGAGTGATGTCACTGACCATGTCATGAGTGATGTAATATGTGATGTCATCAGCAGTGCATTGCGGGCACGCGAGTTATAGTTAGCTGAACTAACTATAACGGGGGAATTTCAATGGTTTTGTACAAGTGAAAAGTCCAGCTAACTATAACACCCCTGAAACCTATGGTTTTTTCAGTGAATTTCTGAGGTTTTTTAAATGCTAATTCCTAACTATAACGTGCCTGAAACCTATGGTTTTTTCTGTGAATTTCAAAGGTTTTTTAAATGCTAATTTCTAACTATGCCTACAGAGATAGGACATGTGAAGAAAGAAGAAAAAATGCACAGAAAGAAAAAAAAGAAGTGCAGAAAGAAGCAACAGAAGTCCTCAAAGACGAAGAAAAGTGCAGGAAGAAGGATAACGTGCAGAAAGAACAAAAAGAAGAGCAGAAAGAATCCTTGTTGCAAAATCATCCTGTACCCTCAACTTTTTCAGACGGATACTGGTGGTAACTGAGTCTGACTAACCAGTCCTAGAGCCAGTGCTATGTTAAAAGACACTTAGAATACAGTGAAAACACCTACATACACTAGGGAACATTATGCGTTGGGGTCCCCCTGTGATTAGCATGACCTCCTCTGTAAGCCCCTAGTATATAATAGGGCAGGGGGATTAAAACTACCTCTTAAAACAGGCCACAGGGCGTTTTTGCACACGTTAACTCAGGCCCCGTCCCCTCCCTTCACCACTGTGTAAACCCACCCTGTATCCGTTTTTAGTTGGGAGATTAAGTTCATTTGAATCCTGAGGGTCCCTAGGGTCCAACTAGCCCACTAGGTACCTCCAGTAAGTGCCACAGAGCTGCGTTGCAGAGAGGTGTAAAAAGTGGCACAGCCTGGACCCCCTCTCTGCAATGCAGCTCAGTGGCGCTTACTGGAAGCACTTGGTGGGCTAGTTAGCCCCCAGGGGCCCTCAGTATTGAAGGGAAATTATATCCCCAATTTAAAACGTGCCATAGTGCGTGTTTGCACACGTCACCTCAGGCCCCGTCCCCTCCGTTCACCACTGTGTAAACGCGCCCTGTGGCTGTTCTAAGTTGAGAGATTAAGTCCCCTTGAATCCTAAGGGTCCCTAGGGTCAAACTAGACCACTAGGTACCTCCAGTAAGCGCCACAGAGCTGCGTTGCAGAGAGGTGTAAAAAGGGGCTTGGCCTCAGAACACCTGTCTGCAGCGCAGCTCCCTGGCACATACTGGAGATGCCTGTTGGGCTAGTTGGCCCTCAGGGACCCTCAGTATTGAAGAGGAATTAATTCCCCAACTTACAACTCGCCAGGGGGCGCATTTGCAGAGTGCTGCAAGGAGGGGGCGTGGCCTCCGGCACGATGCCAGTCTTTTATTTATTTACATTTTTTAAGAAGGGGGGCTGTGTGGTTCCCCTTCTTATTCTAATTTATTGGCCCTGATGAACCCATCCCCCAGGGCCTGTCTCCTAATTATATTTTTTTGACCCCAATCCCCAGGGCCGGCCACTGTTTTTTATTATTTTTAAAAAATATATATTTATAGACACACCTAGGACATGCTGGACAAACCGTACGTACCTATCACCATGACGATTTGAGTGATATTCATTAAAAGGCGACTATGCATACAATGAATCCACGTGGAATGTATTTACACCACTAGTGAAGCTCTGACATGTCTGATGCCCTACCGTGCCTAATCCCGGTAGACACCCTTGTCGTTTATTTATACAAACATGGGTAGCTATTGACGGGCACATTTAATACACATGCACACCAAGCCATTCAAAGGGGATTCGACCAAAACTATGTAAGAAACCCCCCTCACAGTTAATAAAACACACATCCACTGCCAGATGTGTAATACTTTTTATTTTACTCTCTGGAAAGGGGACGAACATCACTTGAGAGTCACATTGCGCTCCTGGCAGAGCCCAATGCTGTGTGACACCCACCATTGCCTGCCGAGTGCCACACACCTCTGTGTTGTATTCCACCAGCTAGTGCATATGCTATGACACTCTCTAGCCCATGTGCACTGTAACACCACCCCGTGAATATGTCATGCCACACTTGTCTTCGCACGGGTTATATTGCCCCATCTAACGTGCCTTCCTCAATGCCTATGTTATAACGCACAGTGCTATGCCATACATATTACAATCTGGGATCCATATCTTTGTCACAGTGCATATGCAACGTTACACTCCCTAGCACATATTTTATATTACAACTTTAGAGACTAGTTAGGTTACACAACACTGCCCTGTGCATATTACACTCCAAGGCGCAAATCGCATAGCACGCGCTAGTGCCTGTGCTATCTCGCGCTCTCCAATGAATCTGTCATTGCGCACAATGTATTGCATATTATATTTCACGCCCGGTTCATCTTATATCATATTTTTTGGTGCATAGTTTATACCATACACTATATCTAGTTTTCATTTTCAATCGTGCTCTCAGGACTATGTTCTATATAACACTGTGTTCACCTACCCTTTTCACGGGCATTACATTTTGTGATAGGGGGTGGAGGGTCAGGGGGTGTTTCTGCCAAGTGAGCCCGGAGTCACAGTCACAAATGTCCTCTTCTTCCTGAATAAAAGTGAGATTATGCTGCATACTTGTTCATATTTTAAGTAGTTCGCACAGACACACGTTTTAAAAACAATAAAGTTCCTAATACCCGCCTTCTCTGAACAGTTACCTTGCTGCCCCATCCCCCTCCTCCCTATCCTCTGTTGTGTGAATCCATGGACTAGCCTCCTCCCTCCTGCCATGCATGGTCTGATGTGCTGCCACTGCCCTCAATTTCGTATGATGTACCAGTCCCCTCCTCCTGCCCTCCATTGCCCAATTCTATGCCCCATCATTGACCTCCTGCTTAAACTTTGTGCTTAGCTTGCTGCCCCTATTCTCCTTTCCCCTGCCCTCCGATGTCTTTGTGCATGCCCCTGCTCCATCCTTTTTGCCCACCATGTTCCATGGACCTGCCACTCCTATCTACTCTGAGTGTTCTGTTGAGCTGCCACTCCCCTCCCACCTGCCTAGCATTGTCAGATGACTGTAACCTGTCCCTGCCACCTCCACCCTGCCTGTCCACATGCCATGCCCCTATCCTCTTCCTCCTGTCCTACATGGTCCATTGTACTGCCACACCCTTCTGCCCTCCCTGGTCTGTTGTGCTGCAACTTCTCCTTCTGCCTGCCCCGTGCGGTCTGTTGTGAGGCCCCTTCCCCTGAACTTTCTGGTCTGTGCACAGGTCCTGACCCTCCCTTCTATCCTCCATCGTCCTTTGTGCATGCACCTGCACCCACCTTCTTGCCCATCATAGCCATTGTGCTGCCACTAACCCTCCCACTTGCCATGCATGGTCTTCTGTGCTGCCATGGCCCCTCCCACCTTCCCTGTGTGGTCAGTTAGCTGCCCCGGACCCCCTCCCACCTTCCCTCCATGGTCTGTGTGTATGCCATCACAGTCTCACTGTTGCTTTTCATGGTGTGTCTTGCTTCTAGTGCCCATCCTGCCTGACCTCCATGGCCATCTTGCTGCTCCTGCCCTGCCCCCTTGCCCCCAGCCCTCTGTTTACATGTGCAGACCCCTACTCCCTCCCTCCTGGCTTGTCTGTTCCATTGTAATGCACCTGATCCGTCCCTCCTGCCCTTTATGGTCTGTTATGCTGCAGCTTTCTCTCCTGTCTGTCCATTATGGTCAGCTAGCTACCATTGCCTCTTGCCCCTCTGTTCTCTGTTGTCCATATGCATGGTCCTGTCCCCTCCCCCTTGCTTTCTATGGATTTTTGTGCTGCACTCCCGTCCCGCATGCCCTGTGTGGTGTATTGTGCTGCTGCAAACCCTGATGCCTGCCCTGCAGGGTCAGTTTGGTGCACCTCTCCATGTCCCTCCTGTCCTCTGTTATCCAAGTCCATGTCCCTAACCCATTTCCTTCCATGATCCAATGTACCATACTTGCGAACATTTTGAACTTGGTAAGAGGGAGATTTTGAAAAAAACTGGGGTATTGATTTTCCCCTTTGAGTTACATTGAAAAAGAGGAGATTGTAGACAGGAGACAGATCAAATAAAGCCCATTTGAGCTTAAAAACATTGGACGTTTCCTGGCTGAATCGGGTCTGTTGGCATGTATGGTTGTACTACCATTGCCTCTTCCTTCTGCCCACAATGGTCTATTACATTGCCACAGCCTCTCTTGCAAGTCCTGTATTGTTGGTTTGTTGCCCCTGCCCCCCTTTCCACTGCCCTCCATAGTCTGTTGTGCTGCCACGGCCCTTCCTGCATGCTCAGTGTGGTTAAATTGTTGCCTTTGCACCCTCCTACCTGCCTTCAATTTTCAGTCTGTGCCCCTGGCCTCTGCCTCTCAACAGTATCCTAATGAACAACTAGATTGCTAACATTCTATATTTATTACAAAAGTGTGGAACGCCTGACGTCATCTTGATGTAATCAAAACTGTAATACCTAGAGCATTTCCTTTAGAAATTACATATCTGAGAAGGTCTTATTGGCATCAAAATGATGGTTAGTGCTCTAAAAGACTAAAATAAGGACATATTTTCTGAGTTTTCAAATAGCGACAAAGCACTTTTACATTTTTTGTTATCTTTATGTTTTTTTATCCAGTTAACCACTTGATTAAATGTTGCACTTAGGGGAGAGGATGTGGTGTTACTTCCAGAACTGCAGACTTTGCAACTGGGGAACCAGGTTGGAGTTTCTGCTTCAGCTCGACATTCTGTGATTCTGCTCAAATCACTTAGTCTCCCCATGTCTACAACCAAAATTAATTTGTTCTTGTGTGATGTAACCAATGCTCATGTAAAGCACTCCAATACCTGACAAGTCTGCACTATATAACACTGCAAAAACACAAAATAATAAGTGTTTTGCACACTTCTGTCATTGGGCTATATTTGGGCTACATCTGGGTGATTTTGGGCTATATTTGGGCTCTTTTGTCTCCAGTGGCCATCTTGGGAGATTTATTTGTTATGAAGTTTCCTAATTTCCTCATGTACTGCAGTCTCCTCAGTAGGAAATGCTTTCAGTTTTTTACTTTGATTCCATCATGAAGGTATTCAGATATGTCACACATTTGCCATAAATTCTGAAAGTTAGCACTCTAGTTGCTCATTAGATCACTGTAGTAAAACTACTGTTCACCATGGAAGTCTGCTCCTGGTATTAAAAGTGCATGTTTCAGTCTGCATGTCAGAATTTTTTAATGAAATAGAAGAGGATTTGAGAAGTCACTCAAAATGTGCCCTCATTTTCTTTCTTCAGCATTAATCATAATTTCTATGGCAAAATGAACTCCCTCATTGTGTTCCTTTTTAAATTAAATGTTTTAAGTGTTACCAGTTTATTCCAATCAAGATGGCTTCAGGTGTGCCATACTTTTGTCATAATGAAGACAGTAAGCGATCTAGTTGTTTTTAAGAACACTCTGGGACATTCTGTCATTGGGCTATACTTGGGCTACATCTGGGTGATATTTGGGCTACATTTGGGCTCTTTTGTCTCTGGTGGCCATCTTGGGAGACTTATTTGTTATGAAGTTTCCTAATTTCCTCATTTACTGCAGTCTCCTCAGTAGGAAATACTTTCAGTTTTTTACTTTGATTCCATCAAGAAGGCATTCAGATGTGTCACACATTTGCCATAAATTCAGAATGTTAGCACTCTTTTTGCTCATTAGATCACTGTAGTAAAGCTACTGCTCACCAGGGAAAACGGCTGCTGGTATTGAAAGTGCATGTTTCAGTCTGCATGTCAGAATTTTTTAATGAAATAAAAGAGGATTTCAGAAGTCAAAATGTGCCCTAGTTTTTCTTTCTGCAGCACTAATCATACTTGTTATGGTAAAATGAACCCCCTCATTTTGTTCCTTTTTAAATTAAATGTTTTAAGAGTTACCACTTTAATCCAAGCAAGATGGCTTCAGGTGTGCCATACGTTTATCATAAGTAGGACTGTTAGCGCTCTAGTTGTTCTTTGGAACACTCTGGGAAGCTGCAGTAGAACACAAAGGAATCAACTGACAGTCTCTGCCCTTGTTGGATGTACATGTTTTACTGAGAATGTCAGACTTCATTCTCACATGACTGAGAACGATAATGTGAATTTACAGAAAATAAGCTCTCAGTTTAGCCTATAGATCACCTTCCAAACCTCTGTGGGAAAAGCATGAGAAAATACTTTTCTCTCAATCATGATATCCCAGCAGAAGGCTTTTTCACATGGTGAAATCACCTTAGAACATACCGCAATTCCTAAAATGAGTATGGTACCATCAACAAATGATTTATAATGTAACTAAAGTCTTAAAACCTTCTATTAACTGCAATGCTTTTTAATGAGGTGCTATCATGTATATTGGTCCCAAGATGGCTGCCAACACTTCTTGGATGAAGTGCTGACAGCCAATCAGATCTCAGGATGAGATGTGTGGTTAGGCTCCGCCCACATATATATGATTTTACTTTTGATTTTCTCAGGAACTACTGAACAGATTGACACCAGACCTGCAAAAGGCACTTCCCTGAGCTGAGGACTACCTCTCTGCCAAATTTCAAGTAATTCTGTTCAGCCATTCGGGCTGTACCTTGGACTAAAGGTCCCTATGGAAAATTGCATGGGGAAAACGCGTTTTGGGACCCCCCTTTTTTCTCAGCCCCCGCTTGACGAATGCTCCCGAGACTTTCAGGGTAGGAGCGGAGCGGAGCGCCCCACCTATTTTAAAAATTTCACGAGGATTCGTCAACCGGCGCCAAAGTTATTCCAAATAGAATGTTGCGGATTTCCTATGGAAACACGGTCCTAACTATAACTATCTACTGGCGACCGCCAGTAGATAATATATATATATATATATAACTAGTAAATATTAAATATTTTAACTTGCAATAGAAATATAATGTTAATGAAATGTATAAATAATATTTAAAGATATATATAAAAATATACTTATTTAAACACACACATATATATGTATATGTGTATCTTGATGTACACATATATAAATTAAAACTCAAATTAAAAACGTTAATTATAATATATTATAATTGTCTGTTTTTTAATATTCTAATATATCAAGTGTGTATATATATATATATATATGTATATATATAAAAATATAGAAACATATACATACAAATGAAAATAAAAGCTATAACAAAGAAAGTAGGAAACACTTTAAAAACATTATATTTTAATTATACATAAAAAGTAAACAATAGAAAAAATAAGTTTATTAAAATATATTTAAAATAACATACATTTCTTAATATAAAAAATATAAAATAACAAATACTAATACATAATTAAACAATACTAACACAACTATTACATTTTAGAAATACTAAATATACAATTCCCATTCAGTCAATACAACAGTAGGGAATGACCTGGTTGTTTTCTATCTAATTATCCTGCTGGTCTTCTTCTTTTCCCCTCAGGTCTTGCTTTCACAGTTGTGGCTGTATTAGTGAGTGGGTTTATGAGTTGCTGTATGGGTGAGGAAGTGGATGTGTGTGTAGATATATGAATCAGTGAGTGGGTATGTAAGTACTGGTATGGGTTTGTGAATGGTTGTGTGTTAGTGGATGTATGTTCTATAGGGTATGAGTGGGTGTGTTAGTGATTTTGGGGATGATGTAATCAGTGATGTCACTAAGTCAAGAGTGATGTAATATGTGAGTTCATAAGCAGTGCATTACAGGTGTGTGAACTATAGTTAGCTCAGATAACTATTACTGCTGAATTTCACTGGTTTTGTACAAGTGAAACCCGAGCCTTACTATAACGTCCCTATAACCAGTGCCCCCATCCCATTTCGAGAAATATTATAATTTTATCTATAAATGGCATGTTGTGCTTATCCACTCCATTAGCCCCCTACTCCATCCCCCCTTCCACTTGAACATTTATTTGACAATGTCTTTGTCTAAGGTCACGGCCCATATTTTTCACACAGTGGGTACGTCCCTTGAAGGCCACAGGTTGAGGAAATTATGGAAAACAGTTTTGCGTGATTCTGGCCTTGTAACGGTCGGTCAATGTTCCCCAAATTACAAAACACTATCTCTAATTCGGGACACACTGCTCTAATATAAAGACAAAGTATCTACGGTGTTTTGCTGATTGTAGAGACGGTTCCTCTGATTGCGGGTGCAGTTCCTCTCAGAACCTTTTTTAAATTGCCAGGTAATTTAATTCAGAGAACTGTCTCTCTAAATATGTGACACCGTTGTTGTAAATTTGGGCATTATACCCCTAATATAAGACCTTTGTCCCTCTAAAGGCAGGATGCTGCTTTGCTGATTGCAGTACTCTGTTTCTCCTAGTGTAAAACACAACTCATCTGTAGGGCTCCCGGTTTTATGGTATTTATTTTTTTGACATTCCCGTCTGTATTTATCCATATTTATTTTTTGCTAATTTTATCTGTATTTATCCATATTTATTTTGGGCTTTGTGAAAAAAATAAAGCTGAAATTAGCATATTTCCACATTTATTGAACCGATAAAGATGCACTCATGCTTGAATGCCTGCCAGGTATCAATGCTCTGAACACCAACTGAAGATAAATCAATGCACTTATATGAGAATGTGCACATTTCAGTATCAACCTCATGTATATCTACTGCTGTTAAAGCCTCTTTCCTAAAATCCCTTTCTTTTTTAACCCTCTTACCAATCTATCCACACAGCTATTGGCTTGACAGTCATGGCAGAATTTAAAAATAACTCAAAAAGCAACCCAATTTCCGTTTTTAGCCACATTTGAAAATAAATACGGACACAAAAATAAATGTTTTCTGTCTGTATTTATCCGTAAGAATCAGTAAAAACGGAAAACAGGGAACCTTACTCATCTGATTAAGGTGCCATTCCTCTATTTATAGGACACTTATTTGCAGATGTGTGGCACTGTTCATCTGACTGTGAGACACTGTTCCTTTGATTGTGTGTTTTGTGACACTGTTCGTCTCATTGTGAGTCACTGTTCCTATAATTTTGAGACAATCTTCCTCTGATTGAGAGACACTGTTCCTCTGAATGTGAGACAATCTTTCTCTGATTGCGCGACCCTGTTTTTCGGAGTGTGAGACACTGTTCTTCTGATTGTGATACACTGTACCTATAATTGTGAGACACTGTAATTCTAATTGTGAAACACCGTGCCTCTAATTGCGAGACACTGTGCACTTAATAATGCAACACTGTACCTATAAAGGTGAGACACTGTGCATCTAATTATGAGATACTGTTCCTCTAATTGTGCTCTAATCATGAGACACTGTTCCTCTAATTGTGAGACACTGCACCTTTAGTTGTGATATACTGTACATTTAATTGCTGCACTCTATTCCTCTAATCGCTGTATAATGTTGCTCTATTTGTGGACAGCACTTCTCTAATTTGATTAGCTGTGGATCTTTGAATTAATCACTCTTGGCATTTTGAACGGATATCTTGATTATGTTTTTGGCAACTCAGGTTTTTTAAATGCTAATTTCTAACGATAACGTCTGTGAAACCTGTGGTTTTGTCAGTGAATTTTATATATATGTATTCAATCTCTTCTCACTCTTACAAGGAAGGAATCGGCACCCATGTTGTAGTTTGAAAATATTTAATCTGCAAAGGACACGATCCATGTGTTTTGGCTCGTCCGAACCTTGATAACGATAGAAGACGTCATTGTAGCTTCCTTATTTAAATGCACAAATGCCTCCAGTTGCCAAAATCAACAAAGGACTACATATTACATTAATCCAAAAAGTTGGCGGCTATACTAGCCTGGTCACAATGCGAAAATTCAGATATTCATACAGTAAAGAAAAGAAAACAAATGTGAATATGCACACAAAGTTATTTTAGCATATTTTGCCCCATGACTGCCGTGCCTGTATGTGCGTCAACGTAACTTGTTCATAATAAACATACTTACGATTTCAAACATCAACATAAACAATGTACTACACATTACTTTAAACTGAAAGGCTATCGACCATATTGATCTGGGCATGTTGCGTATTATAATGGTTCTTACGCGAAATAAAAGAAAAAAAGGGGCGTTATTATACACACACTACCCTAAATAAAGTTCTAGCAATTATAGTTCCATTTCATTCACAGCTCATTTGAGATATCATGAGTGATGTCACTGACCATGTCATGAATGATGTAATTTCTGAGGTCATAAGCAGTGCATTGTGGGGGTGTAAGTTATAGTGAGCTCAGGTAACTATAACTACTGAATTCCACTGGTTTTGCACGAGTGAAATCTCAGTTTACCTACAACATCCCTGTAATCTTTGTTTTTTCAGCGAATTTCTAGGTTTTTTTTAACAATAAGTAAGATGCCTATGAAAAAGGATGATGGGTGTTTGGAAGCAGGGCCTGGCATTGTGCTACCCCCATCCAAGATTGCTGCTCCTGCCTCCCCTCCTCCTTACCATCGATTGTCCATGTCCATACCCCTACTCCCTCTTTACAGCCCTGTGTGGCCGTTGTTCTTCCACTGGGCTTCCCGCCTTCTCTTTTAGCTTGCTGTCCCATCCACTTCCTCTCTATCTTCTATTGTCTGAATCCATGCACTAGCCTCCTCTGTCCTGCATTGCAAAGTCTGATGTGCTGCCACTGCCCTTCATTTAGCATGATGTCCCAGTCAACTCCTCCTGCCTTCCATTGCCCCATCATTGACCTCCTGTTTAACCTCTGTGCTTAGCTTACTGCCCCTACTCTCCTTTCCCCTGCCCTACGATGTCTGTGTGCATGCCCCTGCTCCATCCTTTTTGCCCACCATGATCCATGGACCTGCCCTTCCTATCTACTCTGAGTGTTCTGTTTTCGTATAAAAATATTCTTTTAGTTATTTTATTTTCTAGAACCAAGCAAGCCTGGCACAGATAAGCAATAAATACTTTACAGTAGTAATGTGAATGAAATACAGTTTGAATGATAATTCTATATGCACTTTGGTTTGATCCACAGTATGGATGCAGATAAATACAATAATTAGTAAATGCAGTACATATACTTGAATAGGCTTTTTTAGTAAAATAGCAGGCGAGAAACTTTTGAGGTTACTAGGCTTACACAGAGTAGTATACACACAGAAAACCAGTCAATGTTATCCTATGGAGGAAAATAGTGTTATCAGTTTTGAGGTAAGTATTTGGTAGTGGGAGTTGAAGTTCTGGGGGTAGACTCAGGGGTCCTCCAGGGTCAAGGATGCCTTCTAGTTAAACCCTCAGTGGTACTATGGCGGCCGGGTGCAGAGTGCTGAGGCCCAATGTTATCCAATATGGGATGGGGAGCCCCCTGTTGGTAGCTGCTGGCAAGCAGGCCACTTGGCTGTGGGAGCAAAGCTTCTGGACTTTCGCTCAGGGCAAATGGGGAAACAAAGTAGCACCAAATGTGCCCCCTCAGGGGCACTAGGGCGGCCGGGAGCCGGCTGCAGTTTAGATGTCGGGCGCCCTTTTGTGTTCAATGGGGAATCTCCGGTTTGCAATGGCACTGCAGGCTTGAGGACAAAGGTCTTCTGGGTGCAACCACCACTTCGAGAGGTAAGTTGGAAAGTTAGGGGTTGGTTAGGCACCGTCGCTTTGGGCACACAAAGCCATGTGGCATCGGGTGCAGGGGTGCTTTTGGGGTCGTATCTTCTTACCAGCACCTGGTCTCGGTTGGGAGGACCTTCCGGATTTAGGCTACAGGTGACAGCTGGAGCTTGAGGCAGGTCAGGGGTCGCCGGATCTCAGGTCAGGATCACCAGGGTGACCTCCTTGTGGTGTTTGTCCATTCGAGCTCAGGCCGTGGATGGCGGCTGCAGAGTTGGGCGGATTCGCTGTGTCCGGCCGGAGCCAGAGGTTGCAGATGAACAAATCCAGTGTTCACGGGAGACAAAGTCTTTGTGCTTGAAGGCAGGCAGGTCCTCCAGGGTTTTTGAGGTTTCTGGCTGCAGAACACACTGGGATTTCACAGGAGCAGGTTTGAGGGGAAGACAGGCCGGGAGGGCTGGGGCCAAGTCATTTTTTCCTCTTGTTAGCTGCTGCACGACTGTTCAATCCATCTTCTTTTTCTTCTTGTAGTTTCTTCTTGTCTGAGGAAGCAAGGTTCAGTTGTGTGCCTAAATACTAGATTTAGGAGTTTTACAGTTCGGTAAAAGGCAGGGACCAATGAGTCCCTTCCCTGGGGTGGGTACACCCCCTATTATGCCACCCTCCAGTGGGAGGGGAATATGAGCCTGTCCCTGGTTGGCTGGGTGATCCCATCTTCAAGATAGAGTGGACTGAGAGTTGTGCTTCACCTCGCCTCCCCCACCTAAGGGGTGGAGTTGGCAGAGGTGGGAACACTTCTCTTCCTAACTTGGTTTTCCCACCGGTTCTCCCGCCCAAAGTGGGGGTCAGAACCAGTGGGGACCAGTTGCTGAGAGCAGCAAGTGGCCTGGGGAAGCTCACAAAGGCGGCAAGCCTTTGAAGCTTCCGCTTCGTGAACCCTGCCCATCCTGGGGGAGGAGGCTTGGCACCTCGTCCCACGATGCGCATTGTTTCAGGCCCCAGAGAGCAGCAGGCTCGCAACCCAGGGGTCCAGAAACATGTCTGGTGGTGGCAGCAGAAAGCAGCCACCCAGCCTGGACCCTAGTGGTGGGTTAGTTTTCCGGGGGGATCTATAAGATGCCCTCTGTGTGCATTTGTCATTAAATCCCACACTGCCATCATTCAGTGTAGCCATTATGATGCTGTGGAGTTCGTAATCACAAACTCCCAGCACCATATACTCTTAATGGCAGCACTGCAATTACAATGTCTAAGAATGGATTTAGACACTGTAGGGGTGCGGGGCTCATGCACCTGTACCCTCACCACTGGTATAGTGCACCCAGCTAGAGGGGTGACTGATCTGTGCTAGGACAGTGGGTTGAAGGAATGGTACACAGAGATGTGTGCCATTTCGACTCTTCACTTTGTACTGTACTAAAACACGCAGCCTGCAAAGGCAGTGTGCGTGTATGTAAAGGTACAGGACCTCTAAGGGTGGCACAATAAGTGCGGCAGGCCTTAGAGGCCTTCTCTGGTCACAGTGCCCTGGGTACCTGTGGTACCATGTACCAGGGGCTGACCTGTGGCCAGAGATGCCAATTGGGTTTAGGCTTTAATGCAGTTTTAGGGAAAGAACATAGGCCCTGGGTACCTGATTAGCAGGAGCCCAGGACACACTCAGTCAAAGTACATCAGCAATTCAGCAAGAAGTGGGGGCAACCATGCAGAAAGAGGATACTTTCTCACACCCTACCTTCTATCCTCCATGGTACTTTGTGCATGCCTCTGCCCCCTTCTTCTTGCCCATCATGGCCATTGTGCTGCCACTACCCTCCCGCTTGCCATGCATGGTCTTCTGTGCTGTCACAGCCCCTCCCAACATCCCTGTTTGGTCAGCTAGCTGCCCCTGACCACCTCCCACCTTCACTCCATGGTCTGTGTGTATGCCATTATAGTCTCACTTTTGCCCTCTATGGTGTGTTGTGCTTCTAGTGCCCATCCTCCCTGACCTCCATGGTCAGCTTGCAGCTCCTGCCCCCTTGTCCCCTGTCCTCTGTTTTACAAGTGCAAGCCCCTATTTCCTCAGTCCTGGCTTGTCTGTTCCATTGTAATGCACCTGATTCCTCCCGCCTGCCCTTTATGGTCCGTTATACTGCAGCTTTCTCTCCTGTCTATCCATTATGGTCAGCTTGCTGCGATTGCCTCTTTCCCCTCTGTTCTCTGTTGTCCATGTGCTTGGTCCTGTCCCCTCCCTATTGCTTTCCATGGACTGTTGTACTGCACTGCCGTCCCGCATGCCCTGTGTGGTGTATTGTGCTGCTGCAAACCCTGATGCCTGCCCTGTAAGGTCTGTTTGGTGGAACCTTTCCATGTCTTCCTGTCCTCTGTTATCCGAGTCCATGTCCCTACCCCAATTCCTCCTGCCTTGATCCAATGTACCATACTTGCTCACATTGTGAACTTGGTAAGAGGGAGATTTGGAGAAAAAAAATGGAGAATTGATTTACCCCATTGACTTACATTGAAAAAGAGGAGATTGTAGACAGGAGACAGACAAAATAACGTTCATTTGGGCTTAAAAACATTGGGTGCTTCCTTGCTGAATCGGGTCTGTTTGCACATATGGTTGTACTACCACTGCCTCTTGCTTCTGCCCACAATGGTCTATTATATTGCCACAGCCTCTCTTGCCTGTCCTGCTATGTTGCTTTGTTGCCTCTGCCCCCTTTCTATTGCAGTCCATCATCTGTTGTGCTGCCACTACCCTTCTTGCCTGCTCAGTGTGGTCAAATTGTTGCCTCTGCACCCTCCTACCTGCCTTTAATATTCCGAGTCCGTGCCCCTGACCTCTGCCTCTCAACAGTATCCTAATGAACAACTAGATTGCTAACATTCTATATTTATTACAAAAGTGTGGCATGCCTGACACCATCTTGATGTAATCATAACTGTAAAACCTAAAGCATTTCCTTTAGAAATTATAGAAATTAGAGGGTCTTATTTGCATTGAAATTATGGTTAGTGCTCTAAAAAACTAAAATGAGGACATATTTTCTGAGTTCCCAAATAGCAACAACGCACTTTTAAATTATTTGTTAACTTAATTTTTTTATCCAGTTGACCATTTAATTAAATGTTGCACTTAGGGGAGAGGATTTGGTGTTACTTCCAGAGCTCCAAACTTTGCAACTGGGGAGCCGGGTTGGAGTTTCTGCTTCAGCTCAACATTCTGTGATTCTGGTCAAATCACTTGATCTCCCCAAGTCTACAACCAAAATGAATTTGATCTTGTGTGATGTAACTAATGCTCATGTAAAGCACTCCAATACCTGACCAGTTTGTACTATATAAAACTGCAAAAAAATCAAAAAATAAAAAGTGTTTTCCACACGTCTGTCATTGGGCTATACGTGGGCTACATCTGGGTGAATTGTGTGCTACATTTGGGCTCCTTTTTCTCCGGTGGCCATCTTGGGAGACTTCAATTCAATTCAATAAACTTTATTTGATAGGATTTAGAAACATGGATCATAAAAGTGTACATAAAAACAGTAAATCCTCATTCTTAATACAGTACAATGAGAATTAATTAAAACCAGTAGGTTAAAACAGGTGTTACAAAGCCCGGCTCAGAGCAACTTCAGTTTAACAGAATAGTAAAGTTCAATGTTTCGCAAGATCAATATCAAAAACTTTGTGCAAGATAAGCAATAAGGGGTCCAAGAAAGATGCAACAATCCAATACCTGACCAGTCTGCACTGTATAAAACTGCAAAAAAGCAAAAAATATAAAGTGTTTTGCACATTGGGCTATACGTGGACTACATCTGGGTGATATTTGTGCTATATTTGGGCTCTTTTTCTCTGGTGGCCCTCTTGAGCGACTTATTTGTTATGAAGTTTCCTAATTTCCTCATTTACTGCAGTCTCCTCAGCAGGAAATGCTTTCAGTTTTTTACTCTGATTCCAGCAAGAAGGCATTCAGTAGTGTCACACATTTGCCATAAATTCAGAATGTTAGCACTCTAGTTGCTCATTAGATCACTGTAGTAAAGCTACTGCTCACCAGGGAGTTGTAAGTCTGCTGCTGGTATTGAAAGTGATGTTTCAGTCTGCATGTCAGAGTTTTTTAATGAAATAGAAGAGGATTTGAGAAGTCACTCAAAATGTGCTCTAATTTTTCTGTCTGCGGCACTAATCATAATTTCTATGGCAAAATGAACCCCCTCATTTTGTTACTTTTTAAATTAAATGTTTTAAATGTTACCAGTTTATTCCAATCAAGATGGCTTCAGGTGTGCCATACGTTTGTCATAAGTAAAACTGTTAGAGCTCTAGTTGTTCTTTAGAACACTCTGGGAAGCTGTAGTAGAACCAGTGTTGCCAGATTGGGCTATTTTCCACACAAATGGGCAACATCTTTCCCATTTGTGCGGGAAATAACTCTTGAGGCGGGGAGCAGAAACTTGTGCTTTACTTGGCCCTGTGTTCGCAAAATCTCCGAGGGGGGCGGCGCAGTCAATCAAAATCCTGCAGAGCTCCCGGATTCCGCAGAGCAGGGACATCAATCTTTCATAGCGCGAAAGCGCTACCTATGACAGCACTGCTAAATGCTTCTGGCCTGCCCCCAGAGTGACTGGACCAATGTGGTGTCTAGGGGCAAACCTTGTTTGTATTGATTTCCGCTTATAGTGGGCGGCAGCATGTGCGTGTGCGTGTCATCAAATTTACACAGGATTAAAGCCAGTTAAGATAATTTGTGATTACATAGAATCAGGGTTTAAGTGATCCAGCAGTTTTAAAAGCAGGTGCTGAGACACGTTACTATCGGGCTCTCTGTTTTTTCCCTCACCCTCCAGATTAGAAACAAAATCATAACTCTGCAGCAGTGCCACCCTTCACTGCCTTTGAGGTACCTTTAAAGTGACTTGTTATAGTTCTTTCACACTCTCACCATTTCAGAACTGAAGCATTTTCTATATTATATACAACAAAGCAATAGTTGGTTATTTTTTATCATATGGAACTAACACTCCTCTGCAAAGCCAATAGTCATGGCTTGTTGTAGGTGTAATGTTACTTGTTGTATTATATATCTGGATGCAATGACAAAAGCAGCAAATTAACAGTGGGGCAGCACACTATGCTAAGCACAGATTTTTAGCTTGTGTGTTTTAAGCCGTGTCCCAATTACATCAGCCACGCCATTTTGAGAGCCCTCGCGCCTCCTCCCCAACAGATTTTTCATCCCACTTCAAGGCGTGCGCTAATCCAATGCATTCATTTTTGGCATGTGGAAAATGACTGCCTTTTGGCAATTTTGCTATTTTTCTACCAACTGGGACCAGGGTTGCCTAGTTTTCATCCTGCTTATGTGTGAAATTGACATATTTGCAGAATGCCTATGTGTGACATTTCTATGTTTTCTGTGACACCTGGAGTAACACTTCCCTGAAAGTTTAATTATGAACTCGAACCAGGTAAACTGCCAAAGCAGTACAACATAGTGCCCTCCGCATTTAATTACTCTATGCGGTACCAGCAGCATGCCCATGAGTAAATAACATGGACATGGTAGATTGGTCCAAAGTTGTCCTGTACTGTTTCCATATGTGAAAATCTCATCCAGGAAAGAACTGTCCTTTGCTCTCTGGCACCTTGAGTCTTGCACTCATCATAAAATAAAACATACTATTGCCACCAAAATAAAAACTAGAAGTCTGGACTGGTGTTAGTACTCACATGAAATCAGAACACTAAAGAACTCTGCACCACATTCATTGAGTACAATGTATTCTGTCTCGACACCAGAAATTCGAATCCATCATGAGTGACCTGATGCAAACACTGCTTTTGAACAGTTGATGTAGTAGTCTCTCAGCCATCCTCCAGATCCCCGGAGCACCCCGTCTTCCCAGGCACCTAAAGTCCACTATCCCTTCAGACGACTACAACGCTGACTGCTTTAATCCTGGTTCATGCAGTATTCACTCGTCTTAGTGCAGACCTCCCTCCCTTTCGGCTCCAGCAGAAGGACTCTCTCTAGTGACAATAGGACCCTGCAGGGGTAATCCCTCCAAAACATGCCAATACAGGAGTATTCTCCCCCCCCCTCCATGATCTTGTAGCAGTACCTCCTTTCAAGCTCCTACAGCCTGAACTCACTGCCCCATGTTCCTCTGTGCCTCTGCAGCACCCCCACTCTTATCAGTCTATGCCACACTTCTTTTTTCTCAGGATGCAGCTGGCTGTCTCTAGTATTTCCTCCACAGGTAGTGGTACAGAATCCCCCCTCTCTGGGTCTGCATTACTCACTTCATTATAGCAGTCAATTGACCTAATGTAATGGCGAATTTCACCCAGGGCTGTTTTAGTCAGTAACACTGTGACTTATGCGGTGAAACTCCAAATCCCAGGAGGCTTACTGTTATCAACTAAAATGGTCTTTGCTGAAAGTGTCCCTTATTAGTCAGCGAGCGGCTGTGTGGGGAGCTCTTTGAGCAGACCCATCCTTCTGGCTCTCATGTGTCCTAAGTGAGTGCACTTTTTCCCTCCAGGCTATTGCTGAACTCCACTGCCCCCCTGTAATGTGGTGTGTGGCCTTTGTATCTCCTGCCGCCTCAGTAACACAGTGAAATAAACAACACTGTAGCTGAACATGATGACAGGATGAGGTTAAGTGGCACCGTTTCCCTTACTAGCAAGCTTTTGCATAGTCTCAGACATCCATTCTTTCCACACACAGGTCTGTTCTTCGTAGCCTTACATGTTTGTAAGTTCTTGTATCTGAATTATGATGGCCGCTTCGGCTCTCTTCTCCTAGGTTCACTCGCTTGTGCCGTTTCTGAGAACTAATCTAGCTGAAGGCAGAGATTAATCTGTGAGTCCAGTGCCGCCTGCCCAGACTCCCAAGACACAGTGCATCAGCCCGACACAATTAGGGTGAAGTGGGCACCCCGCAGCCCCGGGCTCTGGTGCCACCTGCACCTACTGCATCATTCGCAGCTACGTTCCTGGACAGACCCCATGCTGTGACAAAGTCCATTCACCTGTGCCCAGCCTGACCTATACATGTAATGCACAGCTTCCACTCGTCCTTGTCCAGAGTTGGGACTGCAAATGATATGTGCTGGTCAAAAAGTGTGGGTCCATCCGCGTGGCTGAGGCACTTCAAGTACTCGTTGCAGACATAGAATCACAACTGCGTGGTTAATACTCACGTTTAACTAATCAAACTGTGTCCTAAGACAGAACAAAGTCCTCAGCTCCAGAAGCAGGAAGGGCAGGCTGTTAATGAATGCGCTTTCACCTCAGATCTATTAATAAGCGCGACAAATTGGTGACCCTGTGGTAATACAGGGTGACACTATAATGAGTTACATTAGCCCGTTGTGTGTGGCACTAGGCAGTACTGTGGGAGCCTAAAACACTGGCCATGCCGGTCTAAACTCGACCAGGCGACAACCTTACTTGCAACACGCAGATTACAGATTTGTGTTGTATTTAGAGCGCTCAGTAGGTCACTGCGTTTGTTACCAAGAACCTTTAGTTACTGGCAGTTAATAAGTTAACATCCTTCTAATATAGAACTAGACGACTATGGCCATAGAAAAAAGACTTTCCCAGGCCAGAGAAAATACTATACTATCACTAGCCAAAAATGTGTATGAATAAGCATCCGATGGAGGTGCATTTGATGCTTGAGAAAATCTGCAAGCAAAGTAAAGGTGTAAATACAGTGTTTAAAAAAAAAAGAAAAAATCCAGAACTCGAAAAAGACGATGCGAGTGACCTCAGTGAAGAGAAGAAAAATTCTAGAAATACAATACAAAGGTAAGCTAGGTGAGACATACCGAAAACATACATAATAACAAACAGTCATCATGAGTCAATGTTCATATTACATGTTGCAGACAATGTATAAGCTCAGCCCTATAGTATATCACAAAAAGGCAGCTTGCTTCCAGTCCTCAAAATAGTTTAAGCCTTTGTTGAGGGATGGGATCCCCAGGGCCATAATAGGCTTGGGGCGGGGGCTGTGCTTCCCCTCCCCTATAGAATATATATATGCTTGGGGAGGAGGCTCTGCTGCCCCTCTCCTATAGAATATATATATGCTTGGGGAGGAGGCTGTGCTGCCCCTCCCCTATAGAATATATATATGTTTGGGGAGGAGGCTGTGCTTCCCCTCTCCTATAGAATATATATATGCTTGGGGAGGAGGCTGTGCTTCCCCTCCCCTATAGAATATTTATATGCTTGGGGAGGAGGCTGTGCTTCCCCTCCCCTATAGAATATATATATATGCTTGGGGAAGAGGCTGTGCTTCCCCTCTCCTATAGAATATATATATGCTTGGGGAGGAGGCTGTGCTGCCCCTCCCCTATAGAATATATATAGCCAGTGTAATTAGAGCCCCGTGGATTCGTCACAAGCCCAACATGTTTTCACCTTATGTTTGACCTTATGTGTTTGTCTTTGCGTGCATTTGGAAGCACAGCCTAATGTGTGCCATTATCATTGATTAAACCAGGCAGCCTCTGTTCTGGTTAGCCACGAGGCAATGTGGTGTTTGTAAATAGGCATTAACTATACTTGCAGCACAACGTATATTCAAAGCAGTTTCAACTCTTGCAGTTTTTATTATCTGATTCACTATCAGGAAGGCAGCATATTTTGAGAGCATTGGCGCCATAATTTTTAACATCAAAGCACCTCGGCTTGTCATTATGACAGGTTCGTATCTAAGGCAGATTAAGCCACATATAGATGTTTTCTCTGTGCACATTTCAGGAAGCTGATTATGTTCAATTGTTGGTATACATGCTGACTGTGTAGTATGCAGTTATTTATATTCTTCAATTAATTTCTTGCACTTTGCACTTTATGTATATGTTTAGACTAGCATGTTTTACCAGTGTTATTTACGACCACACAGTCTATTTTCTATGTCCATTCTTGCCTGAAGGAGGGAGGAGGGCTATATATTTATGTAATTCTATGGCGCCAATTAGATTGACAAAGCCTGGACCTGACATACAATAAAGAAGCCTTATCCATACATACCTCGTGTACGTGCCTCTTCTTCGTTGGAGCAGGATTGTAACCGAGCAAGAGAAGTTGAATATATATATATATATATATATATATATATATATATATATATATATATTCAACTTCTCTTGCTCGGTTACAATCACCGCAACTCCTAAACAAAGGGCGCGTCGTCTGTCCGGATCATCCGGGCTCGATCCGTGTAAAATGTTCAAATTACCGATACTTCAAAGTAAAGGATGACGACGCCGTGTCTTGTATAAATTCAAAATTTAATGCTCAGCTGTTGGACGCGTTTCGCCTGTCCCACAGGCTTGTTCACCAACCATTAACAATAAAGTTTGCCACCATTTTAAGACACTCGCTACGTGTCACGTGCACAAAAACTACAAATGCAGAGTATTCAACGACAGACTAGTAGTTTTACCATAAGAACATGAAGTCATGTTAAACATTTTTTCTCAAATCGTAGCTTGATTTTAGGGAGTAATTAATAACCCTCATTAATGAAAAATAAACCAAATATCTAAAGAAAAACAAGCAAAATAGCGCTGGAGGACAATTTACGTTCAATGCGTTGTCATTTTGGTTCGAAGACCGTAATGTTTGGTAGTGTCAATATAAAATGCTTATTGCATTCTCACTGCGTAACATTGCTGTTTTCATTATTCTTATTATTTACAATATTTTCATTAATCAAGACTGGTGTGTTGCCCAAGTGGGCCAAAATTTCATTGCGATTATGGTATAATTGTTGAATTCATTTGCAAATATTACAATCTACAACAGTGCTACCAAAAAAAATATATAAACTTAAAAAATAATATACTAAATGGTTAAAAACGGAAGGGAAAGAGGCTGCACTTATACATTAATCATAGGTGGGTATGTAGGTCTTCCTCAATATTGAGCCCTGTCGGGTTCTTACAATTCAATTTGATTATATATGAAGGAGGGGTGATCAAGGCCGCTTGGACGGCCGAAACGCGTCCTGACACAGGAGGAGTAAGAAATAAAAAATAATGCTGCACAAGTTGGTCTGTACTGGTGATTTCCGTGCGAAAGCGGGATTGTATCACGAGTTGCTGTGATATATATATATATATATATATATATATATGTATATATATATATATATGTATCCGTGGTTTGCATGTCAAGTAAAACATTTATTTTCCCATGTTAATTCCCAAAATGCAGAGTCGAACCTTCAGCCCAAACTGCTGCGCGGAATTATTCCAACTGTGGCTGAAAGGTAGATGTTACGTAGATTGTGATTTATGCTATTTGGTGCAAATCTGTTCAATAGTTTTTTAGAAATTTATGAAAATAGAGTTAGAGATATCTCTGGCCGTGATGACTTCCCGAAAAAAAGAACAAGCTTTTGTAAGGAAATGCACAGCTATGATTGGATGCCAACACGTCAAACAGGAAGTGTCGGCAGCCATCTGGAGACAAGGCCTCACGGAGTCCCAAAAGTATAAAGTAAAAATGAAGATAAGGGGGCAGGGTAGCAATACCCTGACCCCCCCCCCCATCCCAAGCCATGGTCTTGGGGTCCTGCTGAAACCCCACCAAGCAAAAAAAAAAGCATTTAAAAAAAAAAAAACATTACGGTGAGGTCACGATGAATTTGCAAAATTGCAATAAAAACTTTTTATAAAGCATGAGCTCCTGCACTTGTTTTTAAAACAGCCCACAGGGGGCCTAAGTCCCGGGGGCATATGTAATATTATGCAGGGGCTGTACTCAGCCCCGGGGATCACCACCTGCCTGTGGCAATGAACTATAGAAATGCAGGGAGGCCTGTGCGGCCCTCCCTCAGCCCGGATACAGCGACTTCACTGGGGCAATGAATTAAAGAAATGCGGGCAGGCCCGAGCACCCCCTGCAGCACCAGGACATGCATAACAATATGGGGGCAGTGGTAAAGATTGGAGGGGGGCTGCAAGGCCCCCCTACTGGAGCCAAAGTTGGGCTGGGGACCGCCACGCCCAGGGACAGCTCCTGCAATGTCCTGGGTTGCTCACCCCAGGACATGGTTGCTTGCTAACAAACACAAGCATATGATGGACTGAGCGCTGAAACTTTTCAGACACTCACCGTCAGTCACAGATCTGGGTTGAATACATCATCATTCTTTAGTTCACTCTGCCACGTAGTACAGACCCAGCCATATTCAAATCAGACTTAACCCTGTTCTTCATGGTAACAGTCCAGCTCGAACTGCCAAGCCAGGTCTTCCCTGGACCGGAAATAAGCATCCTGGGACAGGTTTTGTGGTAACACCCCTTATCAGCCAGGCTAGCTTGAATCCACTGGCAAAGTGAGCAAGGGACCCACGACTAGGCATACCCTGCCAACTTAGGGTGAACAAATCAAACACAGAGATGATAAGCGGAGTGCTGGGTCGGAAACACTCATCCCCGTCACACATCTGGGTTGTATCTATCATCGTTGTTTAACTCACTTCAGTAGACTGAACTGGGATTGCGAAGTGAGCTAAAGAACGATGATGGATTCAACCCAGATCTGTGACTGGGGTGAGTGTCTGAAAAGTTTCAATGCTTCATCCATCATCTCATTGTGTTTGCCGCTGGATACAAGCTGGCCTGGCTGATAGCAGTGGTACCCAAAAACGGGTCCCAGAATGCTTGTTTTGGTGTAATACCACTCATCAATCAGGCTAGCTTGAATCCCGTGGCAAAATGAGCAAGGATGGCGAAGTGAGCTAAACATCGATGATGGATTCAACCCAAATATGTGACTGGGGGTGAGTGTCTGGGAAGTTTCAGCACTCCGTCCATTATCCCTTTGTGTTTGCTAAGGACAAGAAATGTCCTACTCGTCACAGTCACTACAGATTGTGCTACAATTGATCACTGATGCATTCACCTCCACAAAGCATTCCAGATCTTCTTTCTATGTTGGTTGGCGAGAAAACACACATGCATTGCATTTTTCAAGCCTAGGAGGTCAGTATCATTTGTCCTTTACAAAAATGGAGATTCAATTGGGGCACCAGCTATGTTTATACATGTAAGTACTTCCCGTTGAGGTTTAATTTCTGTGAAATGAGCATCAGGGCTAGAACTGCCCCGCCAAAACTTAATGGGGGAGGGATGTGTGGCCCTGACAAAATTCAATGGGGGAGAGGTCACACAGCTCCTGTCCCCAGGCCGATTTCGGCAATGGAGACACCTTCCCCCATCCCTCGGAGCCCGGCCATGTCTACCTGGCTGCCCAGTGTGCTTTGATCAGGATCACAGGAGAGCCTCAATACCTCCGTAGTCCCTGTCGGCTCACCTCCTCTAGCAGCTCACTGCTTGCTCCGGCAAGCAGTGAGCTGCTAAATATGCAGTTCTCTGCGTGCAGGAGCAATGTTTCATCTGTTTGTCTGTCCACATGACAACAGGCAGGGAAACAGATGAAAACTCTGCTCCCAGCAAGCAGGAGCAGTTGGACAGCTCCAGTTTTCTTGGAACAGAATTATTGTTTTCTCTTGATTGGCAGGAGATGTCATAGCTCCCACCAAGCAAAAAACTATCTCCTGAAGGTGGGCACCTCCCGAGTTAGCAGGAGCTGGTCCGGGTTGTGGAAGTCTCTAGGGCTTCTAATGGCTCATGGCCCCCTTCTTTAGTATGCACAAGACGGCCTCGGGCCTGTATATGGCCTGGCAGGGGGACACGCGGTACCAGTCTCACTTTTTTAAATCATGTTTGACCTCAGCATGGTGGTGGTCCCCAGGGCCTGGAGGGTCTGTGCAGCCCCCAGCAACTTCTTTAATTTAGCCCCTGGGAAGTTGTGGTCCCAGGGGCATATTAATGACCTCGGAGTGGGACTTGCGGGCCCCACTCCTTTTTTTTAAATAAAGCCCTGGTGGGGAGGTGATTGTCCCAGGGGCATTCCTACCCTGCCCCCTTTTCTTTATTTTGTTTTTTTAGTGGGGAAACTTGGCTCAAGCCGAATCCCAAAATGGCTGCCAACGCTTCCTGGTTGAAGTGTTGGCTGCCAGTCTGATCTCTGCACGCAATCATGAGGATTCACAGAGGGGTCGCAGCCCTATATATTCAACTTTGGTTTTCTTGTATTAACTTTAAAACTAGTGAATGGATTTATACCGAATAACAAAAAGCACTCTTTCTAGACGAGGAGATAGTTTTTTTCAAATTTGGTGTAATTTCATTCAGTGGTTCGGGCTAGACTCGAGTTCAAAATTCCCATGAGAGTTAACATGGGAAACGCGCTTTCTTTGACACCCCCTTTTTCTCAGCCCCCACTTGACGGATCACCCTGAAACTTTCTATGCACAACTAGAATCAGAAAAAACAATAATTGATGAACAGAATGCAGAACACTGTCATACATTCACCCGAGGACAGAGATTTGGGCCTAAATCCATCGTTTTTTTGCTCACCATGCCATTCCAGTTTGAACCCAGCCCGAACTGCCAAGCCAGGTCCTCCGTGGACTGTAAACAAGCATCCTAGGACCGGTTTTGGGGTTTCAGGGCATATGGAAAAACGTCCTGACTTGCCCACACTTCCTGAGACAATCTGCATCTTATTGCTTACTGTTAGAACTGGGGGTCTCTAGTTGGCCAAATAGGGACCCTTGCTTCTAAGTCAGGGAAAGGGGATTACACTTCTGGATAACCTCTGCTCACCCCATAGGTAGCTTGGCACGAGCAGACAGACTTATCTCAGAGGCAGTGTGTTAAACATTTGTGAACACATACAGCAATACAGTGAAAACACTACAGATGGACACCACCCAGGTTTTATAAAAATAAAGTATTCTTTATATAGACTTAACACAAGACCACAAACGACAAAAATCCACAATAGTGTAATCGAAAATAATACTTCAAGATGGTAAAGGTAGTTAAAAATAGGCTATTCACTCAAAAGCAGTCTTTAGCAACAGATAACCCCCACTGGAGTTATCACGACGTCAAGGTCAAAGAAATCCCAAAGTACAGCGCCGACCGCGAGGTGCGGGGCATTGGGCCCGGAGTCAAAACAGACCCACACAGAACAGTACCTTGGAAAAGAGAAAACAAAGACAGCTCACGGCGTCGTTGGCTCTGTGCGGCGTCGGTTTCTTGCTTTGGGGGAGGCGATCCGTCGGGTCCTCGATGCTTGCGGAAAGCAGGGGATGCATCTGCTGTTTACCGGAGAGGAAGTGACGTCACGATGGCACAGAAACCACGGTTCTGTACGATGTCACGATGCCGATGGATTCTTGACCACCCACGTCGCGGATCGGCTACCCGATGATGTCGGCTTCGGAGTCAATGCGGCACAACAGCAGGCGTTGGGTCTACGTTGCAAGTCGGAGCAGCGCTCACGGCTTTGATGCAGATTACGGCGTTGCTCGCTGGCGTCGGTGTTGCAAATTCCCACTGTAGCAGCTAGAACAGCAAGTTACAGATGCAGGCAAACAGAAGGGGGAAAGTATTTTGTATCCCTGACACTTCAGACAGGAGGCAAGCTCAAATTTAAGCCCTTGGAGAAATATTCTGCAAGATGATGAAAGTTCCTTAAAAGTTTCTTCTCCTTTCCTTGGCAATGAAGAAACCACTGCATGCCAACCCAGCAAACAGCACACTGGCAGAGGGGCAGTCCAAACTCCTGGTTCTTCTCCTTGGCAAAGGTTTGTCTTGATTTCCCAGAAATGATCTAAAATCTTGGGGTCTGGGCCCCAATATTTATACTAGCAAATCCTTTGTCTCTGAAGGCAGAGATTGTCTGTACCTAGTCCAAACCAGTTCTGGGTGCATTCTGACAGTGCACACCTTCTTCCTTTGTCAGTGTGGGCCAGGGTCATTAGACACACCCCAGGAGGTGGAGCCGGCATTGTGGAAGGCAGGCACAGCCCTATTCAGGCCCAGGTGCTACTCCTTCAACCACTCATCATGCAGATAGGCCTTTTCAGCCTAGTGCTGACTCACCCTGTCTCCTGGAGCACCCCAGCCCCTGTCACTCACAAAACCAGACATACAATACACAAGCTAGCAGAGGCAGGCTGGATGGTTAGGTAAGAAAATACCTACTTTCTAAAAGTGGTATTTTCAAACACAGAATGTTAAAACCAACTTCACTAAAAGATGTATTTTATCATTCTGAGTTCAGGCATACTAAACTCGAATTTCTAGCATAATCCCTGGGTCAATTATGATTATAGGATGTTATAATCAAACTGCCCATTCTGGCCTATGGGGACAGGTAGCCTTGCAATAGTGAAAAACGAAATAGGCTATAATTCACGATCAGGTCATGCCACCCACATCAGGGCATGACCAACCTTTTACATACAATGCACCCTGCCCTAGGGCCTAACTTAGGGGTGTCTGATATGTAGAAAAGGGAAGGTTAGGTACTGGCAAGTGGTTGCACTTGCCAAGTTGACATGGCAGTCCCAGACACAGGCTCTGCAAGGGCAGGCCTGAGACACGCTTTCCAAGCTGCTCCGGTGGGTGTACAACCAGTGCCGCAGGCCCACTAGCAGCATTTGATATACATGCCCTGGGCACACGCGGTGCACTGTATTAGGGTTTGACAGTAAATCAAATAATCCAATCATGGAGACACTAATTAATACATGAATTTACAATAGGTAGCACTTGCATTGTGGCACTGAATAGCAGTGGCACAGTGCCCAAAGCATCTAAACCTGCAAAACATATCAAAAACAGAGGAGGCAATCAGTGAAAAATGGAAGGGAAACTCACGCCAATGCTACCAGGTCTAACACTTACCCATTTCTACTAGTGTGGTGTGGGAGATATAGACCCTATGCAGCACCTTTAGTTGCACTAAGCAGAAATATAGATGGATATCAACCTGCAGTGGCAATTCCAAGGCCTCAGGCCAGACTTCCTCCTGCAGGTCACCCAGACTACCTCCCAACGTTCTAGTAGTTGGGTTAGAATATCGGGGGAGTTATTTATGAGTTTTCAGTACCCTGGAGAGATTGCCTTACTAGTGAGGTGTTCCTCCAGTAATCTATTTTCAAGAGACGACAACTCTGGTAGGTTTTCTCCCAGGGGCAGTGCAGCTCGGAAAGCATGTCGGATTTGTAAGTATCGGAATGTCTAAGTGGGTGATAGTTCATGGGTTTTTTGCAGGTTAGCAAATTGAATTATCCCCTCAGCAGTGCATAAGTCCTCCACTGTGGATATTCCTATCAGGTCCCATTTATCAAACCCCTGCCTTTCTGCCATAGTTCCCAGGAGTTCAGAGTCCCACGGGGGTGTGGCACGGGTGAACTTCTTCTCCCATCCTAATTTTCCTAGGGTTGCATTCCATAGATTGACTGTCAGCACTGTAGGTCCCTCCAGACGAAGGCGTCGGGATCAGTATAAAGTACATGGCAGTAACCTCCCGGCTGTAGGACCAGGCAGTCCATATGGTAGGCCGGCTACTCCTCAGGCCGGTAGACCCATTGATTAAGAGGCATCAATCGTGCCACTTTATAGTATGATGGCAGATCTGGTAGCGCTATCCCACCATGGTACCATTCCTTCGTCAGTTTCGCCCGGGCAATATGTGGGGAGCCCCTTCAACAGCATGGTCCTCACCTCGCTATCTATTGCCTTGAAATATGTGTCAGGCACCGGAAAGAGGGGGTTTTGTAGTACATGCAGGAAGAGGGTCAATGCAATCAAGTGCAGCTTTCCCCAAAAGAGAAAGTGGGAGAAATCTCGAGTGACGGACATCACTTTTAAGGCGAGCCAATAGGCCTAGTAGGTTTTTAGACGTGAATAGGTTTGGGTCTGTTGTGATATGGATGCCCAGGTTCTCAGAAACTATTCTCTACAAAACTGGCCTCGCACCTCCAAGGGAGGGGAGGTGCAGGTCCAAGCAAAATAAATATTACTGATTTAGGCCAATTGAGCCTATTCCCAGAGTATTCCCTAAAAATTAAAAAGATACTCATCAGTCTAAAAATGGATGATCTTGGGGAAGCCCAGTACAGGAGAATGTTGTCACAATAAAAGGATATTCTGTCCTCCAAGACCTCGGTCCATCGCTGGCCTTGGATCAGTGGGTCTCCTCTAATCCATGCAGCCAGGGGTTCAAGAATCAATGTGAATATGAAAGGAAATATGAGGCAGCCCTGCCTAGTTCCTTAGTGAAGGGGATAAGTCTTAGACACTCTACCCTTCACCACTACCCGCACCAGTGGCTGGGATTATAGCAGTCACAGCCAGAATAAAATCCTCTGGCCGAAGCCCATGTGTCGGAGTACAGCAAAGAGGTATGGCCATGCCACAGTTTGAAAGGCAATGCGGACATCAAGAGACAGGATCGCTGCATCCTCATTAATTGTGCGCGCACAGCCAATGTCTCCATGGAGTCGGCGCAAATTAGGTACAGTGTTACGACCAGGTTTGAATCCTGATTGGTCTGGATTGACCAGTTATGACATTAATGGGGTTAGACAAAGAGATAGGAGTTTAGCAAGAATTGTTGCCTCTATGTTGAGTAAGGAAATGGATCTGTAAGAGGCACAGTGTTCCGGTGTTCTGCCCTCTTTGTGTATTACAACCACTGAGGCAAGTCTCTGTTCCTCTGGGAGTATACCCACCTCCATGCTCTCTTCAAACATTTTTAGAAGATTAGGGCCCTACGATGGATGCTGTAAGCTTTTATATTTCTATGGACCTGCCATTGGGCCCTGTCTCCTTGCCCGGTAGTGGTGCTCGAATAGCCTGCTTCACTTCCTCCTCTGTAAGGTCACTGTCTAATGATGCTACTTCAGCTAAAGAGAGGGTAGGGAGCAGTCTAACAGTTGAAAGGGCCAGGGCTTCCTGCTCTGAACCAGCAACGTTAGAGGACTAGAGCTTGGTATAGTAAGTTGTAAATGTATCTGCAATTGTATGTGGGTAACTCAGATACTGTCCGTCTGCAGATTCTAGCACCACTACCCATTGTCTCAATTGGTTCCGCCTTTCCAGCACGACAGGTAGTTTACTTGAACTGTCTCCCAGTTTGCATACCGGGTGCTGCATAGCCCTATCTGTTGTTCTAGAGACTTCTGTCACTATGTCTTTGTATTCCTGCTGTTAGAGAAGCAGGCTATATTGCGTGTCTATATGTGCCATGTCCCCCAGTTGGGATTCCAGCTCCAGAATTTCCTGTTCCAGTGCCTCTATCTTAGCATACTTCTCTTATCTGTATCCCATGATCAATAACAGAGCTTCAATTAGGAGGTGACTAAATGCTCGTTTTCTTTGAAATAATGAGTTGTTTGTTTTATTAGTCTCTCCCATATAGTTGAGAGTCTCAGGTATCATGGGTTTATGAATATTGTGCCCATCTCCCGTGCGGTATCCAGGCGGTATCTTGCCCATATTGGAGAGTGATACAATGTGCCCCTTGCCAAATGCCGCACCTCCCAGAAATTCGACAGGGAGGAGGCCGACGAAATAAGAAAGTCAAAGTGGGACATACTGCGGTGATCCCCGAAGTAAAATGTAAAGTGTTGTGCAGAAGAGGTAAGAGCTCTCCAAACATCTATCATTTCCAATGCTTCTAAAACATCTGCCAATTGGTTCCTGAAAGGGGTTATTTTCCTGTGTGGGTAGCGGTCTGAGGTGTCACAGAGTGTCATTTTGAAGTTACCTTCAATCAGGAACTCAACGTCTGGTAATTGGAGCATGAGTGTACCTATATCTGGGAAGGAGGTGCTGTGTAGGGTTGGTGGTAGGTAAACAGAGATGATATTGATCTTTTTCCTCTCCCACGCGCCTGTCAGAGCTACATATCTACCCTGTGTGTCCGTCCAAACCTTGTCTATCAAGAGAGGAAAACACTTTCTAAGGAGAATTCCTGTGACCCGGGAGCAAGAAGTGTATCTTGCGTGTGCCACCATTTTGTAGCCCCAGTGGTGCAGTGCCTTACAGGCATTACCTAAAAGATGTGTCTCCTGTAATAGGACAACATCTGTAGATGGTGTTTGATGTATTGTAGACAGGAGGTGAAGCTCCGAAATATTTATATCCATTCTTGTGGTCATTTGTCTATGTAGGGTGGTTTTCCCTACCCCCATCATCAGATCTCTTCAAGCCGTGTTTCTGTAATTGTGGCAGCTTCTTCAATAATATAATTTTGTGTGCAATATAGCTCATCCTAGTCCCCTGTCCTAAAGAGAATAGACCTAAGGAAATAGAGGTGTCGAGAAGCCCTCCCCCTCACCCTCGTGACATTTTCCCAAAATACCCAATCATATTTTATGGAAACAAACCAAACAGGAAGAAAAAAGACCGCGCACCCTGCTTCCCTGCATGGCGGACCTGAAACTGCCCACCCCCCCAACTCTGCAAAGACCATGTTGCCCCAACCCAACATACTAAACTTAGGTGATCGTAGGCCTTCCTCCTCACCCACCACCCATCCCCGTACCTGTATAACATGTAGCACCATCAATTTTGGCCGTATGGACATCATAGTTTGTGTCATAAGGAGTGCAGTTGCCCTACCAAGACATCCTCTACCGCCACAGGGGGAAGGGCGGGGGCGGGAGGGAAGGAAGAATATTCTGTCCAGTGTCTGAGTTGGTCCAACAGGAGCAAATCGCAGCCCACCACTCACTCAGGTGAAACTTGATGATCTCAGTTTCTGACTCTAAAATGTGTCACTCTCAGTCGTGGGATACGGGCCCCGTCGCATCCCTATGGGTTTCTGCGCTCCTGTCGCTCAGGTCTCCTGTCAATTCTCTATTCTCGCCATGTCCTGCCAGGGGCTGTCACTCTATTCGGTTGGGAGTCGTTCGAAGGCCCGCGGTCGCTCTCCGCAGTGTGCACCTCGTCGGGCACCCTGGACTGGTGTCCAAACCTCAAGCCATTTCCAGGCCACCTCCAGAGTGGTAAAGGATCAGGCCTTGCCTTCTGATTCTATGCATAGTCTAGCCAGGAAAAATTGATTATTCACTCTCTTCTCGATTAGGGCCTTTGTCACGTCAAGGAACGTTCGCCTGCAAACTTTCAGCCTGAAGTCCGGGAAGAAGGTAACGTGTGCATTTTCATACAGTACTGGTTGAACAGCTTAGATCATTTGTAGGATCGAGTCACGATCCCGAAAATGAAAAAGTAATGCAAGCAGTGGGCAGGGAGGGGCCCCAGGTTGAGGGTGCCCCCCCGCACCCTGTGTGTTCTCTCTACGGAGATAAACTTGGAAAGTTCCTGCACAGAAAGTATTTGAGGATGAGGTCCTCTATGAATAGGTCTGCAGGTGACTCCTCTGCGCATTTAGGGACCCCAACATTCAGATGTTTTTCCGATGGGATCTTTCTTTGAAATTTTCCAACTGCACTTTCAAGAGCATTTTTCAAGCTTCTAGTTCCCCCACATGCACCTTGAGGCACTTAGTGTCTTGTAGCAGATGCACCATTGACTCTTCCACCTCCTTGGCTCTTGCTCCCAGGTTGCGAAGGTGCGCTCTCATCAGGGAGACCTCTGTCATAACAGTGTCAATACGGGATTCTAGTGCGGTGCGTACTCCCTGTTTACGGCCATAATGTCTTGGAGGAACAGAGGAGTTTCTTCTGACATAAGTGGGGTTTTGGAGGTGGATTGGTACTTGGGAGCCCTTCTGAGTATCAGGTCCCCTGGTAAGAGCATACTTGGAAATCTTTGTTTGGTGCGGCCCTTTTTTGTTCTTTCTGCCTGTCATCTTGGCGGCAAGGCAAGGTGATCTTTGTATCTAGCAAAGGCGGGGGGAGGGACAGGGGTAATCCCGCCGCCTGTCTGTTGGAGTACTCCAAGTCCAATGGGGCCTCTCTGGTTTTCCCTTGTGGCTTCTCTCGTGTTTGACTGGGCTGATGTTTGTGATCTTATGTTTTCTGGGACTATATCCCAGGGTGCATGCCTCCGGACTTACAGTCAGTCTCCAATACGTTGAGACAGTGATCACCTCAGGAAGGCTTCACTGCCGTATGATGGTGGTGAGATGAGAGGCTCACAGCACACCAGGATGTA
This sequence comes from Triturus cristatus, assembly GCF_964204655.1. Lineage (NCBI taxonomy): Eukaryota > Metazoa > Chordata > Amphibia > Caudata > Salamandridae > Triturus > Triturus cristatus. The sequence continues at coordinate 108,663,813 of NC_140595.1, forward strand.
GTTTACACCTTACCGTCTCTTGCTGTGATACTGGACAAATAGTGTTTCTCACGTCATCGCTACCTGTTTGCTATGGCAGGTGGCAATCTGTGGCCTTATGGGTCAGGAGACCAAAGTGAGGGCCACAGGGCGTTGGCTGCTGTATGGGCTGAAGTTTAATTATTAAAGTTTCTTGAGTCTACCTGTGGCACCCCAAGGGGACGCAGCAGGCCCCAGAGTCAGGACCGCCCTATGACGCTCACCTTGATCCCCTATCAGGTGTCCTTGTATTGCAGGCCATCTCATGGCATCATGGAGGCCCGGGTCCAGCCCCACGCCATGCCCCCAGCAGTCTGAGACTATAGCTGTGGACAGCAGTGCACTGTTCGGGATGTCTAAAGGAGAGGCAAAGCATTAAGCAGACTCACAGGTTTCACACCAGCGCAGGCACCATGCTTGCTCTTCTCAACCCTCTTCCGAGACGTCTCCAGCGGTTGGCTGGATAAAGTCTATTCATGAGCCGCAGCTGTGTTTCTTACAGCAGGCCTGCTCTGTGCAGCGGTCAATCTTTCCTTGCTCAGGTGTCAGAGGGCCCAGAGCCCGAGACATCCACCCACCCTGTGTCCTCGCCACCCAGGAGGTACAGTCTATTCGGCAGCACACCACACACGGTCAGGAATCAGCAGGGCAGCTTTTATTTTAATGGGCTCACAGACTCGCTGGCTCCCTGGCCCGAGGAGGCATTCGAGGCCGCGGATCCTGACAGAATGTCAGGCCTTCCCTCTGCGCTGTTCTTACCAGGTGTGGGAGCCGCAATTCAGCCACAGGAGATCCGTGCCGTCACTGTCTCACAGCCTCTGACCAGAGAGCGAGTCAGTGGCGCTTGGATTAGTGGACAGATGTAAGGGGAATAAGGCAGTGGTTCTCGGAGCCGCTTCAGGAAGTGGCAATCTTCTTCAGCTGTTGGCCACGCCCCCAATTTGAATCAGATTTGTCAGATTTATTCACTACAATATTTTTACGTCCCCTGGAGCCCCAGTGAATTGAATTTTCAACTGCAATTTCTCAATCTTTGGATCTTGCTCTTGCTGTCGCTCATGCTTTTGACATTTGGATGGCAACAGCCCTTCACTATTGAGTAATAGAACTTTAGGCTTTTCAGGATCTTCATCAGAGCTTTCACTGACATGAAACTTAATTATACCATGCCTTCCTTCATGCCTTTCTATACCAGTTCCAAATTTTTCACCCCTAGGTGGATCCACACCGTAAACTTTAGCTCAAGTCTGAACACCACTGAACACCACTTGAATTTGCTTGACTCCGTGGCCTTATAGATTCAGTGGTTGTCTCTACCTCTTGTTATACAACTCTTTTCCTGTGTGCAGCATGAGTCCACTGCAGAACTTCAGTATGTTTTATTACAGTATTCATTATCAAAATCACCTAGAAGGGGCTATACTAACTCTCAGCCTAGCAGCTCTTTCTGACGTTTTTGCAGACCACTATCCAGTCTACTGTGTAGAGATTGTGACTTGCAATATCCCTTGTTTCTTCTGTTGCCACATTCATCTGATGAGAGACAGATTGCACCATATCTGCCATTCCTTTGCAGTAATCTAAATCTAGAACAGAGGTTCTTAGCCTTTTGACTTCTGTGACCCCACTCTGTGGATCCTGCACTGAGTCATTACTGTTAGCCTGCCTAAGCATTTTCAAAGATTTGAACTGCAAAGGAATGCATGTAATAAGACAGAAACAAGCATTCATAAAAATAAATTCACAAATGATAAAATATGTTTTAAATCTATAAAAAAAAAATGTTTTTATTTGAATGGGAAGGCTTGTGTTTTTCTAAATTAAATTGAGGCCACTCATCGTCCATATTACATTCTGTTTGATGCACTTGCTCTGCTCCCACAAATCAATCTGAGTATACCATCTTCATTTTTATACTTCAATTTCACATTTCTTCTGTTGTGTCATGTAGTTCCTACCAATCTGTTGGACCTTCACATTGTTTGGGCAACATAAACTAAGAGCTCGGTGTCTGGACTGATTCCAGACACCCCCGCAGGATAAATTGGCCTATAGACCAGCTAGCTCGCAGTGCCACCGTAAGCACCCCTATCTACCAGGGAGCAAATTGTTTCGGGTAACCACTGAACATGACAACCCTGATTCCTCAGGGATCGTGAAAACAGTACAGAACCTTTTGCTCCGTCACTCGTGCTTACTTACTTTCGGAGAAATATACAGAGAATACACATTGGGACATTTCCATTAAATGTATTGAACCAATGTCATTCTTGCATAAAATACATGTGCGGCAATGATTAATAGACAGAAGCAGATAAACATGATTACAAGCATCAAAAGCGTAAATAGTAGGTAGAGTTCTACCATGGTGCTAAAACAATGTATAAATCCAGGCTGGTAAACAAGGCAGTAATCGGGCGAACTCCTACTATGCGAACTCTACTCTAAGCGTACCTAGAGTGTATGTAGGTGTAGAGCCAAGAATACCCCTAATGGAATATCCAACCGCATTACATGATGGAAAAGAGTGAAGGATCCCCATCTTGGGGGGCGCTAGGTGGCACCGCGCAAGATGGCCGCACGGACGTGAGGCTCCTGCCGCCTGGCCCCTCAATCCGCAAATTATCCTGCCCACAGGCGCTGCTGAGGGCTGCCCACACTTGTGCCTACGGCCTGGCACTGCGGGGGCCGCTGGAAGAAATATCGGATGGCTGGAGAGTTCCCGCGGCAGAGAAACGGCTGCTGACGCCACGCCGCTGCTCCCAGGAGATCGCGAGCCGCGCGGGGCCCGGCGGGCGGACAGACGCGAGCCCGCGGCTGCACGCGTGGTAGCTAGGCCTCAGAGCCTGGAGGCGGCGAAAGACAGCGGATTTGGTCTGGCTCGACCCGGCGATTGCCTCAGGTGAGGGGCTGTGCTCCGGCTGGGACTGCCTGGGGGAGAGAGATCCGCGAGGGAGGAAGGAGGCACCCGGCACTGCATACTCCCCCTGGGGCCTGCCTTGGAGCTACCTGGCTAACTTATCGTGCGGTGCTTTCAGCTTGTGCCCAGGTCAGCAGTGAGTGGGTTCAGGCTATCACAGGGGAGGGTTCTGATAGTTTCCATCTCTTAGTGATCAAGCGCTTAACCATTAACAACCCCAGGTCAATAAATCTGGATGTTGCCTTGTGTCTCTTTGATCTGCGGAATAAACCCAAGACATATGCTCCCAAGTGTGTTCCACTGCGTGCCCGGTGCAGTTGGGTAGTAATGTGCTGCCAATAATCAGTAAGTGAAGGGCAACCTCATAACATGTAGAGGAGTTCTGGGTCCACCAAGCAACATCGAGGACATCGGGCGTCTGTTCGCATAAAATACCTGTTTATTTTGGCTGGGGCAAGTAAGCTCTATGTACGATATAATATTGTATAAGACGGAAACAAACATTTGTGGGGACGAGGGTTGGCCCCTCCAGTATGGTGACCCATTCCTGATCTGTACATGGGTGAGTCAAGTCTACGTCCCAATGGCGTCTCAGGGGTGTGAGAGACTGTGCAGTGTTGTGCAGCAAGGAGCTGGCAAACCATTTTGTGAGGTACACCCCTATGCCCAGAATGTGAAAATATTGGACTGTGAGGTGTGTTGCTGGTTCCTCAACATATTTTCCCACATGGATAACAGCTCTCCCAGCAGTAAAGTATACAAGAGGAACTGAGCTTGCGGTAGCCCACCATCTTCTACTAATGTGTCAAAGGTTATGAGCGTGCCGTCGTTATAAAAGTTACCATTGCTCTTTATTTATATACACTTTGTTAAGCTCTCCATATTCTTTTATTTTCTAACCAGTAGGGAAACCCCAGGGGTCTCTGGACCACAGGTTAAGAACTTCTGATCTAGTAGGATGTTACCAGTTATTGAAACTAGTGCAGCTAATGGAATGCTTACATGTTTCATTGCCCTGCCCATAGTCACCTCACGGAGGATAAACCAGTCTTTTTGTCGGGATTATGTCTCATGTTCAAAAGTACAAGAGTAGATGCATCAAGCCATTTCAAACCAGTTAAAGGACACAGTTTTGCCATTTCGTTCTTGAGAGTACCATTAGCCCTTTCAGCAATTCCTGAAGATTGTCGATAACTACCATGGAATTTTTGCTTTATCTGAAATGCTATATAGATGTTGTCCAAAAATTCTTTTTTAAAATGAGTGCAATGATCTCTCTTAACAGAAGTTGGAAGGCCATATCATGGAAACAACTGCCCCCCAAACGTTTGGCAGCTGTCAGGCTATCTGATCTCCGTGCGGAGTAGGCTTCCACCCACTTTGAGAACAAGCATACAATAACTAAGATGTTCTTCAAACCAGGGCCAGCTCTAGGGCGGGGCGATCGGTGACACCGTACCAGGCGCTGACTTGGGGTGGGGGCGCAATTTTTGCAAGTATATTATCATCTACAAAGTACCTGCTGCCGCCTTCCTGGCCTCCAACAATTTTCAGGCATCAATTAAAATGTCAAGATGGCTGCTTTGATTAATCGTCTTCCTGGAAACAGACGGAGGTTTGTCTAGTGGAAGTTTTGACTCTTTCTAAGGTAGCGCAAAGGGTTAAAATACCTGCTGCTAAGAACGTGTAACATGCAGTTAACGAAGTGCATGGAATGTAAATAGGTCAGTGGGTTACAGCTTCTGTAAGAGAAATCCTTTTTTTATTTGTGCTTTGTAAGTCAAAATCCTAATATAGAACAGTGAGCTATTGACTGTCATCAAAGAGCTGCGTGTAAACTTCAAGGTATATGTTAGAGCTATATGATTTTTGGCCAGTCCTTCATTATCCTAATCTTACCAAAAGGGTTCATTTGGGTAGAAACCAACTCTTGCTATTAAAGAGAACCCCTAACAATGGTGTTGCATTTTAAATTCTAAATTTGTCTTTATCCAGAATAAGGACTCTTAAACTATATTGCCTACTAGTATCGATGACCTGTTACTCCCACACTGCACCTTGTAGTTCTGTGTGATGTAACATTTCCTATACACTGATTTACACCTATGATTGTCTTTGTGCAATGTGTGTGTGATGTAAAGTGCTCTGAAACCTCACACTGGTATGAGTGGTGCAAGAACACTAAATGAATCCGAGAGACAGTGGTTCTGGAGACTTGAGGGGCACTTTCCTTCCATCTTACGTCTTGCTTTGGTCATATGTTTCTCTAATTATAGCAGGATGTTTGCACTCATTCCATTGTATCCTCCCTTCAGCAATTTTCTCTTCGATCCATTTCTTTACTACTGTTTAAATGAGCCCTTCACCTACTTTGAGATTCTCTTTCTCATGCCAGGCAGCAACTTCATTTATTAGAGCAACAGTCTGAACTTGATTGCCCAGTGGCGTAACAATAATTGAGGGGGCCCCCCTGCAAGGTACGTGGAGGGGCCCCCTCTGGATTCTGACAGGAGCTCTCCGGCCCAAATGCAGTGCTGAGGGACACCCCCTGGAGCTTGGGGCCCACCCGGACTGCGGGGGATGCGGGGGCCTGTGTTACGCCCCTGTGATTGCCCCATCTTTTCTAGACACCTACAGTGTTCACCACAGTTTGCTATTCGCTCAGCGATAGGTGACCTACCCTTTTCGATAAATGCCATGTGATCAGCTGCCTACTGTTCAAAACAATGGGCATACACAAACATCGGCATGCCCACCCAAATTATATCAGGCTTCAAAGGGGCGTTATCTTAGCTATGGTACACCAAAACAAATCTTTCTTAGACCTGTGTCAAGATTTTAATTGCAGTTACAGTAATCAGTGCCAAGATTGATTAGTCCTGATACCTCCATTGTAAAGTACCTCAATACCTTATGGAACAACTCTGAAAACCACAATCTGGAAACTTAAACCAAAGGCACTCCCATGACCCATGTACTGAGAGAATCCATAGGTTCCCTCACAGAGAATGCAAGTAGTTTAAAAAACCTTTTATCATGTACAGATACTTTTCTAGTGAAATTGCCGAGCCTGTGGTTCAATAGTTGCATAGGTGTAAAAGGTAACCAAGCTACTACACATCGCACAAAATGACATGATATAGATGAACCAGTAAACAGATGGCTTTCAGTGTGAGCCTACAAAAGTTTGAACAGTCTCTAACTGGGACCCCACCTGAGCCACCTATCTTTCAAGAAAGGACCGAATCCCCTAAAAAGATCCCCATGCATGCATCAGGTATTTATTTTGTAGGCCGCAATGAATTATATATTAATGCAAAGGTATTACCATGTCAAGAGCTTGTGACATGTATTCTACAAAGAACATAAATAAATACATTTGCTTCAAATAATCTTCAAGGCTAGGTAACAGTCATGCTCTGCAAGGTTCAGTGGCTACAGTGTTTGAAACTATGTAATTCGCTGACTACATAACAATGAACATAGTCGAAATGACTGAACTAGAAGTCCTTTGCTGAACACCTGATAGAGAAGATTAGGATCTGTAATACCTTGGGCGCAGGTAATCTTTAAGTGCAATACACTCCAGATTTGACTTGGGAGAGGGTGTTGCTACTGGAGCTAAACATTAGCCAAGCAAACACAAATGTCAGGATTTTATTCTTCGAAGGAAGCATCACAAAGTTAAAACTAAAAACAATGTGTATCTACAGACCGATCACACAAGATGACTACATAAAGATATGTCATTTAAATACATTTGAATATTGGTAGACTTGGACTCAAGACACATATTGAACCCTTACAAAAGCCCAATCTTGAAACATATTACATTAATAATAGACCTGGATAACATCATTGGTTTTCTGCAGTGTATCCAATGCAAACAAGCTCCTGAGATGGCCATTGTAGTTCCAGAAACAACACAAGCTTGTATGTTGGAAGATAACGCTGTTACCCAACAAACAACAAGCAAAGTAATTCATCACCCTTGAGGTGAATTTCATAAACTCAGCCTTCAGACAATGGGCTTACCCTTGGTTTTGTAACAAAAGAAATATTACATTTAAACTAGACAGTTCCATAAATCACACACGTTAAATCTAATCATTGAACTACAAGCACATTGAAAAATTAGAGAGATGCTATACACCCTCTCGTCGTTCATTAGGTGACAATCCCCTAGTACACTTGTTGTCTGTGATAAACCACAGTTTTCAGGAAATAAGGTTCCACATTCACTACAATCTCATCACAACGTTTGGAAAAAAAAGTATCCCTTTTGGGATTATGGACTGGACATGTAATGCCAAATGATGAAAAACCAACTTTAAGCCAATAATAAACACAATACCTGACCTAAAGAAAAGGAATACTTTAACCAATTTGGAACATCAGAGGCATTGGCACATTTAAGAGAGGGATTCGAAAGACCTTAACTGCTTACTTTTCTAATGCTACCTGTGACTTGGTATCAACTAACTGCTTGGAGAAAATACAAAAAAACGATTTTTCTGAGCAGTAATTTTGCATTCTGATAGAAATTTAGAACACATGAAAGGCACAACTGCATAGCTGGCATCCTCCAGGAATAGCTTGTGCTGACACTAAATAGTCATAGGATGTACAAATCACTTCCTTTCCTAACAGTTTGTTTTATTGAACACATCACATGCACAGTAACAAATACATTTGTTTTTTATAAAGGCAATGCTTTTGCAGATAGATACTTATTTTTTTATTTATTAACCTAATTTGCATATGTCATTGCTATTCGAATGAGTCACAAGTGTCGATGTTAAATGATCAGTATAAGTAAAAGCTCTTTCACTGGTCAGGGTAATACATCAGAAATAACAACACGGCTGTTGAGAACAATTCTTCATGCTTACAGCTACTCACTTCAATGTTTCAGATGCACGCCACAACATGGGAAGACCCATTGAGCATCACTTAACCATATGACAAACATGATGTCTTGTGTGGACATGCACCAGGTCGGTCACTCCAACTTGACAAGACCCCATCATAATTAGGCCTGGGGGGTAAATCCCGTTCCGCTCGCGGAATTTGGGTAACTTCGCGTTCCGCGGAGAACGCAAAATTGCCCAAAAATCTGCGTTCCGCGACTTCGCGAAACTTTTTGCTTGTTCGCGTTCTCAATATGCGTGTTCGCGAGATATTTCACCCCGAGCACGCAAACAGCGATCGCGAACAGGAAAAAAACATCGCGAACAAGCAATTCCGCGTGTTCGCGGAATTTCTGCGTGTTCGCGGAGATTTTTTACCGTTTCGCGGAGATTTGCGTAACGCGATTTCGCAAATTCCGCCCACCCCTAATCATAATCATCATATTTATATACCACACACGGTTCCAGGGACTCTTGTCGATGGTCTTAGTTATTCCCTGTTGTTTACTGCCAGTGTGTCTCAAGTGCTTTCCTAAAAGCAAGAAAACTGGACAAGTGCCACTAGTGCCCTCATAGGGAGGTCCATAATGCTAAGCCATGAGCTAAAATCACCCTCCGCTTTAGATTAAGAAATTCTATCACCACCAACATTTTAGCAAAAGGCATGTCACTGCAGTACAATATGGAGGCCATGAGAAGAGGATAGAATTTAATAAAATAATATCTAGAAATAGCTTTTGCTATAGAGAAGTAGCAAAGAAATATCTTACTTACACTTGAATGTATACCAAAGGGAGGGGAAATGATAAGACTTAAATATTTTTTTCTTACCTGTTGTTTTATTGGAAGAAGAAGCCTGGTGGTAATGGCGATTTGAGGGCCCGGGCTCAGGAGAGGCATTTCCCAAACTTAGACCACTAAACCAGGCAAAATAGAGGAAACAACAATATGAAGACTTTCGATCATTTATTTTCTGGTCATAACAACACATGACAATCTAAGGGATGAAATACATTTGAGGCATATGTCGAAAACATCTGGGTGTGCGAAAGGGGAAAACACAGTGGACAACTATCAGCATAGAACCTTACCTGCTTATTATTCCCTGTACACAAAGGTACTTCCTAGTAAGATTTCGTCTGAATATGGTGCACCTATTGGTTGCTTATCCATCCTATTCCCACTATGATAAAGATGTAATGGTTTCCCCTAGCGACGCAAAAACAGCAATCAAATCTTTTCTTTTTTTGTGACTTACATAATGCTCCAAGGTAAATAATCTTCGTCCCCTTTCTTAGAATTCTTAATATTAGATGATGTAGGCAGCCTTCTACATCTCCAGCTTCTTCAAACTGAACTGGTAATGCATGCAGTCTGTAGGTTTATCTTAGCCTCCGTCAGGCTGTGCAAAATTGTGGGAGAATATTAAGCAACTTCAGGAAATTTACTCGGGTTCCTGGTAGTAACTATTAGGCATTTCTTGCCAATTGCAGATTATGTATTGTTTGCACCTTGCACATTATCATAAGTACATTTGTCTGCTAGATATTATTCTGCGGGGCGCTTACCTAAATCGATTTGAGGGATTGTTTTTAATGGTGTTGCGACTGCTGTTATGGAACTGTGCATTTCTCTTGATTTTATTTACACAGATATTAATCACCCAACATTGCAAAGACTCTTCAATTCTAACCTCAACTATGAATCCAAGACGTTTGTACATTTATTAATTCCAGAAACAAAAGAATGACTGTAACCTAACCAAGTGCCATCAAAGTATTTGGGGTAGATTTGATTCTATTGACTTTGCAAACCGAATGATCAACTAGGCACTGACCAAAAGGTCTATTATGAATTACTAATGAAAAACAATTTAAAGAAAGAATATATTATACCATTATTGTGAATCACTTATTTAACTGTACATACTTCAAGCCTTTATATAAAAAAATATTCTGGGAATGGGCATGATGATCAGTGAAATGAAATGTCCTTCCCCCCCATAAATGATTGTGGATCATAATCCAAGATGAAGCTTCTAGACAGGAGGCAATCAGTTGTTCATGGCTACATGTGCACTATGTTTCTGGCTATTACATTTTTAGGAATCTTCCTCTCTTTTACGTCCCATGCCTCCAACTTTAAGCAATAGAAATCTATTTGAAAACTCACCAATTGTCCCACAAGCCAGGCACTGGGCCACCAGGTCAAAGGATCCCGAAAGCAGGGCAAGCTGAGGCTCTGCTCTAGTAAACCCTTAGATTCCACCCACATCTAAATGGGAAGGGGAAAACACAAGTTTGTCAGAGATGGAGAACCGCCAAGTGGCATATTCAGCAGAAATTCAAATTCCAGCCCTCAATAGTCATAAAAAGGTCAGGTGGACGTAATGCCCATTAACTTCATAAAGGAGTCTATATGTAGCTACTTTCCATCCCTCGAGAACTAAATGGTTACTTACCAGTGGGAGTAGTTTTGCAACTTGAAGAATTTTCTGTATTCACATGCTGTGCTTTATTCTGCCATCTATTGGTTATGTCCGGAATAGTCTCCGTGTAGTCTCTCCTTCTCTCTCTTAGTTTTTTATGGGCATCGTGAACCTTTTGGGTATAAACCCCTCCTTGAGTGTTGTCAGACGTATAACTCGGAAATCCTTTAATGCAGTCTCCATCTTCAGATTCTCTTTTCTCCTTTCTTTTCTCCTCGCGGTGTGATATATTGGTTTCCTTTATGTTAGTTAGCATTCTTTTTGTGTTGAGTTTTTAAATACACTTCTACTGGTGAGGTGGGCAGGTCACATGTGAAGCCAGAAAATTCTTCAAGCTGCAAAACTACTCCTACTGGTAAGTAACCGTTTCTCTTTGTAGTGTGAAACGTTTCTGAATTCACATGCTGTGCATTGATTATAAAGCAGTATTTCTTCCTGTGGGTAGGCTGTGTCTTTTCAAGTGTGTGTTTACGAGCAAATGTTTCAGCACTCTTTGTCCCACTTCTGTCTCCTTGTTGATGTGGCTGTCCACACAGGAATGTTATGTAAAGGTGTGTACCGATGACCATGTGGCAGTTGAGCAAATGTCTTCTAATACTTTGCTACCTAGGAAGGCGATTGTTGATCCCTTCTTCCTTGCTGAGTGTGCCTGCAGCATTTCTGTAAGTGTTGTTCCCACTGCCTTGTAACAATATTTTATTGTTTGCACTATCCATGGCACAATGGTTCTTTTGGTGACTGTGGAGCCCCTTTGTGCATGTGCAATAGACCCTAGGAACCGATGGGTTTTGTTCTTTCTAACTGGTACATCATTGTGAGACCGGCCTCGTGGCGTGGGCCCTCCCGACCAGCAAGCTACCCCGCAACCGCACCTAATCCCCGATGTCGCAGACTTCCGGCCACCATGGCCCAACATCCCGATGCCCGGCCGAGGGAGACAGCAACCCCCAAGCCAGACCAGGAGGCGCCGTCCCTGTCACACCTCTGGTCTCCTCCCCAAGGAGGGTTTCGATCGGCCACCAGGCCCCCGGTGAGTGGACGCCTCGCCTGCTGGGCGTCAGGAGATCCTCCCAGACCCACCTGAACAGATCAAAGGGCCGAGCGACAGGAAATCCCGACACACCGCCCCTAGGCACCAAGACCCCTCTCAGCGAGGACTCCGGACTTCAAAGAGGAGGGGGAGTATAACAAGGGGTGCTGAAGGGACGGGAGGCAGAGAAGACCTGGACCATGAGAGCCCTGCTGACGCTGTCGCAGCTCCCCGAACTCTGAACCATCTAAGCCCTGCTGACGCTGTCGCGGCTCCCCGAACTCTGAACCATCTGAGCCCTGCTGACGCTGTCGCGACTCCCTGAACTCTGAAGCATCTGAGCCCTGCTGACGCTGTCGCGGCTCCCTGAACTCTGAACCATCTGAGCCCTGCTGACGCTGTCGCGGCTCCCCGAACTCTGAACCATCTGACCCCTGCTGACGCTGTTGCGGCTCCCCGACTCCGAAACCACCTGTGCCTGCTGAGTGACTCGCGGCACTCTCCCCCAGAAGAATCGGCAGAGATTGCCGAGAGAAACAACATCCCCCAGCTCGAGGATTGAGAGCTGTGCGAAGGATACTCCGCAGAGACACTGAACTCAGAGACTGTCCCGCTACCCCCATACCCCCATCACGCAATCGCCGCCGCTTGTGGCGCTGCTTCAATACCTGCATTTCGGATCATAAAGGTCCCTTAAGGCTAACGATAAAGTACTATCTTACGAAGAACTACTGTGTGGTGTCCCTCTGTTCGTGAGTGCGATCCTAGGTACGAGACCCTTCCAGGAAGGGCCTCTCCGCCCTTGCTCGGCCTAACTCTGGGAGAGGTGGGTCAACGGGTGGTCAGGAACGTATTCTGAAGCCCCCAGAGAATGCCTTTCCAACATTTGGTGGCAGACGACGGGATCCGAGCCAACACCTAGAGATCGTGCAGTAAACGGCTGACGCACTACCAAGAAGAGATGGAAGGAGAAACCTCCCTAGGTGCCGCAGGTACCAACACAATCCCGACATTCCGAGAGGACCAGTTGGAATATTATACGCATTGAGAATTAAAACAATTCTGCAAAGACCTTGGAATTGCTACCACTGGATTAAGCACGAAAGAGGATTTACAGGGAGCATTGAAGACCTGGGTCGAGGCAGGAGCCTCCCGGGCCTAAACAGAAGGAGAGCCGCTAAACGAACCACGAAGCATCCCGGGGAGGAGCAGCGCGGGGAGGAGCAGCGCCCCAGAGGGGGGCCTATCCCCGGAGGAGCTAGCGGACCGAGAAAGGGACCGCAACCACGAACTAGAGCTAGCGAAACTGAAAATCGAGGGAGAGCTAAAACTGGCCGAGAAAAAGTTGGCAGTAGAACAATTACGCCTACAAGGAGAACTCGAGGAAAAGAAACGACAGAGAGAACACGAAGAAAGAAAACTCCAGCTAGAACACGAACGCAGCCTGAAAGAGATTGAGCTCAAGGCTAAAAGTGAGGAGTCCAGACCCTCGGGAAATCAACCTCCCTCCTCCACCGTGGAACCAAAGGTCCACATCCCCAAGGACGTGGTGAAAGAATATTACAAAAACAACGACATCCAGCAATGGTTCAAGGCCTACGAGGTGGCCATGACCTCCCACCGAGTTCCACAAAAAGACTGGGGGGCTGGTTTATGGGGCCGGTTCCTGAGCGAGGGGACAGATACCCTGCTGGACCTGCCCTCCACGATGCTGAACTCCTACAATAACATGAAAGAGGCCCTAGTAGCCAGATATGGGCTCACCCCCGAAATGTACCGGCAACGGTTTCGAGACTGCAAAAAGATACCTGGTACCACATGGGTGGAGTACTTGTACTTTTACAGCCGGGCCTTGGACGGGTGGATCAAGGGCAGCAAGGTCTCCACCTTTGAGGAGCTGTTCGACCTAATCGCGTGGGAACACTTGTCCGCCAATTGCTTTGTGGAGTTACGCCGGCACCTCCTGGACAGCAAGCTCACTGACCCTCGAAAACTGGCCGTCGAAGCTGACCGATGGGTGAACACCCGGGCCTCCTGGGGTCCCGTGGGGGACTACGGTCGCCACAGTCAGGGACTCCCCCGCCAGAGGGGTGGAGGGAACCAAGGCCGACCGAGAGAATTCCCGGGGGGCTCCCAGCCCAGTCCTCCCAGAGGCCAACCTCCGCCCTTTCCAGCCCCACCTCCAGCCAGCACCGGGCCACCGGGGAGGTCGGGACCCCGAGTCAAGATCACCTGTTTCCGCTGCCAACAGACCGGACACTATGCCAGTGACCCCCAGTGTCCCATGTACCAACGACCCGCAACGACAACCTCTCCGGCTCGACAAATGGCCTCAATAGCCCTAGGAGAAGAGACGGAAGACTCCGAAGAGTGGGAACCAGCCGCCATGGCCCTGGTCTCCTTAGGGGACCGAGAGATGGTCTTCGGAACACCCCTACCCGCCAACACAAAGAAGTACCGACAGCAGGTGACGGTCAACGGTCACCGCGTCGAGGGCCTCCGCGAGTGTCACAGCGGTCCACTGCCACCTGGTCTCCGAAGACCAGATCCTGCCCGACGCCTTTTGTCCAGTCATCTCTTCAGACAATTCCGAGAGCCTATGCCGGATGGCCCTGGTACCCTTCGAATGGGGGGGAGTCACCGGTAAATTGAGGGTGGCAGTCCAAACCTCCCAACCCGTAGACTGCCTCCTGGGTAATGACCTTGAGAGTTCCCCGTGGGGACAAGTGGAACGAAGAGCCCATCTCGAGATGATGGGCCTACCCGAATGGGTATGCGCCACCACGTGCTCTATGACTATCCAATTGCCTTCCTCCGAGGGAGTTGAGGCCGTACCGCTGAACACAGTCACCGTCCCCGAGGGCCGGGACGCACTACCCGAGGCCATTCCCCTCCGTACCGTGACGGCCCCCGTGGTAGGCCAGGCCTTGATGGGGATCTTCTCCCGCGTGGGGTTCCCCCGCGAAGTTGTGAGTGATCGTGGCACGAACTTTATCTCCAAATACATGAGGTCCCTATGGCAGCAGTGCGGGGTATCATACAAGTTCACCACCCCCAAGGGAATGGCCTAGTTGAGCGATTTAACAGGACCTTGAAAGGGATGATCATGGGCCTCGAAGAACCCCTACGCCGGAGATGGGACGTCCTCCTCCCTTGCCTCCTGTTCGCCTACCGAGAGGTTCCCCAAAAATCTCTGGGGTTCAGCCCGTTCGAACTACTGTACGGACACCCCGTCCGGGGACCCCTGAGCCTGGTCAAGGAGGGCTGGGAAACGATTCCCCGGGGGACCCCTCCTGATGTGTTCCGCTATATCCTGGCGCTCCATAACCAGACCCGGAAATTCCGAAAACTCGCAAAGGCAAACCTCGAGGCTAGCCAGGAAGAGATGAAGCGCTGGTATGACCAGAATGCCACGCTGGTCGAGTTTCAGCCGGGCCAACAGGTCTGGGTCATGGCCCCGGTGAAACCCTGCGCCCTTCAAGACAAATGGACTGGTCCCTTCAAGGTGGTGGAGCGGAAGAGCCAAGTTACCTATCTAGTTGATGTGCAGTCCCCACGGAACCCCCTCCGGGTCCTCCACGTGAACCGCCTCAAACCCCACTTTGTGAGGACCGAGTTGAGTTTGTTCCTGGCCACCGACGGTGGGACTGAAGAAGACACAGAGCCCCTTCCAGACCTCCTGTGTGCTAAAGAAACAGATGGCTCCGTAGAGGGGGTGAGACTGTCAACTACCCTCACCCCCCAACAGTCCGACGACTGTCGCCGGCTACTAAGACAATTCACAGACCTCTTCTCCCTAACCCTTAGGGTCACCGACTGGTGTGTCCACGACGTAGACACCGGCAACAGCCCGCCAGTGAGACACCGAGCCTACCGGGTCCCTGATCGGGTCCGAACCTGCATCCAGACCAAAGTAACCAAGATGTTGGCCCTCGGGGTGATTGAACCCTCCGACAGCCCCAGTGCCAGCCTGGTAGTCCTGGTCCCGAAAGCGGCCGCCCCTGGTGTCGCCCCCGAACTCAGATTCTGGGTGGACTACCGGGGACTCAATGAGGTCACCCGAGCGGACGCTCACCCTATCACCCGCGCAGACGAGCTCATCGACCGCCTCGGGGCCGCTCGCTACCTCAGCACCTTCGACCTAACCTGCGGCTACTGGCAGATCGCGCTCACTGAGGGAGCCAAGGAGCGCTCCGCCTTCTCCACCCCGGACGGGCACTACCGCTTTAGGGTGATGCCGTTTGGAATGAAAAATGCCCCGGCCACCTTCCAGCGACTGGTGAACAGGGTCCTGTCCGGACTAGAGGGGTTCAGCGCAGCGTACCTCGACGATATAGCATTATTCAGCTCCCAATGGACCGAGCACCTCCAGCACCTCCGACAAGTACTGCTGGCCCTGCGCCAGGCCGGCCTAACCCTCAAAGCCAGCAAATGTCAAATCCGACAAGGCTCTGTGATCTATCTGGGGCACCAGGTGGGAAGCGGGCAGGTCGCCCCCCTCCAGCCGAAGATTGACGCCATCTTGTCGTGGGAACCCCCAACGACCCAAACGGAAGTCCGGGCCTTCCTGGGCCTCACCGGTTACTACCGGAGGTTTATTAAGAACTATGGCAGCATCGCAGGCCCAATCACAGAGCTAACCTCCAAAAAGCACCCGAAGAAAATACAATGGACTCCCCCGTGCCAAAAAGCGTTCGACGCCTTGAAAGCCGCTATATGTACTGCTCCGGTACTCAAAGCCCCCGACTATGCTCAGGAGTTTGTGGTCCAGACAGACGCCTCAGAACACAGCATCGGGGCCGTCCTCTCGCAGTTCAACGACAAAGGCATAGATCAGCCCATAGCCTTCATCAGCCAAAGGTTGCTACCTCGAGAACAGCGGTGGAGTACCATTAAAGAGAGGCCTTCGCCGTGGTCTGGGCCCTCAAAAAGCTACGGCCCTACTTGTTCGGAACCCACTTCCGAGTGCAAACGGATCATCGCCCCTTGCGGTGGGGTGGCTGATGCAAATGAGAGGAGAAAACTCCAAGCTGCTACGATGGTCAATCTCCCTCCAGGGGATGGACTTCACTGTGGAGCATCGCCCCGGGACTGACCACGCCAACGCGGACGGCCTGTCCCGATTCTTCCACTTCAGCGAGGAGAACCCCCCAAGTGGATGGGTAGTTCTCCCCGCCTTTCAGCTGGGGGGGCACGTGTGAGATCGGCCTCGTGGCGTGGGCCCTCCCGACCAGCAAGCCACCCCGCAACCGCACCTAATCCCTGATGTCGCAGACTTCCGGCCACCATGGCCCAACATCCCGATGCCCGGCCGAGGGAGAGAGCAACCCCCAAGGCAGACCAGGAGGCGCCGTCCCTGTCACACCTCTGGTCTCCTCCCCAAGGAGGGTTTTGATCGGCCACCAGGCCCCCGGTGAGCAGGCGCCTCGCCTGCTGGGCGTCTGGAGATCCTCCCAGACCCACCTGAACAGATCAAAGGGCCGAGCGACAGGAAATCCCGACACACCGCCCCAAGGCACCAAGACCCCTCTCAGCGAGGACTCCGGACTTCAAAGAGGAGGGGGAGTATAACAAGGGGTGCTGAAGGGACGGGAGGCAGAGAAGACCTGGACCACGAGAGCCCTGCTGACGCTGTCGCGGCTCCCCGAACTCTGAACCATCTGAGCCCTGCTGACGCTGTCGTGGCTCCCCGAACTCTGAACCATCTGAGCCCTGCTGACGCTGTCGCGGCTCCCCGAACTCTGAACCATCTGAGCCCTGCTGACGCTGTCGCAGCTCCCCGACTCCGAAACCACCTGTGCTTGCTGAGTGACTCGCGGCACTCTCCTCCAGAAGAATCGGCAGAGATTGCCGAGAGAAACAACATCCCCCAGCTCGAGGATTGAGAGCTGTGCGAAGGATACTCCGCGGAGACACTGAACTCAGAGACTGTCCCGCTACCCCCATACCCCCATCACGCAATCACCGCCGCTTGTGGCGCTGCTTCAATACCTGCATTTCGGATCATAAAGGTCCCTTAAGGCTAACGATAAAGTACTATCTTACGAAGAACTACTGTGTGGTGTCCCTCTGTTCGTGAGTGCGATCCCAGATACGAGACCCTTCCAGGAAGGGCCTCTCCGCTCTTGCTCGGCCGAACTCTGGGAGAGGTGGGTCAATGGGTGGTCAGGAACGTATTCCGAAGCCCCCAGAGAACGCCTTTCCAACAATCATTGTTCTTCGGATCACCAGTGTGTGCAGGGCCTTCTCTGCCTGCATTTCAGGTTGTTGAAAAAAGGCTAGTAAGTGGTTGGCCTGGTTAATGTGGAATTTCAATACCACCTTTTGGAATGAACGTTAGGTTTGTTCTCATCACTATTTTGTCCTTCTGTAGTTAAAGATACGATTCTTGGGAGGTGAATGTTTGTATTTCACTGACCCTCCTTAACGAGGTGATAGCAATGAGGAATGCAATCTTAAGAGTTAGAAATTGGAGGTGTGTATTCGTTCGAATGGTGATGTCATTAGTTAAGTAAATACTACCGCTAGCTCTCATGTGGGCATTGGTGCACTCCTTGAAGGTGATACCATCTTTGTTTCCACAAGGAAGCATTTTACCGCTGGTGTAGTGAAAACAAACTCTCCCTAGTATGCCCATTGTGCTACAGTGGCTGCTAAGAGAACATTGATAGAGGAATAGGAGAGGTACTTGTCTTTCAGATGTGTCATGAATTTAATGACAGTGCGTCCTGTGCCTTGTCTCTGTGTTTCCTTGCTTTGTTGCACCAGTGTACACATCTCTTCCACTTGTTGCTGTAGCATTTCCTTGTTATTGGTCACCTTGATTCTTTGCTCTCCTTCGAAAATTAAGGTGATCAGACTCTTTATCCTCAGGGGCCATTCAGCCAAACTGAATGTGTTTGGCTCCAGGTGCCACATCTGCCCCCCTGCAATGCTAGCATGTCTTGGTGTTCTGGAATTGTGATTTACTGTCCTTGTGGTATCTTCATGAGGTCAGGGAACCATGTATTTTGAGCACACAATGAAACTATCATGATTAAGCATGAATGCTCCTGCCTGCACTTCTGGATTATGTTCGGTATGGTTGGAATTGGTAAAAAAGGTGCAAACAAATCTCCCTGACCATCATATCAACAGGCGACATGGCATTCTCTAGTGACTCTGGATGTTACAAACTGGATCATAAACGTTACCATTTTGCGTTCTTGTGTGTTGGTCTATTGGTGTTGTCCTCCACATTTAGAAGATCTGCTTTAGCACTTATGGTTTTTGGCTTCCACATGTGCTTGGTGCTTGCTTTTCTGCTTAGTCTGTCTTCTTTTGTAATTTATTTTCCTAGTAGGTGCATCGCTCTTAGCAATATTCTATTCTTTATCACCCGTTTCCAAATCTCCTGGGCCACTGTCAATAGTGGGTAGGACCTTGCTCTTCTTTGTTTTTACAGATAGCGCATTGTCATTGTGCTGTCATTTGAACTAGAATTGTTCTCCCTGTTAGATGTTTCTAGAAGGCCTTCAGTGCTAGGTAGCGGTCTTCAACTCCAGCACATTTATGTGTTGCACTGCCTCCTTTCCAGAGGACTCTGACATTTAGCATGTCCATGTGAGCTACCCTATATGTGATGCATCAGTTGTGATGGTCACTGTGGGAGTTGGTGGTTTGAAAGGTTTTCCCACAGTGAGATTCTGTAGGTTCTATCATTGTATCTGTCTCTGAACCTTGTCCGTGACAACCACTATATCTACTCATTCCTGTATTGGTCTCATATTATGTATATGTACATATATATATATTACCTACTGGCAGTCATTATAGTCAGGACCTTGTTTCTATTCAAAAAGCATTTTTTTTCTTTTGCCAATATCTTTGGCGCCGTTTGACGAATCTTCGCGAAGTTCTCAAAACTAATGGGGTGCTCCGGTCAGCTCCTGTCTTGAATGTTTCGGCTGATTCGTCAAGCGGGGGCCGAGAAAAAAGGGGGTCCCATAACGTGTTTTCTCCATCTTAATTTCCACAGGAAACGTTTGTCGTGGCTACAGGCCGAACTGCTGAACGGAATGACACCAAATTTGGCAGAAAGGTAGATCATGGTCCAGAGTGCACTCTTTGCTTGTAATGGTTTAAATCCATTCAGTAGTTTTTAAAAAATATTTAAGGAAAAAGAAATGTATAAATCTGAGCAGAGCCTATCCACACATCTCATCGTGAGATCTGATTGGCTGTCAGCACTTCATCCAAGAAGTGTTGGGAGCCATCTTGGGACTAATATACATAATACAGTAAAAAGAAAGTGGGGAAACACACTATACCATTGGAGGCTTGGGAAATATAATTATAGAGAGGTAACTGTGCCTACAAGGGATTTTATTCAGATAGCTAAGTTAAACCATTTATAAAACTCACTTTGTTGTTGTGCTCCAAAGAGTGGCTAACTCTTGAACAATCTGTATGTCAATTAGCTTACTTACATATTGATAAATCAATAATAAACAATTTCAAACACGGGTGTAAACTTCTCAAATGATAAACTCATTTAATGTAAATGGACAAATAAAGGGTACACATTATATACTGATAGAACACAATGACAGAGGTTGATGGATCGTTTTAGAAATATTAAACCTTCGTGTCCTTAATATTAACATCTATTCCAGAATAATAACAAAATAGAAAATGAATCTGAAACAAACAGAAAACAATTCCTTAGGTGATAAATCTCTGAAGGAAATAGATGAGCTTGGGGGCCTCCACAGCCGGCACGAACATCTGTTCAGATAGATGTTGATACTTACGTAGAAAACACCTTTCCGCTGCCAGCTCACAATTGAAACCTAATAATAACACAGGGACCACCGCTGAGACAGAGGTGAGCTCCCTCTAGGGGAAACAGTTTTTTACACCACGCAAAGGGAGGCCCTGGGTTGTTCTGAGTCCGTCGCTTTGGAGGCCCCTACTAACCTCGCCAGCATCTACAAAGAAATGAATATACATAAGAAATGTTGGCACTGTATCTGACCTCTGCCATCTTGCAATTGGAGCCTGGGGGACTTCGCAGAGACTACTACTGAAGGGGGGTGCATTCCTACTGGGAGAATCTCCGCTTGCTCTCCGCAGGGTGAGTTTCTGGTGTAGCCTTGTAAATCCCTAGCACTGTCAGCGTCTAAATTCATTGCAGTGCTTATTATTTTGGAACGCCTCCCCAACTGCTGGATATCATTTAAGGGGAAGGTCCAGTGGGCTAAACTGCCCTTTGAACCATGAAAATCAGCGATGGGCCACGCCGGAGACACAGATCCCAACATGGCGGGAGCTCCCAACCGGCGACACATCCCGAGGATGCAGACCTGCACTCCCTACTGCTTACCATGCAGCAAAGCCTTACATCTATTGAGGGCAAAATGGAGTCTATGATTATGGATTTCATTTCTCAACGACTGGAGAAACATGATGGGTGTATCAGTGAGACAGAGCTAAAAATATCGCATCTGGAAGACGCATCATTGGCTGGGGAGAGCAAAATATGGAATGCTTCCTGAAAGTTACTACTGCTAAAATTGAAGATTGAGAGGCACATTCGAGCCACAATAACCTTCGAATCACAGTGTCCACTGCCACTGAGCACATGGAAGACTATGTGGAGTGAATGCTGTTGAATCTGTGTGGGGCGATCTCTTTTTCCAAACTACTGGTGTGGGAGGAGCCCATCGATCGCTGGCTGCCAGACCCCCTCCGGGTACCACTCCCAGGCCCATCATCGCTCACCTCATGAATTATAAAGATCAGGATGCCGTCCTAAACCTGGCACGGGAAAAACATGATCTAATCCACGAAAGAAACTCTGTCTTGATTTTCTTCGATTTCACTCTAGCGGTCCAGGAAGCATGCAGGAAATGTGTCACTATGAAAGGGAAGCTGCAGCAAGCCAACATTCCATATGTAATGCTATGCCAGGCTTTGCATCACTCACCAGGAAAAGCAGCACTCCTTCACTACCCCTCAGCAGGCCCAAGACTTCCTTAAAAAACTGTCCTCTCACACTCCCTAATCAAAACAACATGATGGCAGATCCAGATCGACTTCCCCACTCTCGGAAAATGACTAAGTAAAAATTACTGTTGCTTGCCCCGCCTCGGGGCTCTCTCCCTTTGCCATTCAACATCTCCCTGCTATCAGAGGGAGAACTGCCAACTCAAACCACATGACAGATCTTTCCTCATTTTACCCTATTCTTTCCACTTACTGAACCTTACAGTTGCTTTTCGCCACAACGAATTTCAACTGGTCCCTGGGCACCCTCGACCACCTGATGCGTTACACTTAGCAATCTGATGATACCCCCTGCGGGAATTCCCTAGATACTGCTGTTGTCCTTTTCACTCCTCTTCTTTATGCTTTTTTTCTTTCCT
Source organism: Triturus cristatus (assembly GCF_964204655.1). Classification (NCBI taxonomy): domain Eukaryota; kingdom Metazoa; phylum Chordata; class Amphibia; order Caudata; family Salamandridae; genus Triturus; species Triturus cristatus. The sequence goes on from NC_140595.1 coordinate 108,685,585, forward strand.
AACACCCGCGATACCTATTCCCTCTTGCACCCTTTCTCCTTCCCTAATTGTCCTTTTCAATTACAATATCCCTCCTTTCTTTATGCCTTAATCTTTCTGGTTTTCTTGTACTATTGGAGCCCACATAGCAATGGGCTATACAATTTATTGTTTATGGACAACCTCTAATCTTGCTATTGTTTATTTTGGGAACTATGGGTGGTAGGAATTCACCTGTGGGCTTTGGCCGTAGGTGTGGGTGGGGGGACATTTTCTGTTCCCTAATGCAGTATTCACTACACTATGGTGCCGATTACGATCCGGTAAAAACCGGGTACAAACCGTCGGTCGGAGCGTTTTCTCCGTCCGACTCGTACCCGGTTGTAAAACTTTACAAACATGGAATTACGATTCGCACGGAAACACCGTTTCCGTACGAATCGTAAAAAACACCGACCGACGAAAATATACGTGCGAATGTGATCCGGGAATGCTGCGACGTGACGTCGGGACGCTTTCAGGCAGCGTTTCACGACCCAGGAAGTACGATTCGAACCGACAGCAGTCCGGACGGCAATATTTTCACGGCACCCAAAAAGTGCCGGAAAAGCGAAGTACGGCACGAAACGACCAGAGTAGGTGGCCCGGTACGCGCCGACCCCCCCCCAGCCCCCGTACGTTCGAGTCGAACCCCCCGTGTACATACAGGGGTAGGGGTACGACTCGAACGTACACAGGTGTACATATACCGGGGGGTTCGACACGTACACGGGTGTACATACACGGGTGGGGGTTCGACACGTACACAGGTGTACATACACGGGTGGGTTTACGACTCGAACACGGGTGTACATACACGGGTGGGGGTTCGACACGTACACAGGTGTACATACACGGGGGGTTCGACACGTACACGGGTGTACATACACGGGTGGGGGTTCGACACGTACACAGGTGTACATACACGGGTGGGGGTACGACTCGAACGTACACAGGTGTACATACACGGGGGGGTTCGACACGTACACGGGTGTACATACACCGGGGGTTCGACACGTACACAGGTGTACATACACGGGGGGGTTCGACACGTACACGGGTGTACATACACGGGGGGTTCGACACGTACGTACGGGGGCTGGGTGGGGGGTTCGACTCGAACGTACGGGGGCTGGGGGGGGGTCGGCGCGTACATACGGGGGCTGGGGGGGTGTTCGGCGCGTATGCGGGCACATGTCTCCATGGTTGCTATGGGAGTTTGGTGCGGACGGTGTTTTTTCCATACGGTTGTAACATCGGACGCACGGGATGGATCGTAATTCCGCGGTCGGACTTCACTTTTCACATTTGTACGGTAAATCGTCCGTGGACGTGTCGGACACATTTTCCGACCCGAGGACGTGTGGGGAATAATTCCCAATGTGATTCGTATGGACTTTTTACCATGCGAATCGTAATTGGCAGTTTGTACGGCACTTGTACGATTCGTACGGTAAAAAGACCGGATACGAGTCGTACGGGGAATTTTTTTACCGGATCGTGATCTGCACCTATGTCTTACAGGTATGCAACAGCACGCTCATGTAATACCAGCGGTCAATGTACCCTCAGACATATGCGCACACTTCACTGTCACTCCTGATTAGCAAGGCACATGATCCACATACCACTGCAAGTTCAACATATAATCTGCTGACATGGAACATGCATGGCCTACGAGAGTGCAGACATATTCTCTGGTTTACCTAGACCGGCATAATGTCCATATAGCCATGTTGCTGGAAACCTATCTGGATCCTGAGACCTCACACCCTTTTGCAGGGAAATGGGCTGCCCACCGATGCTTTGCATCACACTACACATATGACAGAGGTGTGGTCATTTAACTCAGATTCACTGTCCAATATTGGCTGTCCGGCTCCCTCCAACACTAGGAAGGCAACAACTGTGTAATGTGGGGGCACACAGCTGCATACTCAGTCACCTTAGTGAACTGTTATGGGTTCAATTCCGATGATGCCCCTTTCTTTGACAAATTCTGGGGACTAGTGATAGACATAGGGTCCACTCATGTAATTTGGGAAGGCGATTTTAATGTTATATTAAACCTGTTCATGGCCCAATCTCACAGCTCCCTCGGACCCCACAATATGGCAGGAAAACACTTGGCAGGCATTATGGCTGATTACCAGTTATTTGCTGCATGGAGAACCCTACATCCTACACAAAAAGAGGGTACATGCCACTCCTCAGCACATTCCAGCTTCTTCGGCATCAACCTCTGGCTGCTCTGAAAAGAGTTATGCACCCGGTTGGTCAGAGCAACACATCTCAGATCATTCACCTGTGTTGATGCAGCTGCACCTTCCAGACAGAGACTCCCCCTATAGATCGTGGCATCTTCAGCCCCCAGTGTTGCTGTATGATTGCTTCCACAAAGCGATAAGTCAGGAGACGCAGGACTTCTACAAAAGGACCTTAGGAACTGTCTCAACATTAGCCTGTGTCTGGGAAGCTTTTAAAGTCACCATATGTGGTATGTGCATTGCCCAGGGGGAAGGCACCCTACGGGATTGTAGGGAATCACTTTGAAACTCGATGAAGCCATCAAACTAGCAGACGCTCAAGTTGTAGAGACCCAAGATAGGCGTGGACGGGCGTGGCTACGCAAGTTGGTAAAGGAGTACCAAGCTGAGGCGGAACGCGAACTGCTTTTCTGATCCCACTACCATCGGGCCAGGGGTTTCAGGGAGGGGGAATGGCCTGGAAAAGCACTAGCCGATGTCATACGCACTCCCAGATTTCAAATGACATTTTCAACATCGCAGATGTGATGGGTACCCTACACACAGAATCGGGGGGAAGCCTCCACATCTCCTCAGAGTATTACTCTACTCCATACTCCACACATAAGAAATGCCCTAGTGACTTCTAACCCTACTTTGAGGATATCACCATGGGCTGGCTGCAGATATAGAGAAGGACGAGATCCGTGTGGCCATAATGCAGCTGAGGAGCAGTAGGGCCCCAGGCCCTAATGGGCTACCAGCTGACTGCTATAAGTGTTATGCTGATACATTAGTCCCCACTCCTAAAAATTTTTATGAAGAGGCAAAGCAATCTGGGGCCCTCCCACTAATATTGGCCAAAGTCTTGGCAAACAGACTGAGTTTGTTGATGGGGAATTGGTTCTACTTGACCAGGCAGGTTTTATACACGGGAGAGCCACATGCCATAACCTACACACCCTCTTTGTATTACTGCAGGATATATATCCCAAACTGGATGCGGTCTTTTTAGATGCAATCAAGGCCTTCGACTTGGTAGAGTGGGATTATATGTTTATGGTTTTAGGTAGAATGGGACCCCCCCCCCCACTGTTCAGGTCAACGGTGACCACTCCACATAATTTCCGATTACGCGTAACACTAGACAGGGGTGTCCCTTATCACCCTTTTTATTTGCTCTTGCCATGAAGCCATTGGCAGTCAAATTTAGACAACATTACAGGGACTGTGCTATACGCTATAAATCCCGACATATACTAGTGTCATTGTACGTCGATGATATCACCCTTTGTATTCGCAACTCACACAGTAGCTTGAACCCTGTACTCGGAGAGTTCATCCAGTTCGGAGAAGTAGCTGGCATAAATATAAATTGGGAAAAGTGCTAGATGGTTCCCCTTCCTCCCAATACCCCTACATTCTCGATGGACTACCCACTGACCTGGTGTGACTCAAAAATAAAATACTTAGGTGTGGTGGTTACCAGGGATAGAGAAGAGACGCTGCGGGCAAACTATGGTACTGCCATTGCATCTATCACTATCTCAGTACCCAGATGGATCTCATTGCCCCTATCGCTGGCTGGGGAAATATCCCAAGCAAAATGGTAATATTGCCCAAATTGCTCTACCTCTTCCTCAATAGACCATACAGCCCTGGACGGCCTTTTTTTTGCCCACTTCAAACCCAACTAGTCAGATTGGTGTGGAGAAGAAAACAACCCAGGGTGAGCTGGAATACACTCGTTTAACCCTTTTCGCGAGGAGGCTTTGAAGCCCCAGATATGGAGCTCTACTTCCTATGTGCGCAGGCCCACTACGTGCACTACTGGTTTCAACCTCCACCATTTATGCCGCACCTGGCCATTGAGCAGGTGTCTATGGCCCCCATTCCCACTACTTCCTTCCCCTGGAACCTGTGTTCCTGAATAGGGCTATACTTACTCCACAGTGGCCTGCTCTAATCTTGCATGGCGCAAACTCGCCAGGAAAATTAATTAGCACCTTCTGTACTCACCATTATTGCCCCTTCAGCCATCATCTCATCTCAGTCACACACGAAACGCTTTGCCGTAACATGCTCAGCAAAAGAGGAATTAAGAACTGGGGGGACTTATATCATGAAGGGTTTTTTAAGGATCAGGAAAACTTACTTCAAGGGGGAAACGTCACTCTATTGGAAACATTTATATACATCAGACTCAAGCATGATGTCAAGGCCAACACCCCCGATTTTCCCCTGCAACCCCCTATACTAGATATCCCACATACCTTGTTACAGGCAACCACACCGGCGCATGCAATAGCTAGTTTATATCACACTGCTCAAACTGAATGCCCTGACATGCGAGATGACTCCAGAGCGGGATGGGACCAAGAACTCAACACTACACTTACTGATAAGCAGTGGGTATATTCCCATCAGCAAACGGGAAAGATAACAGCCAGCAGTTGGCTAAGCATCATACATTTTAAGTTCATACACCGGATCTATTATACACCAGAGAGGCTATACAGATATAAGTTGAGATCAATTGACAGGTGCGTGCAAGAGGGGGCGGGCATCTTGCATTTGGCATAGCAATGTGCTTTTATCTATACCTACTGGACAGAGGTGACAGCCTCCCTTTCCAAAATGGTGAGCACCATTGTCCCCCTGTCCCCGATTGTAACACTCCTGGGCTACACTAAGGAACTACAAAACACACATAGAAAATTCCTATCGCTGGGGCTACTCCTGGCAAAACAAAGGGTGGCCTGCAGATGGGTTAGAGGGTAAGCTCCTAAGTTTAAAGATTGGTTAAATGATCTCATATACTGTAAAGACCAACTCACAACATATGCAGAGCTATTACGTACGACTTCTCACCCTAAAGATATCTGTGATTCTCTACTGTCCTACTTACAAGCATACCCAAATGATGATTCACACAGAGAGGCTGTCACCTCTTGCGGTTCACACCCACATAGCTGAATTTCAGTGATGAGAGAGGGATCATACCCACGCATGCAGGCACAGCATAGTCCCCAAACTCGTGCCCTTGTGGCATTGTCATAATATGGTAAGCAACGCACGGTGCATAGTAGGGTCACACTACTACACTGCAGATTTACCACTTCATGTACAGTGTGCTTGGACAATGCATGTTCACCCAGCGGAGGTCGGATTGGCTGAAGACATTCTAAGGGTAACACATGCCTGCTGGATAACTGTACTGTATGACAAATTGTGTATGGGATACTGTACTTATGTATGAAAAACTAATAAAGAGATTTTAAAAAGTATCTCTTTGTCCTATAAAGAGATAAATGGAAGTCCTGCGATTCATAGGGATCCTCCTACCAGTGCTAACTGCAGACATCTCATGCCTTAGACCATGTCATCCCATGGTCCAACGAACTTGCTTTTATTGGGGGTTCAGTTCATATTGGACAGGTCTCATCCGGAGCCTGCAATAGGGTATAAGACCTATACATGAGAACATCAGGCCCAGCAGATTTGTACTGCTTGACTGTGACCCACTGTTTGACAGAGATTATCTTTGCCATGGATTGAAGTTTTAATAGCCTTTCCGTGGAGGTAAGAGCTTTTCCCAGTTGTGTGCCCAGTATTTCTCCCAAGAGCTTACATTTTGTACAAGTTTCTGTGGAAGACTTGTTCATGTTCAGTCTTACTCTTAGTATTTGTAACACAGTGATGCAAGCGATCATGGAAGGCTTTGCCTCTTCCCTTTATTGGAGCCTGGATAAGACAAGAACAGGCATATCTAGGGACCCTGACCCCTGAGGTAAGCAGCCACCGGTGCTAGGCGCTTGATAAATATCCAGCACCCTAAGGTCCATAATAGGTTTCCATTGTTCTGTTTTTTTCCTTATCAGAAATAATATCAAATAAAATCCCTGATTTCTTTGGGCTTTTAGGACCATCTCTATCGCTCCTTTGAATTTGAAGCACTTTATCTTGCTGCCTTGCACGAATATCCAAACAATCCTTTATCAAGGTGTTTGGAATGGACCATGCAGCAGCTTTACAGATGTCAGCTATGGGCATGTTCCCAAGAAAGGTCATCGTATCACCCATCTTGCGGATGTAGAGCTGCATGGGGTGGTAGGTAGAGCCCTTTTGGCTTTAAGGTAACAGTGCTGGAAACATTTAATGATCCACCCGGCAATACTGCCAGGTGAACTTCATGAGGCAGTGCAAAGGAAATAAAAAACTGTTGTGTTTTACGGAAAGGTTTGGTCCTGTATATTAATACATGAGAACATGTTTTAAGTCAGGTGTGTGAAGTGCTTTCTGGGCTACCTAGTCAGGACGTGGAAAGAAGACCAGGAGCACAATTGTTTGGTTAAGGGGGAATGGGGAGACCACCATAGGTAGGAACTTGGGGTTGGTCCTAATAACTAGCCTAGCAATATGGACCAGGAAGAAAGGTTCCTGTATTGTGAGGGCCTGTAGCTTACTAATATGTCTAAGGGATGTTATGGCTACCAGAAAGGCAACCTTCCAGGAGAGAAACTACAAAGAGAAAAAGTGCTGTGATTTGAAGCGAGCTCCCATGATGCTTTTTGTTGTTTTTAATCATATGGAGTTTAGTTCTGTGATCATGTACAGACTGTTGCATCTTCAATCACTGACGGTCTAACTAAATGAAATACTGCACTTGCTTTAAAGAGTGGATTTCTGCCTGTAGCAAGTGAGCATTGAAAGTCTTAAGAGGAAAGAAAAAAAACATTATTTCATGACAGAAAGCGTTGAGATGTAATGTAAGAGGATTGTCTACGGACAGATTCTCTGATGAAATTTGTTTAAAGGATTTAATTATAGTTAGATTTTCCCATGTATGACATGAATAAGAAAACTTCTGAGGTATGAAGCATCTAATGGAACTAAAATTCAGAGCAAAGCCAGTAAGTAAGTAAGTAAATATTTATTTGTACATGATTAATTAAAATCTTTACAAGTCGAATAAAAAACATTTAAAAGGACAATTAAAAATTGCAAAGAGAATTAACCAAAGGGTATTTAAAAGTTCTCTCTGTCCTGTGCGTTTGCCAAGTTGATTCAGATTAAAGTGTTGCATTGTTAAAATCAACAGTCCTCAAGCTCTCATGTATCTGACTCCGGCCAGTTCAAAGAATTTTACGACCTGACAGTTTAGTTTTGTTTTGCTGGGATTGAAGCAAAGTTTGACTGCCTGTCTGCATGTCCGTATACCATAGGTTTTGAATGAGTCTCGCAGGAATTTGCATCTCAGATCTTTCAGTTTGGGGCAGATGCACACTGCGTGGACAAGGTCTTCCTTTCCTGCTTTACACAGACGGCATTGTGGATCAAGATTTTTCCTTATCCAGGGCGGTAGGTGAGGATATACCGGGATTACGCCCAGACGCATTTTTAAAAATTTCTCTTTCATTCTTAGGTTCATGCCCACATTGAGGTAAGCCTGTGGTTGCATTGGACCATAATCATTAAGGATTACCCAACCATGTGCTTTTTTTGTCAGGGCCTCCTTGTCTTCAGTTGTAGAGATGAGTCTAACTACTTTTTTGGCTGTTTTTTTAAATGTCACATGGTCTGTTGGAATGTCCCATAAGTTGGATAGGCCCAGCACTTCAAGAGAGTCAATTAAATACTTCCTCGCTGATGATTTTTGATGCTGAAGAGTCTCATCCCAGATGTTAGAATTTAGGGAATCATTGTTGGCGTTACGTATCTTGTGCCAGGCAGTGACGTATGCACACCGTCTTTCTAAGGTTTGTTGGAACTAAATTTCAGAGCAAAGCCAGGTTTTCGTCATCCAGGTAGACCTAAAAGACTAAAGACTAAAGTGGATCATCTACAAAAAAAATTCTATTACATGATACTACTGTTTTAAAATTGCACTGGAGATTTCCTGCCTGAAGTCAGGGATTGAGGTACAAGAATCTCTGACACAATACTGAAGTACAATATGTTGTTAAGGCTTTTCAATCTTTTGAATAGCCATGATTTACCACATTTAATGGTTTCAGGAAAAAACAAGTTACTTAACTTCAGTAATGTGCTTTCTGGAGATTCATTACTTTTTTAACACTCTCCTGAAGTTAGGATCCGCAAAAATCTTAAATAGTACCCCAGCATGCCGACAGGTGACGCCCGCTGCTCTGCAATGAGATGCTCCACTCATAATTGATGTTAGGTGCCTCACATAAGCTCTGACATCACTTGCTTTGTGAGCCATCTGCTCCTTCAGACTCAGAATAGAAAACCCAGATTGGTGGTTAGCAGGAGAGTCCAGGTTACAGAAGAGGGAGGTTGGGAGGGTCTGTGAAGAATTCACAGTCTCTACCAAAAAGAACGTTACCTAACAAATAAGCAACTTGTTCTTCTGATAGAGACCTCTCACCACCGATTACTCTCCTTTTGTAGATACCAAAGCGGTACCTCCCAAGAGATGAGTCTGTGAACTAGCTCAAAACAAAAGGTTATGCAAGACCGAGCAGGCAAAGTACCCCTCTCGACTGGCTTGATTGTCCTGACAATAGTGCTTCGTGAACGTATAGAGGGCACCCAGGTATCTGCCTGGCAAATCTCCAAGACAGGCACTCCATTTGCCAAACCAGCAGCAGCCGTCGCTCGGGTGGAGTGAGCCCATTAGCCCTTCAGGGGCTGTTCTTTGGCTAATGCATAGCTGATCTTAATTCACAGCATGTTCCAGCAAGAGATGGTCCTCTTCTGTACTGCCTTTCCTTTTTTCACTCCAGCAATTCCAATAAAGAGCAGATACTCCACCCAGTGTTGTCTGGTACTATCAATATATCGAGATAGAAACTAAGAGCCATCATTAGACTTAATAGATGGAATCTCTAGTCCTCCTTGGAGGGGTGAGGTGGAACAAAGAAGAATGATATTCTGTACAACATGAAATAGAGTCACTACCTTCTGAAGGAAGGAGGCACAAGTCTGTAGAACGTGCTTTTCCGGTAAAAGATTGTATAAGGAGGGTTGATACAGAGGGCTTGCACTCACTCACCAGCCGTTCCAATGTTATGGTGACAAGAAAGACTGTTTTGTGGATGAGGAGCCGAAGAGCACAGCTGTGGAGAAGCTGGATAGGAGCGCACATGAGGGTTGGAAGAATCAGGTTCAAATCCCTTTGTTGCAAAACATATGTAGAAGGGGAAACATATACTGTAAACCCTTAAGAAAGCAAAACACTGTGGATGACTAAAATAAAGAAGGCTGGTCCAGCAACCGTAAAAAGGCTGAAAGAGCAAACACAAACTCATTTACAGTGTCCAATGCAAGTCCTTGCTTAGTAAGAGACAAAACAAGCAATACCACTTGGAACAATTTCACATAAAGTGGGTTAATCAGCTTGGTAGCACACTACACCTCAAAGTTCCCAGCAGCTGGTATATACAGGCTTGGTTGAGGAATGCCTGGCTACTAAGAAGACGCCAACAGCTTCAGTAGCCAGGTCAAAGACACACAACTGCTAACTCTCCACATTGCCCAAGCATGGAGGTTGAGCGTGCACAAGTTGGGATGCAGGACCCTGCCGTGCAGCTACAACCGGAGGACCTCCAGAAGAAAAAGCCTGGTCACAGGACCAATGCTCATACCTAGGAGTCTGGGATACCAAACTCTCTTTGCCCCATTTGGGTCCACACGTATAACTTGGACCTGGTCAGTCCTAATCTTCAAAACTCCAGGCAAGTGGGGTATCGGCGGAAAAACATACCGGAGTCCTGAGTTCTACTCTAGGTGGAATGTGTCTCCAAGTGAGACGTTGTGAAATTTCTAATGTGCAAAAGAGCTGACATTGTGTGCCCTCGGTGGTGGTGAAAAGACTGAGCCATGGCTCTCCCAATTCAAGGACAAGTCCTTGCACCACATCCAAATGAAATCCCTATTTGTGATTGGCGAGGTGTCATCATCTGAGCTTGTCCAACCTATCATTATGAGAACAAGTGGCAAATAACCAGAAAAATCCCCTAGTGTTCCAGCCATGGTCAGAGATGCAGTGTCCTCTGGCACAGGGTCTACAACCCCACCCAGCCCTGCTTGTTGCAGTACAATCAAAAGTATCTGAGGCAAGTGTTCACGTTCCAGTGAACTAATGGAGAATCGAGTGTTGTACAAAGCGAATCTAGCATTGCAGAAGGTACGTACAATTTTAGAGGTAGAAACATGAACGCTTGCCTCAAATACCTTTGATTGATAATCATGTATACAGTTTCATCTATACATTTATTGCATCAACCTCCCTCGTGGACATAGTCTTCCACCACAGCTCTGACCAAATTCTTTGAAACCTGGTCCTGATGATGACCTGAATTACTTAGAGGTTGAAACGTGGTCAACCACCCAGCGCATCTTTGGGCATTCTATGGTTCCTTTAATTTGTTGATTACTTCCTGTACTCTCAATATTCTGTTTTGTAACCAATCTTCAAATCATGTATCTTTTATTGTTTTTTTCGCTGTTCCGTACACTGCTTCACGTGTCACTTGCGCAGTTCACTTCTGGCACAAGCACTGATGTGCACATGAATGTTTGGGTTACACCCACATACTATTTAAATAGTGCTAATATGATATTTGTTCTCACTATTTTTTAAATTAAGACCGCTCAATACAACATACACAAACTTTTGTTCTCTCCCTTTTTTCCTTTTGAACTGTAATCGATGTTTTACACTTTACATACTTGCCTACAAATAATTAACCATTGAGACATTGTTGAGTGCTATGCTAGTTTTGATGTAGGCATGCAGAAGAACATAATTCTATGAGATATTGTTAAGACAATGTTTCATATTGTGTTGTACATATCCATAGTGCAGATGCTGAGGAAGCAATCAGAACATTTCTCTAACCTCAAGAAATGGGTTAGTGTTAAGAGCCTTTCAGGTTTACGAAATTGTTTTTGATTAGTCAATGCAACCTAACCATGAGCATACCATGCTGAGTTTGCAGTTATTTTAATTAATATGTCTAATTTGTGTATACAAACCCCTCATTTTGATAGAGCGGAAGCGACTTTCCATTTTCCTCCAGAAGCTCTGTCCAATTATGCTTAGATTTTTTTCCTCACTTAGGCTGCTGTCAGTACTCTTTTTGAGTCTGAAGCTTAGAATTTTGGAGTGATTTGATTGACTAGCAAGGGTTTCTGTTGTGATTTGTTATTCTGTATCTAAAACTTCAATTATGCATTTCTCTCTAATGTTTTTATTATCGATTGTGTATTAAACCTTTTAAACTTAGGCCCTGATTATAATGGCGGACAAACTACTGTCCGTGTGTCATCGTTCCAGGAATGGGGACCGCCCACCTATAAGGCGGTGGTCCCACATATGCTATTACGATGCGACCGTCCCCACCGCGGTCACACCTGCCATTTTTAACATTGCAACGGGTGCTGCTAGCTGCAGCACCCACCGCAATGCTAAAAAGGCACCCTTAACATTTCCCTGCGCAACGTGGCAGGCACTATGAGGTGCCTGCCACATGATGCATGGAACTCTCCCCACTGCTCTTGCCCCAGGACCAGGGATGAAGTGGGTGCCCGCTACAGGCCTTCAAATCCATTTCCGCCTGTTGTTTCATGGTGGGTTGACCGCAGCGAAATATCAGCGAAAAGGGATATCATAATCCCGACAGCAGTGCCTGACAGGTGGCGGAGGGCTCACCACCGACAGGATGTCGGGGGCGGGCCATCCGCCATCGTAATGACCCCCTATATTTTGATCTAGCACTCAGTTCTTGAGGGGTCCAGGTTTCTAATTATGATTATACTCTGCTACATTTGTTTTGTTGATAGGAAGGATCGTCTCTTACAGGCAGATCAACGAGAAGACTCACAGAGCTGAACTGACTACGGTCAATTTTAGGGTTCACTAAATTTGGGGTTCAGAGGAGTATTGGAATTCATCTCCCACATCGTAAAGTGCCAGTCACATGCCAAAAAGCCACCGCATGGGTTTGCACAACTACTCAAATTACTGCTGTTTTGTTGAAGGCCCCCAAACTTTGGGTTGTTGCAGGGCAAGACTCTGAATCAGTTTTGAGAGAGTGGGGGATGGGACAGAGTCCAGCTTGGAGTACTTGTTTTTTCCCTTGGACTTACCTGAGGATTAGACCATACGGATAATCTGTTGTGGGAACAGCCTCAAAAGTGTGACTGAGACCTGCCTTAGGTCATTGACTGGTCAGAACGTGGAGCATTGCGGAGTATAGCCACAAAGAGCTTTACTTCCTAGTCCTGGATGGCCTTGGGGTGCTTCAAAGCACAGTAAATGCAGGCCTTAAAGAGTCGTGGTCTGACCGCATGTACAGCAGGCAACCCACGAGTGGTGGGTCACAGACTTCAGTTTGCTACATTTCCCACATGGATGGAACCCTGTAAATTTAGGAGGTGACATTTTCCCTTGCACACTGTAGCATTTTAATAAAAAAATCAGTTTCAAGAGAGGCGAGGGGTAGCTCTGAATCCCCATCTGTTGGCACAGAACAAAAGTAACTGGGTAGTGTCTATATAGGGCCCAAACATCACATCCGGGATGGACAGATGCTGGTGTAGAGCCACATGGCACTAACTGTCGGCGTGCAGAAGTACTGCTTAAGATTTTATGGATCTGGGAGGCGTGGCCAGCCAAGATGGCCGTGTGGACATGATCCAAGATGGCTCTGCTACCACCGAGTGATAACGGAAAGAAATCAAACGTCCAACGCGACTCCACTGTCCCAAAATCCAAACACTCACCCGGGGGCACTTGGCGGTGTCAATTTACAGATTTTGCCAGTGAAGATTTGACCCGATGAGGAAGGATGGCGAGAGGAGTAATGAAGCGCGGGCCTGAGATTTGGAGCTCCCCCAAGCTACAGTCTTGCCCTGAGACATGAGGCGGGGAAGACATGGAGTACCCCGGGGTGTAGCAAACATATGCTGATATCCCCACTCATCGAAGACACCTGAGACAATTCTGAATGCCAGAAACAGGACAGTGAATGGGGAGCGAGTGGCACAGGCCACACCAACATGCTGCTGACCCTCTAGCAGAGCGACTCAGGAAGTAGAACGCTAGGTCCCTGGTCCTGAGGAAGCAGCTACCATGAACAGAGCACGCGGTGGTATGAGGGAGGACACAGAAGTCGGTACCGACACGGGGGTGATGCGACCGGAGACTTGCGGCTTGACTGACTTCAAGATGGTGCCCCCCGGTACAGATGGTTGACAAGCACAGCCTAACGGGGGCTAGAACCTCTCAACGATGTGGCTGCACAGAGTAATCAGAGGAGTTCATGTGGTCCAAAAGAGGGGGAACTCTACCCCCATGGGAGAGTGGCTATATCCTGAGAGCTGATCTTGATGATGCCTGACCTTGGCAGAGGAGCTCACCGGAGCCTGATCCTAGCTCTGACCAACTCAGAGGCAAGGACTTTCTAAGTGGCCAGTTAAAGGTCTAGAAAAAGGGGCACACAAGGGCACAAGAAGGGCCCAAACAATTTCAAGAGCAGTGGAAAAAGGCGAAGACCAACGCACCAGTGGGATTTCTTGGAATACATGATGGCACACAGGGACGACGACTCATGGAGGCAGTAGTGTTGCTATGATAATTGGAGTGCGCCCTATACCTGAACGGAACTGGCACACAGAGATCTAATCTGGAAGCTAATTCCTGAGCACCATCTCTGCACACCTGGTGCACTCAGGGTTTATCTTTATGCAGCCCAAAATACAACAGAGTCTACAGCTATTTCACCCCCACACCAGCCAAAAGAAATCAAGCGTCTACAGGGGAGGAGTACAGGATGGCGCTTACCAAGGAAGATCTCCTCACCTCACTTCGCGAATTCAAGCAAAAATTAAGAGAGGAATTCAGGGCCAACTTGTTTAACTTCCTCGAGACATTGAAGGCCGACCTCAGTGGCAGACTGATCTCACAAGATGTGGACTCGGTGAAGTCCTGGGTGGTGGACATAGAGGCCAAGACATCGGAGCTTGAACAATGTACAGACCAGATGGCAGCAACTGCACAAGATCTCCAAAGTCAATTGCATGCAGTTCTCATGAAAAAGAAAGATCTAGAGAACAGGTCCAGGCGAGACAACATTCGAGTCCGAAATCTGAAGGAAGGGCCGAAGGGCCCGACCTGGAGGCCTTCGTGGTAAGCCTTTTTTCTGAAACCTTTAGCACAACGAATATAAGCTCAAAATAGAAAAAGTACATAGGGTTGAGAAACCCATAAAAAAAAGAAGCTGCCACAAGAAATATCCTGGCCAAACTACATTACTTTAAGACTAAAGAGATGATCTGACAAGCTGCCAGTAAGCTAGACGTGGTACAGTTTCAGGAATTTACATGTGAGCTATACCAGGACATAGCACCAGCGATCCTGGGGCGCCTACAACCGTTCAGACCAGTCACAGATAAACTTCACCAGGAGAACATAATGTTTTACTGGACATACCCTTTTGGCCTAGGTTTTGAATTACGGAATAAGGCATATCACATTACAAGCAAGCTATAGAACTAGTCTCTCTTCTAATTCTTAGTTGTCACCCAGAGGCGGAGTAATGTTAATTATGCTCTATTAGCATAAATTGCGTTTAGTTTTCTCATCATGCCTGTGACTTTTTGCTGTAGGGTTAATGTGGAAGTATTTTTATGGCCCTATTAGAGGGTGCTCAATTCTCCTTCCAATGCTGGGCATTCTTTAGTTCTCTCTTTATCAAGGGCCAACATCAATGCTAGGCTTTGTCCTCTCACTTTAATCTTGAATGAATCCCAGTTATTGGCGGGTGTGGCATCTCAGGGTTTATTCAGTTGGAAAAATTCCCTAATCGATTTCCACAGATCATCTCGGAGAGTTCTGTCCCAGACCAACACGCCATGGAAGAACAGACGGCTATATTTAGGCATGGGACTGTGCCACTCCAGGGAGACGAGCACTGTAACATGACCAGAGATGAGAATGAAGTTTATTGTCGCTTCTCTAACTTCCCTGATAAGGCCTTGACTAAGGAACACGTAGTCGAGCCTGGATTAGGTACGATGAATGTGGGAGAAAAAGGTATAATCTGTATCCTCTGGGCGACTCCCTCTCCAGGTATCAGTAAGTTCCATTTCTCGTATCGCCTGTTTCAGGCTCTTCAGAAAAGTGCCCGTGGGTGATCTGTGGGGGTATGTAATGTCAGTTCCAAAGTGCCATGTGAGATTGAAGTCCCCCATCAAAATTATGTCTCCCTCTGCAAATCCTCCCACAAGTGCCAACATGGTCGTTATGAACGCTGCCTGGCTAGTTATGGGTGCGTAGGTTACAGCAACTGTACATAGTTTCCCCCTGACTTGGCCCTTCACAAGCACAATCCTCCCCTCCCTGTCTGTTTTTTAGCCGTTTGGTTATAAAGCAACTTAACTTTGAGTCATTACTGAGCGGCCCCAGCGAGAGTCGGACAAACACTGGCTCCACATGGACAGGGCAATAGTGGGGAAGAGTCATTTGGGATGTCCTCTGGAAACTGAAACCACTGTGGTTTACTAGCCGATTTTTTACATTTATGGTGGAACTGCCTGACGATCCCGCCCTTTTGTACTGAAATCTGAGCCCAACAAAAAGATATGCTAGGAGACCTCGTCTCAGACATCCCTGATTTCGCAATTCTGGGCCTACAAGTTATCTCCTTAAAAATCAAACAAAATCAGACCAGGCTATAATGTGGATCTGCCTGGGGGCAGTGAAAATGGCAATTGCCGCAGCCTGGAAAAAGAGGGAAGCACCAGCCCTAACACAATGGCATGCATGACTCTAGCAAGCAGTTACAATGGGAAGCCTTAGTGACATCTTTAGAGACTACTTCAAAAACTTTGAATTCGCCTGTCGCCCCTTGGTCAGCTACCTCTCCAAAGGTCTCCCACTAGTAGCCTGCCCTTCGCGGGTGAAAACGATTCATCTCTTCAATTTTTAAACAGTGAGACCCCCACCATTAGCGTACTAACTGCAAGGTACATGCTTAATCCCATGTCACCCTAACGTACTGCTAGGCCTTCTTTTCTTCCTAATTTTAGGTTGAAAATTCCTGCATTTTTCTGTTTTTGTTTCCTTTCTTTTCTGGTTCAAGTTGAAAGGGAGTGGGGTATGAGGGGCATAATTTGGGGAGATTATGGGAACAATATGTTTTATTAGTTCAAGCAACCTCTTTAATGCTCAGAGAGGGGGGATACCCTGACTGTCCAACAAATGCTGTGTTTTGATATAGATTAGGGAAAGCCATAAAGGGATCCTTTTTTCGAATGTATTGCCATGTTATGTATTGGAAAGTCAATAAAAACATGTCTGACAAAAAAGATTTTCCCGGTCTGAAGCCTGGGTAGTATTTTAAAAGATGAGGAGTCTGCTGTTAGAAACCTGTATCGGCAATTAATTTTCATTGCAATCCCTTCAATATTGATAAAGGAATGAAGCCATGCAACTTTTGTGCCAGCAGATCTCAAAGAATACTGTACATAAAGAAACTTTAAGGGAATACAGATATCAGTGAGTAAACAATAACATACAAAACAAACAAATGCAGCAATATATTACTAAACAGTTTAGCACTTTCGCCATGCTGCAACACAAACTGAAAGCACATGTAAATACAAACATACAATGGGCCAAATGATGTTCAGACAAAATATTGACAGACATTAATATTGAGTCTGTAATATCATCACACAGAAATATTGTGTGCAAGGATATCCTTGTCAACAATTTTGATTTTAACTAATATCGATTTTAGCTGTATCAAAATCATTAATATAGTTTATAAAAATATCGCTTTAAAGAATATAGTTTTAAAATATTTTTATGTATTGTAATATTTATTTAAATTGAATATGTTATAAAATGTTTGTTTAATTGTTGTTAAGCTTTTTTAATATTGTTTTGAAATTGTTAATAGATTTGAAAATATATTTTATACAGTAACATAACAGGTGGTGGGGTTTATATTGGGTATATGATGAGAAGTAAATTAATTATAATTAATTAATAATTGATTTTTAATTCATATTTTTTATTTAATTGCTAATTAATTATTTGTTAATTGTAAAATTAATTTTATTTTGTTAATTAACTGTGAGGTGCAGGTTGTGTGTTTTGTAGATGTATGTGGTGCAAAGTAAATTAATTACAATTAACTACTAAATAGTTCTTAATTAATATTAAGTATTTAATTGATAATTAAATATGTTAATTGTATAAATAATTTTTTTATTATATTTCAGGTGTGTATGTGTGCTTTGTAGGGGGATTGACTGGAGTGGGAATAATATTTGCCTACATTTGTCTAAATTGTAGTGAGAATAGTATACGCATTTTATAGTCTAGTTTATATTGTTTAAATGTATATTATTATGTTTTTGTTTATTGAAAATTATAATATTAATGTTTATAATATGTAATACATTTTTTGTGAATTGCAATTTTGAATTTAGTTAAATGTTTTATTTGTAATACAAATTATGTTTTAAATATATTTTATGTTATATATATATTATTGCATTTACAAAAATGATTACATTATACTATAAATTAAAATTATTAGTTGAAAAATATTTTTAAGTTAGAGCTATGTAAATAAATATATAGATATTATTATATATGTGTGTTTTAATTTTTGGAAATAATTATAATTCGTTTATTTTTTTTAAACCATTACATCTATTTTATTTTTATTGCATTAGTGTTATTAATAATATATTTAATGTTTACTATTTACATTTATATATTTTTAAAGAAACAATATTTTATACAATGATATGAGACAATTTTTGTTTATCTCGTAATGTTTGTAATTTACATGATAAGTACAGCATAACTATATTTTTGACATTGATATTTATGTCACAATATTTTTGTATGGGGATATCTTCAGGGTTGATATTTTGTCAGTGAACCGGGCCAAAATAATCCAATATTAAAAATATAGGCAATGCATACTAACGTTCTGAGGAATGTGCTCTTGTACAAAACTGTTATTTCTGCCCCAATAACCACCTCACCTTCAACATTACAAATTGAATACTAAGGGGCTTATCACGATGTTGGAGTTGCCACCGACCAACACCATCTTGGACTCAGTACCGACCGACCTGATGTCGGCGGTTCCGACCGCCTGATTATGATGCAACCGAACACTGTTTGGTGGAATTTCCACTGTTCTCTATGGGAGCTTGTGTTACGGCCATAAACCGACCATAATACAGGCTCCTATAGAGAAATGGGTGCATGTGTAAAACCCTGCAGAATGGTACCAGCCGTACAGTGCAGGGTTTCACAGGGGGGTACCCTGGGTACCCCCTCGACCACCGACCTTAGACCATGGGGGCAAAGGGGCCTTGCTAGGGACCCTCAAAGTCGCTTTCCGACAGTCTTTCCATGTTGGAAAGGCCAGCACGGAAAATCTGTCAGAAACCAACATCGTAATACCGGCAGCGCAAATGCCATCCATAGGGGATTACGGTGTGGTTCCGATTGACAGGAACACTCTGAGCGCCGGCCGGAACTGAGTCGGAATGCCTGTCTGGTTTACATTCCGACCACAAACTTCGTAATCAGGCGTTGGGCCACAAACCGACCGAGTCTCCCGCAAAGTCTGACCACGGTTGGGAAGCTTCGGACTAGAGGTCAGAGGTTTTCCGACCAACATCGTTATTGGCCTTTAAATAACCGGAAACATGCAACAAGCAGAAATAATAATGAACTCATAAAATTAAAAACATGAAAACCTGAATCAGAGTGAATAAATTTTTGAAATTTATAGTTCAGGGAGAAGTATTTTGTTTGTATTGGGTAGGTAACACGGAAGCAAGCATGGATTCCCACAGAAGGGGTATGTTGACAAATGCTTTGAGACAATATCCTATTAGGCAGTGAATTCCTACTACTTTAGTCACGTTATAGATTATAGAATAGATTGCTACAGCAGAAGCATTCGCCTACCTTTCAGAGTCCAGAAAATCATCATGAAAGCTTGCCGATGAGAGCCACTGCAACACCCGCACTTGGCGGTCATACAGCTGATGATGGTTCGCAAAGGGCAGAATTAGATTCTTCAGATACGAAGGAATAACTAGGTGCCAGACAAGAGGACAAAATGTTATGTGTGCCCAGTGACCATACATATTCTTAAGACAACCCTTCATGTTAATACTGCTTGTGTATCTCACAACTAAAGCACTGACAAATGATCTAGCTACAACTGCTGTTCATCATCTATATTTATATCAAGGCATGATGGAGAAATATGTGAACTGCTTTGGGCTACAAGTTTTCAGCCATTATAAACTATGTTTTATGCATTTATGGAACTATGGTCTCAATCTTCAAAATATAAGGTACTCTTCGAGGCGTGTAATGAGACTTTGTGGCATATTTATAAGCCCATATTGCAACCACGTCTCTTTTAGTGAAGTTGTGATGGTGATGGAAGGTTTGCCTTATTCACAAGGCAGCGTTCAGCCACTTAGCGTGGGTTAGCGCTGCCTTGCAATTAAGGCACTCTTTCACGCTGCACTTAGCGTGAAAGGGGTGGGCAATGGGTGTTGTGGTGAGCGTTCCACCACAACACCCATTGATTTTGACGCTGCCCCCATTTAGAAAAGCAGCGTAAATAGGAGGCAGTGCCAAAATTAAGACCAGGAAAAATCTGGCCTTAAACAGGCGAAATGAGGAAAAATGCTTTATTTCTCCTCGTTTTTCCTGTGTCCATGTGTGCTGCGTTGTGCAGCGCACGTGCAAAGAGCAAAATGCCAATGATTGTTTACAAGCAGGAATATCCCCTTCCTGCACATAAACAATCATTTTTTTTTTAAAAAAGCAGTTTTGCAACTTCTATGTGTGCTTCATTAAGCAGCACACATAGAAGTTACAAATCGGCATTTAAAGATTGTTTATGTGCAGGAAGGGGGACCTTCCTGCACATAAACAATCTTCCCCTCAACACAGGCACCCTTGCACTATGGTGCAAGGGTGCATGCGTGGCGCTAGGCAGCTTAATTTAGTACCAGCGCAGGGGGAAACACAGGGCTGCACCCTATTCTTGTAAATACGGTGCAGCCCTGTGTTTTCAAAATGACAAAGTGTGTTGTTAGCCTTCTTGGCTTAACAACACGATTCGCCACTTTCTAGTTAATATCCCCCCTTGTATCACAAAGGAGAGACAGAGTTGATTTCAGCTCTTTGTATAAAAGGTTCTCCTTTGCACTGTGTTGCAAGACTTGCATATGTATTTTTCTAATGTTACCTATATTACAAGTCCTATTGTATACTAACTTGGTTGGACTAAATGCATCAGAATGCAGGCGCAGGCCGAGAAAGCAGGCCACTAGTTTAAACGGTGCAGCTAATTCAAATGTGTGCTCGACAGCAATGCTTGTTTTTTGAGACTCATATTAACAAGCTGGAAAAGCAATATTTTCCTGATGCACTTTTTATAAACACAACTATGGCAGCTGAAATATGCTATGAGAGAAACCTCAAATAGTGTAACAATCTCACAGTGTAAAACACTAACCATTGTGTACTGAGTTCAGGGTAAAAAGCATTGGAAATTATTTGACTATGATCAAACAACATTCGAAGGTTCATATTAGTAAGTTAATGCAATCCACAATTCACATAGGAAGCAACATGTGAATAAACTCTTTTACTACTCTTTTGGTGTTTTTCTAAGTTAAATTGAAGCCACTCATCGTCCATATTACATTCTGTTTGATGCACTTGCTCTGCTCCCACAAATCAATCCGAGTATACCATCTTAATTTTAATATGCCAATTTCACATTTCTTTGCTGTGTCATGTAGTTCCTACCAATCCATTGGACCTTCACATTATTTGGGTAACATATACTAAGGGCTTGGTGTCTAGAATGATTCCGGACACCCCCGCAGGATATATTGGCCTATAGACCAGCAAGCTCGCAGTGCCACCGTAAGCACCCCTATCTACCAGGGAGCAAAGGGTTTCGGGTAACCACTGAACATGACAACCCTGATTCCTCAGAGATCGTGAAAACAGTACAGAACCTTTTGCTCAGTCAGTCGTGCTTACTTATTTTTGGAGGAATATACAGAGAATACACATTAGGACGTTTTCCATAACATTTATTGAACCAATGTCATTCTTGCATAAAATACATTTGCGGCAATGATTAGTAGACAGAAGCAGATAAACGTGATTACAAGCACCAAAAGCGTAAATAGTAGGTAGAGTTCTACCATGGTGCTAAAACGATGTATACATCCAGGCTGGTAAACAAGGCAGTAATCGGGCGTACTTTTACTATGCAAACTCTACTCTAAGTGTACCTAGAGTGTATGAAGGTGTAGAGCCAAGAATACCCCTTATTGAAGATCCAACCGCATTACATGATGGAAAAGAGTGAAGGACCCCCATCGTGGTCACGAACTGGACACCTCTCACGAGATGCCAGACTGTTGAGTGCTGATCTCTCAGCATGCACGGACCCTCGGTATCAGTGGAAGTACCTCCTCTACTTATCAATCAGGATGCTCATCTTTTATAATAAAAAGCAGCCTTGCGATGTACTCATACATTAGTGATGTTGTGTTGTCCTGCATGCTCCCAGCTTTCCCATCACGCATGTCCATTGTCTGTTGACTCTCAGTTGATCTCGTTCTCCCAGAGTGCTCATAGGTGGGGGAGGCTAGCCCAGCCTCCCACCTTCCATGAATGCCAGTCCCAGGCAATGTAATGTCGTAGCTACCATCGTGTCTACCTCATCCTCAGTAGCAAAGTGTTCTGCGACAGAGTGCTGGCCCTTTTGGACGTCTTGGAAGATGGAATCCCAACTGCCAGCAAGCGGGATTTAGTCCAGGCCTAATGTGTCTTCCCTACACAGTGCGGTGCTTTCAGCTCGTGCCCAGGTCCGCAGTGAGTGGGTTCAGGCTATCACAGGGGAGGGTTCTGATAGTTTCCATCTCTTAGTGATCAAGCGCTTAGCCATTAACAACCCCAGGTCAATAAATCTGGATGTTGCCTTGTGTCTCTTTGATCTGTGGAATAAACCAAAGACGTATGCTCCCAAGT